>NC_090836.1:52238969-52547046 GCF_028021215.1 Eschrichtius robustus
GGATACAAATACCACCTCTTGATAAGAAAAGGAGCATTTGCAAACCAACATAGAAGGCATAGTTGGCAGCCAGCTTTGGAGACAGTCTACTACAGCTTTCAAGAGGTAATCTGATACGCTAAGCACTACTCGTGAGAGAATGCTAGAAGACTCCTCCATCTTCCACAGAGAAAAAAAAGTCTCAAACAAATGTATCTAATCCAAAGATTGACTCTTTTCATTAGTTTTTGCTATTGAGTAGGGAGGAGGAGACACCATAAGCATTAGGGTAAAAGTGAAGGTGAAAAGAGCTGGGTAGACTTTGCAATGAAATCATTTTTAATATGAGTATTTTTTTTATCTAGTCTGCTCTTCTGAACTAAGCTTCAGATGAGCTATAGTCTACTTTTTAGCTTTATTTTGTGAATCAATACTTTGATTATTTTTAACATTGTGTTGGTGTTTTCTATATTACTTTAACTTGCTGGACTCTAGAAGTAAGCAGAATTAGCATTTTTTGACGTCTTGTCCCACCTGTAAGGTAACTTTTCTCTATAAGATGGTACATTTTACTAACACTTTGTAATTATTTAAAATGCTTAAATGACAAAGGGGAGACTTGAGTCTTACTGTCTTCAGCAAGGATACTGGTCACTAGCCCTCTCACTTAAGAATACCTCTTTGGATAAAAGGGTCAATTCAACAAGAAGCTATAACATTTGTAAATATTTATGTACACAACATAGGAGCACCTAAATGTACAAAGCAAATACTAACATACCTAACGGGAGAAACAGACAGCAATACAATAATAGAAGGGGACTTTAATAACCCACATCAATAGAGATATCACTAAGACAGAAAATCAATAAACATATGCCTTAAATGACACATTAGACAAGATGGACGTAACAGACATATAGAAAACATTCCATCCAATGGCAATAGAACATACATTTTTTTTCAAGTGTGCATGGGACATTCTCCAGGATAGACCATGTGTTAAGCCACAAAAAAGTCTTAACAAATTTAAGAAGACTGAAATCATATCAGGCATATTTTCTGACCACAGTGCTATGAAAGTAGAAATCAATTACAAGAATAAAATTGGAAAATTCACAAATATGTGGCAATTAAACAAGCTACTGAAAAAATCAGTGGGTCAATAGGGAAATAAAAAAACCCTTGAGACAAGTGAAAATGGAAGTATAACACATGAAAACCTATGGGATGCAGCAAAAGAAGTTCTAAGAAGGAAGTTCATAGTGATAAATGTATACCTCATGAAACAAGAAAATCTCAAATAAACAATCTAACTTTATACCTCAGGGAATTAGAAAAGAACAAAAACAGCCCAAAGTTAGTAGAAAGAAGGAAATAACAAAGATCAGAGCAGAAATAAATGAAATAACAGACTAAGAATAGAAATGAAGTAATAGACTAAGAATAGAAAATATCAATGAAACCAGGAGCTGGTTCTCTGAAAGATAAAACTGACAAACCTTTAGTGAGACTCATCAAAAGAAAAAGAGAGAGGGCTGAAAGAAATTAAAGAGGAGACATTACAACTGATGCCACAGAAATACAAAGGATCATGAGACTACTATGAACAATGATATGCCAACAAATTGAACAACGATATGCCAACAAATTGAACAACGTAGAAGAAATGGATACATTCCTAGAAACATACAACCTTCCAAGACTGAATCATGAGGAAACAGGAAGTCTGAACAGACCAATTCCTAGTAAGGAGACTAAATTAGTAAGACCTCCCAAGAAAAACAAAAGTCCAGGATCAGATGGCTTCACTGGTGAATTCTAACCAACTTTCAAAGAAGAATTAATACTAATCCTTCTCAAACTCTTCCCAAAAAAGAGAAGGGAACACTTCCAAACTCATTTTATGAGGCCAGTATTACCCTGATACCAAAACCAGATTAGGACATCACCAGGAAAGAAAATTATAGGCCAATATCCCTGATAAACATAGAGGCAGAAATCCTCAACAAATTATTAGTAAACCAAATTCAACCATACATTAAAAGGATCATACATCATGATCAAGTGGAATTTATTCCAAGGTTGCAAGGGTGGTTCAATATCCACAAAACAATGTGATACATCACACTAACAAAATGAAAGATAAAAATTATATGATCATCTCAATAGATGCAGAAAAAGCATTTGACAAAATTCCAACATCCATTTATGATAAACACCCTCAACAAAGTGGATACAGAGGGAATTTACCTGAATATAATAGAGACCATATATAACAAGCCCATACCTAACATCATACTCAGTGATGAAAAGCTGAAAACTTTTCCTCTAAGATCAGGAACAAGATGAGGATGCTCACTCTTGCCACTTTTATTGAACATAGTGTTGGAAGTCATAACCAGAGAAATTAAGCAAGAGGCAGAAATAAAAGGCACCCAAATTGGAAAGAAAGAAGTAAAACTGTCACTATTTGCAAATCACATGATAGTATATGTTAAAAAAAAAAAAAGCCCTAAAGACTTTCTACAAAACTGTTAGAATAAATGAATTCAGTAAAGTTGCAAGATACAAAATTAGTACATTGAAATCTGTTCCATTTCTATACACTAATAACAGACTATCAGAAAGAGAAATTAAAGGAACAATCACATTTACAATTGTATCAAAAAGAATAAAATTCCTAGGAATAAATTTAACCAAGCAGGTGAAAGACCTGTACACTGAAAACTATAAGACATTGATGAAAGATATTGAAGACACAAATAAATGGAAAGATATACTGTGCTGATGGACTGGAAGAATTAATATTGTTAAAATGTCCTTACTACCTAAAGCAATCTACAGATTCAATGCAATCCCTATCAAAACTCCAATGGCATTTTCCACAGAAATAGAACAAACAATTCTAAAATTTACATGGAACCACAAAAACCCTGCATAGCCAAAGCAACATTGAGAAAGAAGAAAAAAGCTGTAAGCATCATGTTCCCTGATTTCAAACTCTATTACAAAGCTATAGTAATCAAAACAGTATGGTATTGGCATGAAAACAGACACACAGATCAGTGGAACAGAATCGAGAGCTCAGAAATAAACTCATGCATATACGGTCAATTAATTTATAACAGAGGAGCCAAGAATATACATTGGGGAAAGGACACTCTTTTTGATAAATGGTGCATTGAAAACTGGACAGCCACATGCAAAAGAATGAAACTGGACCACTACTTACACCATAAACAATTAAAGGCTTGAACGTAAGACCTGAAACCATAAGGTTCCTAGAAGAAAACGTAGGTGGTAATAAGCTCTTTGACCTTGGTCTTGGCAAACATTTTTTGGATTTGGCACCCAAGGCAAAAATAAATAAGAGGGACTACATCAAACTAAAAAGCTTCTGAACAGCAAAGGAAACCATCAACAAAATGAAAAAGCAACCTACTAAATGGGAGAAAATATTTACAAATCGTAGACATCTATCGGATAAATAGTTAATATCCAAAATATATAAAGAACTCATACAACTCAAAAAAAAATCAATTAAAAAATGGGCAGAGGATCTGAATAGACATTTTTCCAATGAAGACATACAGATGGCCAACAGGTCCATGAAAAGAGAGAGGCTCAGCATCACTAATCATCAGGGAAATGCCAATCAAAACCATGAGACATCACCTCATACCTCTCAGAAGGGTTATTATCAAAAAGACAAGAAATAATAAGTGTTAGCAGGATGTGGAGAAAAAGGTTGTTGGGAACATAAATTGGTGCAGCCACTATGGAAAACAGTATGGAGATTCCTCAAAAAATTAAATAGAACTACCATATGATCCCACAATTCCACTTCTGGGTATTTCTCCAAGGAAAATGAAAATACTAATTTAAAAATTTATATGTACCCTCATGTTCACTGCAGCATTATTTACAATAGCCCAGATATGGAAACAACCTTAATGTCCCTCAAAGGATGAATGGATAAAGAAACTGTGGTGTGTATGTATTTTTATAGATAGATCGATGATAGGGATAGAGATGGAGCTATAATGGAATATTATTCAGCCATAAAAAAGAATGAAATCTTGCCATTTGTGACAACATGGGTGGACCTTCGGGGCATCATGCCAAGTCATTATGCTATGTCTTATGAAAGACAAATCTTGTATGATCTCACTTATATGTGGGACCTGAATAATTAATTTTTAAAAAACCTAATTCATGGATACAGAGAACAGATTGGTGATTGCTAGAGGCACAGGGTGGGGAGTTGGTGAAATGGGTACAGACTTCCAGTTATAAAATAAATCACTGACTACTGGGGGTGTAATGTACAACATGGTGGCTATACTATAATTGCATAGTATTTGCTATGCAAATTGCTATGCAAATTGCAATATGTTGTACATTACACCCCCACTGACTACTGGGGGTGTAATGTACAACATGGTGGCTATACTATAATTGCATAGTATTTGCTAATGACACTGTAGTGCGTACTTGAAAGTTGCTGAGAGAGTAAATCTTAAAAGTTCTCATCACAAGGAAAAAAAGTTAGTAATGCTATATGGTGATGAATGTTTGCTAGACTTAATGTGATGATCGTTTCACAATATGTACACACTGCATCGTTATGCTGTACACCTGAAACTAATATAATGCTGTCAGTTATCCTTAATAAAAAAAAAAAAAAAAAGAATTACCTGTTGGGAGTAGTTCTTGGGAGTAATATCCATGGTAGTTCTAGAGGCACTGGTGAAATATACAGCTTTTACTGCTGATTCCTGTGAAGATTTATAGTGTTGGCATCCCTTCCCGTCTGATTTTCTTTTGAGTCTGTTCACAGTTGATGACTCCCCATGAGGCCATGACCCTCTCAACTCATTCCACTACCTGGTACGAAGAAACTTCTTAGTGAATTAAACGAAATGACACAAAAACGTTTTGCTAAAGGTGTCCTATATACATATGTATAATATTTTATTTTAAAATGGCATTGAGCATATACATTTCTTTAGCTTTTTCCAGGGAACATTGCACCTAAGTTTCAAAATACACAAAATAGATCCCCTTTACTAAACAGTTTTCATTTTGGGGTTACAAAAGTCAAGGTTTCACAATCACAAAGCATAAAGGTACATGGTTCCGAAACCATTTTCAGGCAGATTCCTCTCATTCACTGTACGTAGGGTATTTTCTTGGAAACCCAGACCATGATACGGTCCTTACAAATGATCTCCACTGTGGGCCTCCCTGGGTTGCCAAAAGAAACAAAGAAAATGGAAGCAAAACAGGAGTAATAGAGTAACCTCAGGACACCCCAAACACAAAATACTATGGAAGATTGGAAGAGTGGAGGACACGAGACTCTCCTTCAAGTACATCACAGTAGAAAACAATACACTTAAAGCCTCATTTGGTCACTGTCTACCTGGTCGCTACATAAACAAAACATCTAAGACGCAAAGGCAAAATTAAAGCTATTTACACAAATCACGTGGATTAGAAAGAGCAGCACGCCCTGCACTGACACTCGAACCACAAAGAGCCACCACGGTACTTACCGAAGGGGCAGGTGGGGCTGCTCATGTAGTGTCCCCTGAAAAACCCCAGTGTATGCACATAAGTCACATCACCCACACAGAACCAAAGTACACTTGGGGGGTTTATGGTGTGCAGGCTGTGACATGTCTCTGCAATTGAAAGTCCTCAAAAATCCAAGTTCCTAATGTAAAATTCTGTCCGGTGGCCAGATACTGTTTTACTATTTTCTTAGATCCGCTACGTTTTAGGGTCAGCCTGGTGGGTTTTTGCATAGACAGTGACTCTCACTGCTTTCTTCATGTGTCCCAGTAGCACGAACTTACCAAAAATAGAATCTCATTAAAGTTTAACATGTTCAGTCTGAAAACAGTGGAGCTGCTGGGCTGCTTAAGGAAAGGTAAGATCCTCAGACTGTGGTGGAAAGAAAACCACTGACTACTCGTGGCCTTGTAAATAAAGTTGATTGGCAGATGAGGAAGGAGGTTAGACCAGAGTCGTAAAGATGTGGGAGATTTTTTTCCAAGTGTTTCCACGCTAGTGCTCTTGGTGAACTGAAAACCCTGCCCGAATGGCCAAGATCTGAGGCCAGCTCTGGATACTGGGACTCTCATCCTTGCCCACCAGTATCTACTGACAGCTGTGATTCTTTCCAAGAAGTAAATGAATACTTAGAAGAGTACAAAAAGAATGAGCACAGCTGACCTCATGCAGCCTCATGGAGGTAAATTGCTAGGGATTAAAAAATTAAATACCCCAAATTCCCCAAAACTGTAAACTGTGGAAAATAACAAATTCCCACTTTGGGGGCTCTGTCCTATTAGAAAGCTGAGTACTTGGCCTAGCCCGACTTTCACTTCTCTGTTCCCTCTGTAAGAACAGCAGTTAGGCAAGCACAACCACAGGAGAACACACCCTCCAGTTTTCTGGCTTCTGGCACTGCTCTGATTTCAGGTTTTGAGAGAACACAGGTTTGGCTGTTGCCTGACAAAATGCCGCAGTGTGGATGGAGTGCGAATTTGCTCTCTTTAAGGAAAAGAGTGTCACCAAATATTCTGAAGAGCAAGTGCCAGTCCAGCAAAGAGATTTAGAACTGAGAGAGGCTTTCATTAAAGGAAGTGGCCACACCCCTCCCCCCCCCAGATAACCGTAAAGACTTGACTAGGAAATCGAAAGCTTTTTATTAAATAAGACTTCCTCTGAGGCTACTAGAGCAAGCAGACTTGACTGTAAGTCAGATACGCAAGATCCCAGAACCACGTATAAATATGTTCTGCAGAATTTTGAGTGTGTTGCCTTTTGACCTTTCCAGGAATGCTCCAAGGGGGAAAAATAAGGCTAAAACTGAGTAAGCTCAATTCACAGAGCAATATCGGTGCTGGGCAGACCTGCCGCGGGCATTAACAAATCATTTTTTTTCCACATTTGATTTATTCATCTCATTTATGGTTTCCTTCCAATCCCCCAAACTGACAACATGGCTTCAGCTTGCTACTAAGATCTTTCCACCCAAGGGGGCTTATAAAGAGAATTCCTAGACACCTTTCTAACTAAATCCAGTAGGACTAAATACTCAAGACTTTAGGATAAATTGAATCAGGGGCTTCCAGAGTTTTTGCTGAGACATGCCTTGGCAGGCAATGAATTGGAGAATTGAGTCCAGGTTGTTATGACATCTATATGATATGCACACGCAAACTCTGACTCTGGTGCCTTGAATAAAACCAGAGAAGCTCAAGGTAGGGCCCAGATAGAAGCCCCGGAAATAAAAGAAGTGAAAGGAACACGTGGGAACACGGGGAAGAGGTGACTACTTGTGAGGACAGCTTCCCAAAGAAGGCAGCTCAGAGTCCTCCATGTAAAACTTCCTCAAGTTTCCGAATTCGTACGTGGTTCTGAGAGTCAGAGCAGCAACAGAAAGCGGACCACACGGTTGTAGGATGCCTGCCTGTTTCCCCAGAGCATCCTGTTCTGCCAGGGCAGCGAATGGTTTACCACAGACTTCTCCCCACAGAGACGCTGGGAGTGGCTAAGATTTCCTGAAGGAGGAGGGAAGCCATCAGATGACGATGACTCCTGACAAGGGACCAGTGAGTCCAGTTCTTCCCAAACAACATTTTGGCAAACGCTCGGTGGGTGAATTCCCGCCATACTTCACCTGCCAGACCAGGCGTTGTCTCCACACTGTGGGATGAATACATTCCGAAGCAGGAAGGCTCCAGGACATTCCTAAGAAAATATCTACATTCCAAGAATGTAAACGCAGGCGATCCACTATCCCAGAGGAAAGGTTCCTGTCCTCCCCTCTGGGGAAGGGATGGAACAAACAGGAGAAGTGGAACTGGCTCTCCTGCCTTCTGGGGGAATCACACCAATGACCTTTGTCTCTAATGGGTGGGAAGCATGTCTTATTACAAAAAGTAGTCAAGATGGTGACGCTACCACAGGCGGTCCGCAGGGAGAAGACTCAGTGATTGGACACTGCTCTGTAAGGTCCCCCCATGCCCAGAAGCGGTCTGCCTAACAGTGATTTCTAAAAATCTATTTTGCGAGTCCTGCCGGCCGAGGAGCCCCAGGTAGATCTGACCCGTCTGCTGCTGCTGTGTTGTGAGGAACACCCAGAGGTGGAGTGACAGTGGGAACAGGGGTCTTGGTACTTGGGGGGCTGGGACATGACCCCGTGGAGAAGGAAGAGAGTGCCCAGCCTGAGGACGACCAGTCAGCCTGATTCAAATTCACTTTTATCAAATGGCCACTCTGAGCGGGCCTTGCCCAGATATGATGGGGAGGCGGAGACAGCCGCTTCTTGACAGAACTCTGCTCCTTCACATGTTATTTGGAGGGGGCTTGGGGACAGTCCCCGTCCACAGAACCTGGATCCAGATGGAGGAGTGGTCCTCGGATGGGGTGTGGTGAACTGACTGATACAAGGACCCTCTTAAACTGCCCGCTTCAACCCTGCTTTGTGTCTGTCCCTATGGCACAGCGGCTGGGGGAGGGCCAACCGTTCCAGAAACGAAACCCAGACTCTCTCAGAGAGACCCCAACCACACCAGGGGGGCCCTTGAAGATGACAGAGGAACTGTGGGTCCAAAGAAACACCCATATTTCCATGAAAACACACTGATTTGGTGAGAAAATGCAACTCAGGGACAAACTGTTACATAACAAAGACTGAACTCCATTAGCCAGGGCACCGCTCCAGATGGAGGCCTGGGTGGTGTGGGCTATGGGATATGGGGACGGTCTGGGCTGGACTTGGACACACAGATTCCTCGGCAGGGGCCTGGAAAGTCCCAGGCCTGTTCTATGGAAGGAAAACAATTAAGATTCAAGGAATGTCAAAAAAGAAAAAAAGTCCCTGCCGCACCCCACCGGCACCAAAAAACAGTAAAGAGAGACATACACACACACACACAGATAGTGTTCCCTGAAATAAATCTCAGGCTTACTAGAAGATGGGCGCTTACATCTTCTGAGGCATGATCCCCAACTCTCCAATGCAGCACGTTTAACCCGTAGGGAAGTTGGCAGCTTGGCAGGCTGAAGAGTCTTCTGCCAGTGACACCCGAAAAGGGCTGCCCCAGCTACTCTGGATAAAATAAATATGATGGATGTGCCCCCAAATGGGCAATGGCCACCTAGGAGGCCTATGAAAGGAACCGATAGAAACACAACACTCAGTAGCAGCCTTTATGTTTTGCCCTTGTTGAGTATCCAGACCTGTTACTAAAGAGGAAACTGAAACCCGAGGGTCCTCTTGAAGCTCAGCCAGAGGCCTTTCAGCAGCAAGCTTCCCACCTGGGCTGGGAAGAGGTGGCATCATCTGGAACTCTGCTGGGGCACTTCCCAGCCCCGCCCTGCCCAGAGGCATCCCAGCTTTCTTCCCTTCTGTCCTTCTAAAACCCTGGGCTGTTTTCATGACAGTTTGTTTCCATGTATTAAAGGAATGACATATACAGAGATGTCGTCTCCTGAGCCCAGTCGGTCATTGGATATCCGCCATCCTCTGTCCTTCAGGACGCCACGGGCACGCATCACCAGGTCCTGAGCCGCCAGGGTGTACCTGTACAGGGAGAAGCAGGAACGAGACTGTCAGTGTGGCATCAGGCAGAATCGGGGGTCGGGCGAGGCTGGGAAGGAGGCATCACTACAACTGTATGAACAGTTTTCAAACACACTTGAAGTCACAAAGACCTAGGCCATCTTTTTCCCAAACGTGTGATGCCTAATGTGAGACTACTAGTTAGGTGGTAGATGGACAAGATTCTACATACAATAAATAATCTCCTAAATTGTTCTGCTTTTCAGTCCTCTTTTGAGAATTTTGATGTCAACAAGAGAGTCCCAGTTTAGTGCTGGTGTATCTTTAACACATATCTGCTCAGGCGCAGAGCTTTCTACAGCAAACAGTGTGTAGCTAAAAAAGTACATGGGAAAAATAAGAACTTTTTGTTTCCAATATGTTTATTTTTAGAGCCACGTTGCTTTTAGGACAAAGGATGGTCATTTTCCACTTATGGTAGGGGTAAATCTCCTTTTTAAATAAATTGTTTTTAAAAAGTGAGTTGATTTAAAGAAAAATGTTAATGATAGCGCAGGTAGCAAAGGAGCATAGTAAAAATGCGAAGGTTTTATTGGTACATGACTGGGGAACCTCGGTGTGGTCGAGCTGTACCATCCACCCTCATCAATGCCACACTCTTCTCTTCACCACTGTGAGTACAGTGAGGGATCCCCAAGAATTTGAAAATAAGATTGCTGAGACTTAGAGCATAAACTCAAAGAAGAAAAATGACTATGCCATAAATGGATGGAAAGTATTAAAATCTAGAAAAAGACTAATGTGGGAGGTGATTTGGGTGTATGTAGCCTAGGTTAGCCTTGAGGCCTAAAACAAAGAGAAAAAAACATTGGCAGGTGTCTGTCCAAATACAGACTGAGGCAGGGAGAGTCTTATCCAACAGATTTCGAAGAAATTTAGTTCCACTGGTAGGACCATATTTAGTGAGGGTGGATGACTCTTAGCTTCTGCCATAGAACATACAGTTTCCCTTGATTTTGACTTCATGTTCACCATATAACCTTCTAATTATGATCTGCCTCCCCATGTGGGCTGCCGACAGAGAAAGAGTGAGCTAGTCATTTGTACTTTAAGAACGTCAGTCCTATTTCTCCATATAAACGTCAACTGGCATTTCTTCAGTTTGCAGATCAATCATGAAAGCTTGGTTAAGGTGAGCCCGGCTCTGATAATGAATCTGTTCTTTGTGTGTTGATTAAACCAGTTTTTGAACCTGAGAAGCTAAAAGCCAGACTCTGGTAAATCACCAAGATAATAAATGTCACCCTGTAAGGAAGGCCTCTTGGAAGCCAGCCTGTTAAACAACAGACCACCCTGATGTTACTGTAGCCTTTCCCCTGCTTGGAATGTCGCTCAGCCTTGCCTTCAGAACTGTGAGTTATGGAATTCAGAACACCAGAAGCCTCCTGCATTTCTTCTGTTAAAACCCCTTGTGGATTAAGTGACTCTCATGTTAAAAGAGACCTGCATCTAGCTTCATTGTGACATTACTTAAGAACAAGGTCTGTAGCAAATAATCTCAGGATTGTTAAGATTCCAGGCTGTAGAGTCTTTGAGACTCAAGTCTACTCAGACAGCCCAGGCAGAGAGAAGTGTATAGCACACACTAAAGGTGGCAGAGAGAGGCTATTTTAGTTAATACAAAATAAGTGACTTTCCTCCTAGAGGATGGGTAGTAGGTGAGTAGGAGAGACACCTTCTTTTTCTATCCTTATTGAGAGAATTATCAGTTTTGAGGCAGAAGTATCTCAAGTTACACTTGAGGGAAGATGCCACCAGTTAGCCCTTCTGAGGGTTCTCTTCCTGCTGAGATCACAAAATAAACAGAAAGGACTCCAAAGAGGCCTTTGGCTAAAGAGCCAAATACATGCCCACTTATCCACATACTGCCACTCAGATACTATATTCAGAAGAGCGCTCAGATGCTCACCCCAGGTTACTCTTGGGTTTATATTGAATTGTATGTCTGAGAAAAAACCTCACAGGGAAAGGCTACCATCAATATCAGTTGATGTTTATTATCCTAGTGATTGACCAGGGTCTAGACCTTAGACTTTCAAGTTCAGAAAGCTGGCTGAGGCAATATACTAACTAGTTCGTAGATTCATCTGTCAGGGCTGAACACACCTTAACTCAGCTCATGAGCAAACTAGACACAGAAGATTATGGCAAGTAATGAGAAAAGATGGCTGGCAGCAAAAGGAAGTTACTTAAAGATGTTAAAAAAACAGATGAAGGAAGTCAGGACCGGTCTCTGTGGTAAATCACAGGTCCCGCGGTCATGGGGCAACGGCTGAGATCAGAACAAGGTTAAATGAAAGGCTTAATGTCCAAAATACATAGACAGCTCATACATCTCAATATCAAAAGAACACAAAAAACCCAATCAAAAAATGGGCAGAAGACCTAAATAGACATTTCTCCAAAGAAGACATGCAGATGGCCAAGAGAGACAGGAAAAGATGCTCAGCATCACTAATTATTAGAGAAATGCAAATCAAAACTACAATGAGGTATCACCTCACTCTGGCCAAAATGGCCTTCATCAAAAAGTCTACAAACAGGACTTCCCTGGTGGTGCAGTGGTTAAGAATCGCCTGCCAATGCAGGGGACATGGGTCCGATCCCTGGTCCAGGAAGATCCCACATGCCGCGGAGCAATGAAGCCCGTGCACCACAACTACTGAGCCTGCACTCTAGAGCCCGTGAACCACAACTACTGAAGCCTGTGTGTCTAGAGCCCATGCTCCGCAAGGAGAGATGCATGCGCACCACAACGAAGAGTAGCCCCCGCTCACTGCAACTAGAGAAAGCCTGCACGCAGCAACGAAGATCCAACGCAGCCAAAAATAAATTAATCAAATAAATTAATTTTTTAAAAAAGTCTACAAACAATAAATGCTGGAGAGAGTGTGGAGAAAAGGAACCCTCCTACACTGTTGGTGGGAATGCAAATTGGTATAGCCACTAGGGAGAACAGTATGGAGTTTCCTTACAAAAACTGAAAATAGAGCTACCACATGATCCGGCAATCCCACTCCTGGGCATATGTCCAGAAAAGATGAAAACTCTAGTTTGAAAAGATACATGCACCGCAGTGTTCACAGCAGCACTATTTACAATAGCCAAGACATGGAAACAACCCAAGTGCCCATCAACAGATGAATGGATAAAGAAGATGTGGGGGGTGTGTGTGTGTGTGTGTGTATGTGTGTATACACACACACAATAGACTATTACTCAGCCATAAAAAAGAATGAAATATTGCCATTTGCAGCAGCATGGATGAACCTAGGGAATATCACACTAAAAGTCAGACAGAGAAAGAAAAATATTATATCACTTATATGTGGAATCTAAAAAAATAATACAAATGAGTCTACTTACAAAACAGACTCACAGACATAGAAAACAAACTGATGGTTACCAAAGGGGAAAAGGGGCAGGGGACAAATTAGGAGTATGGGATTAACAGATACATACTACTATATATAAAATAAACAACAAGGATTTACTGTGTAGCACAGGGAACTATATTCAATATCTTGCAATAACCTATAATGGAAAAGATTCTGAAAAAAATACATTTAAAACTGAATCGCTTTGCTGTACACCTGAAACTAACACAATATTGTAAATCAAGTATACTTCAATTAAAAAAAGTTAAAATCAAAACAGTGCCTACCTCGTTTTATTTAAGTCACATAAGAGCATCATCCATAGTTAAAGGCAAGAGACCATGCTGATATTGCTATTGCTGGAGACTTTGGGTATTGAAAAAATGGTCAAAATTAGCTTTGGCATTTTAAAAAGCGGCATTAGGTCACCTAGAAAAGATGGTTACCCAGGAAACCCAAGGGCTCTAGAAAATTAAGGTTTTATTCTCAAAACTGGTTATTGCCTATGCCAAGATAACTTCCCTTGAGCCTGCATTTCTCTCTGTCATCCACTCTGTATTCCCTTAGGTGAACTCTTCTTGAGAGAGAGAAGACCCATTTTTGCTTCCTCAATTTCTTACTTCCCTTTTTCTTCCTTCATTTCTTACCAGTAGGTCCAATACCCTGCTAATCCGGCCTCCTACACTTCTCCGTGCTCATTTCACTTGACTTTTCTCCAGCACAGATACTGTACTTCTGGCCATCTTCTTTATTCTTGACATCTCCTGTCTTTTCTTCTGAGTTCTCCTTTTTGTTTGCAGAGGTGGGAGGTGTTGAGGTTGGCTTGCCCACCACACCACTGCACACTCCAAGTTCTCCTATGTCTGGGCTTCCATGACACATGGCACAGCTCTTCTTACTTTACTTGGTAGGCCCCAGTTAGGACTCAGGAAGGGTCAATAAATGTTAACTTACTTTTCACTGCCAAGGTGGGACTTTCTCATCTATCATCCTTAGTTAATGCTGTCCCCAGTCTCTTAAGTAGGAAATCATAGTCGTTTTCAGTGCTACCTTCTCAACCTGATATTCACCAATGATAAATTCCACAAGGCACTGTAGGACTTCTAAACTTTGTATTATTTAAAGTGTATTTCATTATTGGTAGATGGCTAATTAAAATAAAATCTCACCTTTACAGTTACTAAGATGCAAGTTAAACCTGTTTATTATAAAAACCGCTATTCTGAATTTATTTTTGCCATCATTCACACACACATATACATACATACATAAAATTTATTTAGTATTTTCTATTTTTCTTTCCTTTCTTCTTGATTTCTGTCAGGTTGATTGCTTTCTTGAATACTTTTTTCCTCTCTCTACTAGTTGAGAAGTGATTATTTCTGTTGTTTTAGCAGCTATGCTTAGGTTTTTAATATATGTCAATCAATATTTGTGTCCTTCTCCAGAAAATAAAAAGATATTAGAATGCCTTCTTTCATCTGTCATGTTATTACCTACTATTTTAATTTAGCCTTGTTTTTAAACTCCTATTAAGTCATTATTATAATGTATATAAACCAACATACTAACTTCTTTGCTTTTCGAAGTCCATTCCTTTCTTCTGGACTTGATTTCCTTCTGTTGAAGTACATTTTTAGTAATTCTTTTAACAATGGTCTGTGAGGGATAAACTCACCAAGTTTTGGGGCCACAAAAATCTTTATTTTTGCCTTTAATCTTGGATCATAGCTTTATCGAGTATAGAATTCTAGACTGACTTATTTTCCCTTAGCAGTTTGGACATAATAATATTTCATCTTTTCTGACCTCTCTTGTTGAGGAGTCTGTCTTGTTTCATTTTTTTTAAATAAATTTATTTATTTGATTTATTTATTATTTTTGGCTGCTTTGGGTCTGTTGCTGTGCATGGGCCTTGTCTAGTTGCGGTGAGCGGGGCTACTCTTCGTTGCGGTGCGCAGGCTTCTCACTGCAGTGGTTTCTCTTGCTACAGAGCACGGGCTCTAGGCACGTGGGCTGCCGTAGTTGTGGTGCACAGGCTTCAGTAGTTGTGGCTCATGGGCTCTAGAGCTCAGGCTC
This sequence comes from Eschrichtius robustus, assembly GCF_028021215.1. NCBI lineage: Eukaryota > Metazoa > Chordata > Mammalia > Artiodactyla > Eschrichtiidae > Eschrichtius > Eschrichtius robustus. Next base: position 52,254,048 of record NC_090836.1, read on the forward strand.
AGCAGTTGGTGGCGCCCGGGCTTAGTTGCTCCGCGGCATGTGGGATCTTCCCGGACCAGGGCTCAAACCCGTGTCCCCTGCATTGGCAGGCGGATTCTTAACCACTGCACCACCAGGGAAGCCCTTGTTTCATTTTTTTATAAGTAAATGTCTTTTCTCATTGGTAGCTTATTAAATTGTTATTGTTGATATTTTGTTGTTGATGGTATGAAGTTCCACTGAGACATAATAATGAGGATTTCTTTTTATTTATCATGGTTGGAAATTAGTTTTACTCCTTCAAACTGAGAAGATATTTCTGATTCTGGAAAATTTTCAACCATGAACTTTTTGAATACTGACTCCCCTCTATTTTTTATGTTTTCTCCATAGTTTTATATTTTCTCCTGTTAGATCCTTCTCATTTTACCTTCCAGATTTCAGCCTCTTTCCTGTTTTTTTTAAAATCTCTTGGTAATATCTTTCAGTTCACTAATTCATACTTTAGCAGTTTACTATCTCTCCATTCAGTGAGTTACTTTATTTCAATGACATATTTTTCACCATTGCAAATTTTTATTTGGTTCTTTTCCAAATCCATCTCTTCGTACCTTATGGTTCTATTGGTACATGTTTAAAGTTTCTTTCATCCTGTTCTGTTAGGTTTTCTTTGGGGGGACAGAGGGACGGCTCTGTTGTATCTAGTTATCCTTTCTCATGGTAGGTTTGAAGGTAAAATAGAAGCCTCTCTTCAGTAGGGTTGTTTACTGTGTGCCTTGGGTTATCTACAAAGATTTTTAAATGTGCCTTCACTGGGGGACGTTATGGGTTCTTCCAGTTCTAGAACATGTTTTAGGTGTGATTCTTGGCTTAGGATCCCCATACCCCACGTGTGGTGTGAGGTTTAGCCTCACGCTTTCCTGTGTGGCGGGCCTACCCACCCCCTCCTCACAGAACCTCAGTTTCATCAGGTTCTTGCCATCATCCATGTGCTGCAGGAAGGATGCCCCAACCTGAGCAGGAAGCTTAGGGAGAATGCCTTGGACCATTTCTTCCAACACTGTGGCCAGGAGCGCAGATTCCTCCACCTGACTTCTCTTTGCGAGGCTTCCCTAGCGAATGCGAATGCGACATCCCCCCTGTAAAAGAGCAGTCTGCACGGACAACTGAAGGGCACTGATTAGATGCTGCTTGCAGTAACTGAACAGTGTAGCTGAACTCTAGGACTGGTTTCCTGATGTTTCCTTCATGCTACAGGAGACACAGTATTGAAATGAAGTCACAACTGGTGTTTAGGTAAAATGAGGCCACTTGTGGGGATCTTTCCTCATAAGCTGATCCACTCAACACAACCCCAGGCACCTAGTTCTTAGCAGAAGGTTTTTTTGCCCCAGCTCCAATCTCAGCCAGGCTGATGGACACTTTAGAACTCATCAGCATCCTTAGTCAAGCGCCACCTGGCCCCAGGCAGGAAACCACCTTTAAGGTTGCTTTATATCAAGACTGGTGCCTGAGGAAAAGAAGAAACGTTTCCTCTGGAGGGAAAGGACTCCTTCTCCTCTCCCCCATTTCATTCTCCTCCAGTTTCTACCTGACAAGGACTGTCTGGTTTGGTAACAATGAAAAAGACTGCTTCATGTGGCAGGAAGACAGGAGGGTTCTACTGAGTTTGGTGCTGAGGCTGAACACAAAGGCACACGTGCCAGAGACTGAAGGGCGCAGGGAGCAGCGGGAGAGCATCTGAGTCAAAACATGAAATATAAATACAGAATATACAGGAGAGCAGCAGAGAAGAATATGGTACAGCTGATGACAGTGAAAGGGTCGTGGATTCCGTTATACCCCGGCCGGGATGCCGAGGCGGCCCAGGAGCCCCGTGATTCTGGAAGCTGGATGTGGGGCGGCAGCAGGGCCCGGCCTGAGGGCCTCATTCGGAAGGCTCGGTCAGACCGCATCAGGGAAGTAGTACGGGAGTAGCCGGGGTACTCACCCCTCCTAACGAAGAGTCTCCCAGGGAGACCAGTTTTGTACTTTGAGAGCATTTTTCTTCTCTGGCTGAAGCTTTCCGTATTGATCGGCTGAGCTCTGCTGAAAGGGGCGGCGGCCGGGAGGGGTCTGACTTGGCAGGCGCACAGGGCCTGGCGCAGAGGCTTCCTCGGGCCGAGCAGGAGGGAGCAGAGGAGGGACAGCAGGGGAGAGAAGAAAAGCAGAAAAGGAAGAGGGGCTGAAGGACCATGGGAAGGCCAGAGGCTCTTTTCACAACCACTGACGCTAAGGTCAGGGTGGAAGGAGGCCAGAGGGCAAATCCTCCATCGTCTCCGCCCTTGCCACCGCTGGGCACTTCTTAGCTCTTCCACCTCTTCAGCGGGGTGTACGAAGGGCCCCGGGTGTGGGCTGGGCTGCCACGGGTCCCAGCCTGGCTGCACCACCGCCCACATGGGGGGCTCTGGGGAAACTCCTTAGCCTCTCGAATCTGGAATAATGGTAGTGCATGCCTCAAAGGTCCTGCCGGGGTAAACAAGAACCTTCCTAAAGCATCTCCCTCATTAGACATAAAAGGCCTCCCTCCCCCACCAAGAGTTTCGACCGCAGTCATCCACCTTTTGTAGAGTCTCCTCCCGCAAGCCCACATCTGAATCAGCAGATTGGAGTGTCAAAAATAAGTCCGTTTCAGGCCTCAGGCTGTAACCTGGCCTTAAAGCCAACAGTTCTAGTTGGGCAGGAACTTCTATGTGCCATTTGGATGGTACAGACAGGGTCTTACAAGAGGGAGGGTAGGTGGCAGGAACTGGGGAATTAATGGGTTCCGAATATTTGCATATAAAAGGCAGCTTCCATCTGCTGAGGCCCCGCAGGAATAGAGTATGATGGGAACAGGAGGAGGAATCCTCTTTGCATTCTGAGCAGGCCTCTGAGATTGAAGAGGTAGAAAAGCTCTCCCAAGCTTGGGAACGGTGGCAGGGATCTATGGTAACGGGGTAGGTGGGGTGAGGGCGGGTGACTTGGAGGGGGCTCTTTGTCGTGCTCAGAACCAGGCAACTTGTCCTGGGAGGAGGCCCGCCTCAGGCTCACTGCTGGGAGCCGAGCCGCATGTGTCCCTCGTCTGGCTCTGAAGCCACTGAAGGTGCCCACACCAGCTTCGGTCCCCTGCCTGGAGTGCGGGGACTTCACTCAGGCGGAGTACCCTGAGACACAGGAAACGCCGCTGCCCACAACACTGTCCCTGTGTCCCCTGGGGGTCCGTGCGTCAGCAGGGGCAAGGCCACGGACTAGGGAGAGCTTGCCACCCCCATGGGAGATGGCGAGACCACCCACCAGGCCTCGTCCGCCTCTCTGCCCCGGCACCAGCTTCCTGGTTTCTCAAGGTGGTGTGAGCTTATTTTAGTTCAAATCCCAAACAGCAACATTTCGATAGGAGGGGGCACAGCAGACTATTTTCTTCTGCAGCATCCCTGGGAAGCCCTTTAAAATGCCCTGATGGGGGCTCCCCTGGTGGCGCAGTGGTTGAGAATCTGCCTGCCAGTGCAGGGGACATGGGTTCGACCCCTGGTCCGGGAAGATCCCACAATGCCGAGGAGCAGCTAAGCCTGTGTACCACAACTACTGAGCCTACGCTCTAGAGCCCGTGAGCCACAACTACTGAGCCCATGAGCCACAACTACTGAAGCCCGCGCGCCTAGAGCCCATGAGCCACAACTACTGAAGCCCACGCGCCTAGAGCCCGAGCTCTGCAACAAGAGAAGCCACTGCAATGAGAAGCCCGCGCACAGCAATGAGTAGCCCCTCTCGCCGCAACTAGAAAAAGCCCTGCATGCAGCAATGACGACCTGACACAGCCATAAATAAATAAATTTAATTAAATAAAATAAATAAAATGCCCTTATGTTCCAACTAAGTGGCCACAGAGCTCTGCTCCAATCGCTATATCAATAGCACTGAGGAAGGAAAGGTGGGCCTCGCAGTGGGCAGTTCAGAGGCTGTCAAGGGCAGGATGGTGGGCTGACATCCACATTCCCACGGGTCTGAATATGCTCAACATTGCAAAAGAAACAAAAATGCAGATTTTATCTAGTCTTCAACACGAGATAAAACACTCACCAATTTGTTCTTAAAACCTGTGACTGATGTGAGGTTGGGGCTGGCGATGGGAGGAACCCTTCTTTTTTACATTTGAGGCATAGTTTTTCAAAACCATATGGCAATGGGAGAAGTTAGTTCAGCCAACTCACAGAAAGATTTCATAAAAAGAACCTTTGTCTTTTGCCAAAATGTTTCATATTATCAAGGTAATACAAACTAGCATTTAATACCTGCGTTAATGTCCTGCTGTCAGTTTTGGTGGGTGTTTTACTGTTAACTTTCTACTGATTCACCTCTTCCTTATCAGTGAGGCCCACAGTTATCAGAGCCAAGGACAGCATGGATATGAAGAACATTTGAAGCGTGACCATCAAGAAGGCTTCTCTTATTAGGGAGATGCTGTCTGGAGTTTACATTATGTTGGTACTTACAGATTTAAGACCCCTTCATAAGCCCCCAGAGTGACATGGCAGGGGCACTGAGGGTCATTTGGTCCAAGTTACCAAGGTGAGGTTTCCACAGACAGGTTTTGGGAAATGAAGGACTGGGCAAAAAAAACCTTGCCAAGGCTTGCCTGGGCATTTGGAATGTAAATCCATGTCATGTTTTCATGTGTTCTTTGGCCCGAGGTCCACTCAGCTTTGCCCACACCTGTCTCCGTTAGTAATATTAACAATTTATTCCTTTCTAACATATTACTAAGCATCTTCTTTGCATGTTTACGTACTTGCCTCCATTTTGAATATTCTTTCTGGGAGACCTGCCACTAAACCTCCAGGCTTACAGAGGAGACAATCAGTCTGAGATATTTTGCCTCAGAAAACCCCTTCCATGCCTTTCTCTAAGCACCCTTTCCAAATTTTGCAGGATGTTTAGGCCTCCTAAGAGAATCTTACTGGAATTAGTAAAGAGAATGACAGGTTGTGTAGCCCAACCCCCGTGAATTCCAACCACGCCACCTGAAAATGTGAATTTGGTATATTTCCTATCAACGGTTCATTTCATGACCCCACAAAGGATGCACGGAGCTGCCAGCTCTGCTACACTTCAGGGCATAATCCAGTAAAAAGAAAAGAAAGAAAAAGAGCAACTGCACTCATGTTCTGGCCTGTCCACAAGGCCTCCTTTTAATTTTCTGGTTCCTTTCTCGAGACAGTTCAAAACAGCAAAAGAACTTAATAAGATACACTGGGGTCAGGAAGGTCATATAGTTCATTTTTACCCCACCTCTGCCAGAGAGGATGGTGTGGGGGTCAGAACTTCGCAAACATATCTCTCTCTTAATCACCTCTTCCCTCACAATGCATCCTGGAGGGGGAGATGGTATTTTAAATTTTTTATTGGGAAGGATGTCATCAGAGGAAGACAGTGCGGGCAATTTGTCAAGAATGGCTGCCACAAAGAGGAGAAGAAAAAGAAAAAACCTACACACAACATGAACAAAAGCCAAATAATCAAATGGCAAAACCTTAAAGTCCTTCCTGTCACAGGACTAATGCCCTGCCTCCTTCTGTCCTGCTGAATTTCTAGACAAAACTGGGCAAACAGAAAGCAAAACTCAAAGTAAAACAGGCCCATTCAAAACGTCAAGTGAAGAAACATTTTGTTGTTCTTGTTGCTTTGTTGCCTTTCCTATCTCTCAGGAGGCCCACCTTGTAGACTGCATCTTCCCTTTCTCATTTTCCATCAAACGATCGGCCAGCCTGGTCAGATCCCTCAGGTCTGGACCCAGAAACCCTCTATTCCCACCACTCACATGACTAAATAGGCAAACCTGTGGTCCTGGGCTACATCTGGGGAGAAATGTATCCTTCTGGCTGAGTAAGAACTCACAGAGCCATGGGAAGGGTATGATAGCAGGTCTTTCTTCATCACAGAAATTATGACTTAGGCTAAACGTTATCAGGACAACTTCCACACCTATTTCTACTTTGCATTACAAGGTCAGAACAGCTCCCAGTTGGGAGGGCACCGTCAGGAAACCCACTGCTGTGGCTTTTGGGACTGAGCTCTCCATGGGCCTCCCAAGGAGACACACTAAGCCTGGGTATGAGTGTGGTACCCTCCTTCAAAATCACAAAGATACATGCAAATATGGCACACACATGAAAGGCAACATCATTTTACATAATGCCTAAGTCCTGAGTTTGAAATAAGTTTATCTGATTTCCCAATATGGCTTAAATTACTAAGGAGCACAGAGGGGTAGAGGAACAATCCATAACTCATATTTACACCATCAGATTGTCCAGAATGTTTTCTGATTGTGGATCAGAATGAATGAATTACACAAATTCCATATCATTATCACAGACTCTCTTCCCTCCAACTAATCTTCACATTCATTCATTTTGTCAGTGCTTGAGGTCTGACACGACCTGCCCCGTTCACCTCTCACACCTCATCTGTGGACACTACCCCACACTAAGCCCAGGCAGCCACACTGACTGTTGGGCTCCTTGAAAGCACCATGTTCTCCCTCCCCGATGTTGCCCCACCTTGCATTGACTGGCAGACACTCATTTACCCCTCACGTTGAAGTTTAGACATCCCTTCTAGTGGGAAGCTTTCTTGCCTACCCCTTGTGCTATCTTTTTAATCATTCATATTCTAACTTCCTTATGCTTTTGTAACCTCTAGACTTTAAACTCCAAGAGGGCAGGGACCTGGTCTGTTTTCTTCACAAATTCTTCCCCAGTGGCCATGGCTTATAAAATTGGTCCTTAATATTTCCCAGATGAATGAATCTGAATGGGAATTATTTGGCAAAGAAGATACCTTCCCCCATAAGGTCTCACTGTTTTAAGATGCCAAAAACCAACCAGAGGGGCTTCCCTGGTGGCGCAGTGGTTGAGAGTCCGCCTGCCAATGCAGGGGACACGGGTTCGAGCCCTGGTCTGGGAAGATCCCACATGCCACGGAGCATCTAAGCCTGCGAGCCACAACTACGGAAGCCCGCGCGTCTAGAGCCCGTGCTCCGCAACAAGAGAAGCCACCACAATGAGAAGCCCTCGCACCACAACGAAGAGTAGCCCACCCCCACCCCCGCCCCGCTCACCGCAAGTAGAGAAAGACCGTGAGCAAACAAAGACCCAATGCAGCCAAAAATAAATAGATAAATAAATAAATTAAAAAAAAAAAAAAAAACCAACCAGAATTTTTCTGATCTCCAGTCAGATGTTTCATCTCTTAGCAATGAAACTGTGCCCATTTTATAACATTTCCTTTCACTCATTCTTCTATCTGATACAGGATTCTTTCTTAGGCTTTGGTTTGCCATCTTCCCTGAAAGGCAAATTCAAAACCTTTTTCTTTCGCGCCCTTTTGTTCCATGGAGATCCCTGTAAGCCCTGTAGGTAACAGATCCCATGAACCTAGGAACCTATTCTGACCTGGCATACACCTGCCCAGTGACAGCACTGCCCACAGGTTACCACTCCCTGGAGGGCAGATTTGTTGCCATGGAGAGACAGGGGCTGGTAAGGAAAACCAAGCCAGCTTGGAGAGATTTTAAGAAGTGTTGGGTGCCTTTTCACTCATACCTGTCAGATGACTTCGCAAAGCTTTATGAAAATAATTACAGTAGAGAAAATCAACAGGAGACTGTTGCTAACAAGTAGGATATAAAACGCAGATTAAAACTAAAAGCTCAACAGGAAAAAAAATGTATTCAAATTCAAATAAAAGAATCTTGTTTGCAATACCATCGATTCCTTTGTGCCTGAGAAAAATTATACAAACAATTCTAGAAAGAGAAAGAATGTCTAGCTTTAATTTTTTCCTGAAGGAATTTTTTGTTGTTGTTGTGAAATATATGAAACATATAAGTATAGCAACAAACATAGAATAACAACAACAAATACCAGTAGTGCTTACTATATACCAGGCACTTCACTTTATATATAAGGATGAGGTCAGGACTACTGGAACCCCCATTTTACAGATGAGGAATCTGAGGCATGGAGAGGTTAAGAAACCTCCCCAAGGTCACAAAGGTCACAAAGTCTAGAAGGGGCAGAACCAGGATTTAACCTCAGGCAGTCTGGCTAGATCCACACTGTTAACCACTAGACTACACTGCCTCTCATAGCTAACATACAAACAAATGCATGAAAAAGATATACAGTTATAAATAACATGAACAATCATATACCTACCATGTAGCTAAAGGAACAGAACATTACCAGTAAATATCTTAGAAGCTCACTATGGGCCTCTCCACAAGCACACATCCCCCTCTGCCACCTCTCTTCCCAAGGTAACCATTATCCAAACTTTGGGTTAATTCTCTTGCTTTTTGTTATAATTTTAATATCTGTATCCCTAAGTGATATACTGTTAGCTTCCTACTTTATGTAAATAGAATCATAGTATGTGTATTCTTCTGTGACTGGCTTATTAAACTCAACATTATGTCTTTCAGATTCTTCTCTGTTAAAGATCACAGCTTTGGTTCACTCTCATTTGAGGACTGTGAATTATTCTATTCTTTGTTTATCCATCCTATGGTTGGACATGCAGGCTGTTTCCAGTTTTTACAATAAAAACAATTGTGTGGATGTCTTTTTGTATAAACTGAATTACACCAGCACCAGAATAAAAAAAAAAAAAACCTGGGTTGTTTGTTAAAACACAGATCCCTGTGGGTCCTACCGTTGGAGTTTTATTTGGTAGATCTGGGGTTGAGCCTGAAGAGTTGTATTTCTAGCAAGTTCTCAGACGATGCTGATGCCATGTGACCCAAAGACCACACTTTCAGAACCACTGCTCCAGGGTACAGACCTAAGAGTGGAGCTTCTGGGTTATAAGATATGCATATGCCAAGCTGTCTTCAGAGTCTTTCTACAAATTCACAAATCCATCTGCAGTTGTTCTACATGTTTTTAATTATTTCTACTCCTCTGACTGTTGAAGTTTTTTTCATATATTTATTGGCCATTAATTTTCTTCTGTGTGATGACTGTTTGGTACTTGCTCATTTTTCTATTGGGTTATTTGTGTTGTCTTTATTGATCTGTGACAGTTCATTATATTTTATGGGTATGAATCCCTCTTTGGTTATACAAATTGCAAAGATCTTCTCCCAGTTCACACGTTGCCATTTTATTCTCTTTATGCTGTCTTTTGAAGAACCAAAGTTGGTAATCCTAACGTAGTCAAGGTTATCAATCTTTTCTTGTTTGTGCTTTCTGTATCTTGTTTAAGAAATCCTTCTCTAAGATCATAAAGATAGTCTCCTATACTACTTCCTAAAAGTTCTATTTACTTTTCCTTTCACAGTTAAGTCTTAACTTGCCTGGACTTGATTTTAGTGTATGGTGTGAGGGAAGGATCCATTTTTAATTTTTCTGCACCATCTTAATTGTCCTGATTTTGTACTAATATCTAGAAGGGTAAGACCCATACAGAAATGTCACAAACATTCTTGGCATTTTGTTCTTCCATATATATCTCAGAATCAGCTTATGAAGTTCCATGAATACTTCACTGGAATTTTGGTTATAATTCTACTCACTCTAAAGATCAATTTAGGAAAAATTAATATTTTAACAATGTTCCTATTAAAGAATATGTATAGGTTCATTACTGCCGCATCTGTTATTACTGTTTTTTATTGCTAATATTATTTATTTGCTGGACCCCCTTGTTTTTGATTAGTCTTAAGGGAAATTTATCTACTTTGTTAGTTTTCTTTTTAATTTGCTTTTTTTGAGAAATTATTTGTTGTGGTAAAACACACATAACATAAAAATTAACATTTTCACCATTTTAAAGTGTACAGTTCTGTGGCATTAAGTACATTCACATTGTTGTATAACTACTACCACCATTTATCTCCAGAACTTTCTCCTCTTCCCAAACTGAAATGCTATAACCATTAAACACCAACTCCCTATCCCCCCGGCCCGGCGCCTGGCAACCACCATTCTACTTTCTGTCCCTATGAATTTGACGACTCTAGGGACCTCATGTAAGTGGAATCATACAGTGTTTGTCCTCCTCTGACTGGCTTATTTCACTGAGCATAATGTCTTCAAGGTCCATCCATTTTGTAGCATGTGTGAGAATTTCATTCCTTTTTAAGACTGATTAATATTCCATTGTATTATATACCGCATTTTGTTTATCCCATTTAATTTGTTGATGGACACTTGGGTTGCCTCCACCTTTTTGCTATTGTGAATAATGCTGCTATGAACATGGGTGTACAAGTACCTATTTTAGTCCCTGCTTTCACTCATTTTGGGGTACATACCCAGAAGTAGAATTGATGGATATAATTATATGTTTAATCACCATACTGTTTTCCACAGAAGCTGTACCGTTTTACATTCTCACCAGTAATGCACAAGACGTTCCAATTTCTCCGCATCTCACCAACACTTGTTTTTTTCTCTTTGTTTGTTTTTAAATAGCCAACATAATGGGTGTGAGGTAGTATGTCAGTGGTTTGATTTGCATTTTCCTAATGTGTTAGTTGTTTTAAAGAAACAAATTTTGGCTTTACTGTTTATTTTTATTGTATATTTGTTCTCTTTTTTGTTATCTTTAATTTTTCCTTCCATTACTTTTCCTGGGTTTATTCTGTTGTTTTTAATTCTTAATCTAGATGCTGTTGTTGAAATAAGGACCGCAGACCTAAATTTTTAAATTAGGACAGTGGTTTACTAACAGCCTATATGCAGGAAAAGAGCACACAGCACAAGTAGACAGCTCCACTCCTGTGGCCCCTCAGAACTGTGAAGTTATAAGAATTCTTGTGTACATGTTTATAGGAATAATATGGGCGGAATTAGCCCAGTAGCACAAAGCAGCCTTCTAGATCTTACTCTGAGAAATACCTTTCTCTGTGGTTAAGGGGCTCTTTTTCTTTTTCCGTGGTCAGGAGCCTGGAGCTTGTGGGCAGGGTCCCTGTGATCTGGGGAACTGGGAGGTTGAGAGGGTTGGAAAAAGTTCCTTTATGATATGGAAGGAATATAGTCACTTCTGGCAGGTCAGGGATGAGTAGAACTTTTCACCTATGCATAGCTCATTAAATTAGGGGGGGAAAAGGGCTCAAAATTCAGCCTTTAAAGTCTTGATATGTAGTATTCTTATTATTTAGGCCCTGGTAATTTCTAATTTTTATTACAATTTTTTGATTTATAAGCTGTTTAGAAGTTTGGCTTTTAATTCTATGTGGGCTTGACTAGTTTGAAAATTACACTTTCTTTTATTCGTTTTCTTAGCTATTTAAACACATTTAAAGTCTAAAGTTAAACACTTTTAACCTCTTTTCAAGTAGAACCATAGCATACTTTAGCTGATTACTATCCCCACTGGCCAATTTATTATGCTGTTTTTATTCAGTATTTTATCATTTTTAACCACATATTAGACATTCTTATTGTAGTTTTTATATAGTTAGTGTATGTTTAAGTATACCTATTTACTAATAGCTTAATAATCCATCTTACTTCTCAATCTTCCATCTGGGATCATTTCCTTTTCTTATCTGAGGACATCCTATAGAATCTTCTTCAGAGAAGGCTGGGTGGCAGTAAAATTTCTCAGTTTTGTTCTGCCTCAAAATGCTTTTACTTCATCCTCTTTATTGATATCTTTACTGTATATAAAAATTCTAAAAATTGAGAGCTGCTTTTCTTAGCCAACTGAAGATATAACTCCACTGTCTTGGCTTCTACTGTTATTTTTGAAAAGTCAGCTATCACTGTAAATGCTATTCTTATGTATCTGTTTTGTCTTTCTGGCTGCTTTTAGTATCTTTTTTGTTTAAATTCTTCAGTTTCATTATAAAATATCTACTTAAAATTATCTCTTTATTTCTTCTGCTTGAGATCTGTTGGGCTTTCTGGATCTTAGGTTTAATATCATTCAACAATTCTCGATTGGAACTTGTTTTTTTTCTTCCCGTTTTCTATAGTATTTCCTTTTGCAATTCTTTTTTTTTTTTTAAGGTTTTGCTATTTTTTTTAAAAAAATTTATTTATTTATTTATTTTTGGCTGTGTTGGGTCTTTGTTTCTGTGCGAGGACTTTCTCTAGTTGTGGCGAGAGGGGGCCACTCTTCATCGCGGTGCGCGGGCCTCTCACTGTCGCAGCCTCTCCTGCTGCGGAGCACAGGCTCCAGACGCGCAGGCTCAGTAGTTGTGGCTCACGGGCCCAGTTGCTCCGCGGCATGTGGGATCCTCCCAGACCAGGGCTCGAACCCATGTTCCCTGCATTGGCAGGCAGATTCTCAACCACTGCGCCACCAGGGAAGCCCCTGCAATTCTTTTTACAGCATCTTAGTTATCTTCCTACTCTCAATCTCATTTCATACTTTCCCTCTCTTTGTCTCTTTGAGCCATATTCTGGATTGTTCAGATCAGTTTTTCAGTTCATCAGTGTACTCTCCAATTGTCTCCAATCTGTTAAATCCATTGAATCTGTAGTTCCTATTTCTATATTTTTCATCTCCAGAAGTCCCATTTCTTTATTTTAAAAATCTACACAGTCATTTATAGTCTTTTGTCCTTATGCATGATTTCAATGCTTTTAAAAACATTTCTGAAACATGTTAAAATATTTATTTATATTTTTTGGCTGATAAATCCAATAATATTTATAGGTCCAACTCCGCTGTCTATTGTTTCTGCTGGTTTTCACTCACGGTGACTTATTTCCTTGTGTTCTAAGTGAAAGGTGCCTTCCTCCAGAGGCGACTTCTGTTTATTTCTGAGTCACCTAGGGTTGTTTAGGATGTTTACACGGCCATCATGCTATAAGGAATCCCTACTTTAATCTTTCTCTCCTTTCCCAATGTTTCTTGAAAGAAACAGTTCCTCAACGGATGGAAATCAATGCTGGGAGCATTTGCTCTCATTCTTACCAGGAGGATCACAACTTGGATTATTCCCACTTTGTAGGATATGAAGTAAGAATGTGAGAAAGATACACTGCTGAAATATCTCACAAAACAAATTCTTTACCACTTGTATCTAGGTTTAACTTAAGGAGGATTTTTATTTGGCTGTGAAAGTACCTCTAATAAGAAATGTAGTCCCTTTTGCAGTCTGGTTACTAAACCGTCTATATCAGAATGAATGATGAAAAGTGCAAGATTAGTATTTATTTCAGCCACATGAAAGACGGCTTGAGGAACAACCCTCCAATCATAGAGATGCACAAACCTGTGAGGGTCATCTGGATCACAGTTAGGGAGAAACTGAGTGATTGCTTCTGCCACTTCTTCATTGGATAAAACATCCCAGAGTCCGTCAGTGGCCAAGATCAGCACATCGTCTGCTCCATGGTCATATCTGGAGAGATCGTAGACTCTTACCTGAAATGAACAGCCAATACCCCTGCTTAAGAAGTTGGGAGCACATTATTCCCCCTAGCAGACTGGCTTCTGACTTCCCTTCCCTTTTCCTGCCCAGCCCAGTGGTTTTTAGGTGCGCGCTCTAAGGCACTTGGGTTGCAGCAAGCTTTGTGGCCCAGGGGTAGCCTCCTTTGAAGACTTGCTGTACAGACATATCGGGCCCCAAACACAGCTGTGAATGAGCCCAATAAGTTAACAGTCGACAAGGAAGAAATTAACTGAAAATGTAATGCCTGAAATGTGGCTGGAACAATGACTCACAATAGATACAGCGGTAGCTAGAAGAGCAGTCGGAGGCTTGCTGCCTTCCTTCCTTTGCACATCCATCCCACAGACATTTATTAAGGGCCTGCTCTGTGCCGGGTGCTCTAAGTATAAAGATAAACAGCAGATTTCCCTGCTTCTGAGCTCTCAGTCTGCGGGGGAGATAAGGCCAGTCTAGGATCCAAGGCAGCTACTCTGCGTGTATTGGTTTAGGACTAAGGAGATACACTTCATTTCATGTACTCACTTGATACCTTTTGGCTTACCTGCTCTGAGGCCCATGGGGCTGGACTTATCTCATGCAACGATGGGGCGCTGATACTACACGCAGGTTTGAGGAGCCTCAGTCTAGCCTAAATCACAAAGGACACACGCCAAGTCTGAATCTCCTAAGTGTGTCTCGACAGACTTTAAGTCTGTCCTCACCTCTAGTACCTGGAATGACTTGGCTATTTGGACGTCCCCCTCAACTCTTGGAAAAGAACATAGTGACCTTAGCAAAAAGAATAATAATAAAAATCAAGGCTTACTTGCATTAGGCCACAACTCCATGTTCCCCCTACTCGGGCAGGATGGGAGGGAGAGGAGTTTGGGATTTCATTGTTATTCCCTACTAATCTGATGGGACCAGCCCCTGCCTACACCACTTCATGAGCTGAGGACAAAGGCAGGTCAATTTCATCAATCTTCCAGCTCTTTCAACCCCACCTCATTATCCTGTTTTCTAAAAACAAGTCTGAGTGAAAGGTGTAGGCCAGGGGAAGGGAGGGGAAGGGAAAGAAAGGGAAGGGAGTGTAGGCAGCTGTTCCCGTGTCCCATTGCACACAACCACTGTCAGGTCATCTCAGATCTCAAGAGAATAAAATTCCAAGAGGCCTGCAGACGTTCCCATCCACATCTTCAAAAGCCAAGCCTCCTATGTTTCAGGAAGGTCTGCCCAGGCCAGTGATGCCCTGCCTGCCACAGGGCTGGTCCTATGGACGAACAGCCTACACCCAGCAGCAGAAAACAACAAAATGCCCCACACTTGCCCACAGAGTCTTTGGAAAATGAGCTCAAATGAAAAACAGCCTTTGTGGCCGGTGAACAAGACGGCAACAATTAGCTAATGGTGCAGCGCATGGACCGCACTCAGGAGAAGAGCACTCGGGGGAAGACTGGACTGGCTTTTAACATCTTCCTCTCAAAAGGCAGGGGAAGTTTACATTCTAGACAAGGCACGGCGCCCTATGAGACCAAATTAAAGAAAACAGGAGGGGGGAATCTTAAGTTTACAACAGACTGGGAAGTCCCAAATGCCAGAATTTTGTCTTCAGGCTGCTGAACTCATGTGGTTCGATTTTTACTCTAGCGGCAACCGGATCCCCTCTGCTTTACCTTCTATGGTCCCTGGGTGTCTTAGAGCAGGTGCTTCTGAAATGCTGATGTGCACAGGAATCAGCCCGGGACCCTACTAAAAGGGAGATTCCAATTCACTTCTGGGGTGGGGCCTGAGAGCCTGCATTTCTAACGTGCTCCCACGTGATGCTGCTGGTTCCTGGACCACACTGACTACTGAGGCCGCGGAGGAGTCCTACTGGTCTGTAACAAGGAGTCCAAGGGCTCAGTGGCCTCTGTGATGCCTGTGTAGACTACCCCCTAGGGGAGGCTATGGCGAGGATAGCAAACGTCACCCCTGGGCTCCTAATTTCAAGTCCTGTGTCACTGTGTTGTTACTTCCAGCGTGCCATAACTTTGCTTACGAGAGACTGCTCACTTCTTACTGGGGTAGATCTACAATAAATTTCTGTGATACTTTGAGCTCCACAGGAGAGAAAATGTTTCTTGTAAAGGGAGGTAGGGAGATGTGGATGTCAGGTGCTTGTAGCACCTTATGCTTCTAGCGAACTAGGAGATGCCACCTGCCCTGCAGCTCCTTTTAAAAGAGAGGTTTCTAAGGTCGAAGATAAACATCTGTTTCATTTCAGGACCTGCCCTGTGTGTAGGGTGCCGAAATCTCTTCAAGTGCTTTCTGCGGCCCCCAAAGCGTGGAGATTTGAGTTGTTTTAAGCTGAAGCTGTCCTATTCAAATGGAAATCTGGCCCACAAAACGGGTGTGGGTTGATAAATAGCAACATGTTATAAAATGTTCCTCTTCACTTCCATTAATAAATTGAATCCTTCCCTAATTCCACTATTCACATTTCCACACACAACTCTCTAATGCAGTTTCCTTAGCCAACATGAAAATCCCTTTCAGTACCATTCTCCAAGCAATTTTTATGTAAATAATAAAAAGCTAGTCTCAACCCTACTCCCGGAGGCACTCCCCAATTAACATCCTTTTAGGTTTTTTTTTTTTTTTTTACTGCTACCCTTTGTTTCCTGCCCTTTAGCCAGTTTCCAAAGGACTTTGCCAACTTTCCACTTACAACTCGTGTCTTATACATTAACCTGTGATGCAGAACATTTTGTGCAAACGCTCTCGGAAAAGCCGGACTGCCGTGCAAGACATCCAACTGCACGCTCATCCTCCCCAGCAGCTAGGGCTTCAGAGGATTCCAGTGGGCTCTGGAGACCCGACCTTCCCTCCCCAAAGCTGTTGCAGGGCCTCCTCAATCCGACCACACTCGCCTCCCCGGACCTCCCTGTTCCATTCCTCAAATAGCTTCTTAATGTTCCGGGAAGCTTCACATCAAAAATAACGGGCTCTGTGGCTCCCCAGGACTCAGACATGAGGAAGACAGTCTCTGGGAGGAGAGAGATACGATCTGCAAAGGCCTTTGTGGGAAGGGGCTCTGGAGAACATGGGCAGGGTCCTACTGGCTCCTTCCCGCGTGCCCATCTGCCAAGAAAGGCCATGGGCATCCTGAGACTCTTGCTGTTTCACAGAGCAACAGAATTTGAGCTGTGGAGAGATGAGGCCGGGGTGGATCCATCTGCCCTCCCGGACCCTTCACGACATGTTTATTGAGCACTTACTATGTGCCAACAGCTGTGAACAAAAGTGACAAAGTCCTCACAACTTCTAAACTAGGTGCAATAGACACACAAATAAATTACAATGCCAGAAGACGACAGGTGCTTGAAGAAAAGTCAGGCAGGTAAGGAGAGTGACAAAAGAGCCATTTTAGAAGATGTGGTTAAGGCGGGCGTCTCTGGGAAGACACCATGTGAACAGAGATCTGAACCAGTGAGGTGACTTTCCACAGGTCCCTTGCTGTGCCTCCCTTTCCTTCCTTTTGGGGACCTGCCACTCCTCCGGATTAAGAGGATGTGGACACAGTGTTAGACTGGTGGTGAAGAAGAGAGGCTGAGGGGGACACAGTGCCACCCTCCGCTGCCAGAGTAACCCTGAGGAAGACCTGAGGATTTCCCTTTCTTTTCCCTGGTCCTCTGCAGACACAATCCCTTTCATGTTCACTAGCACAGTACTCACCTGTTTGTACCAGTCTGGGTCCACTTGTCTGTCTCTTCCACATGAGTAGTTATTCTCAAACTTTAAGGTGTTTAAGAATCACTTGGGGTGCTAATTAAGATTCCGGGACCCACCTTTAAAGATTCTGATTGTGTAGATCTGAGCCCAGGCATCAGCCTGTGTAAACAAGGGTAATTCCAATGCAAGTGATGGGGGAACTTCACCTTGAAAACATGGTCTTAGGCAATAAGCTCCCCTGGGGCGAGGTCTGAGTTGTCCTATTTGTTTCTGCCCCCCGAGCAGAGCACAGAGCCTAGCACTTGGAAACCACACAAGAAACCACCAAGGGAAGCATTTCCCTTGCTGGACATTTACCCTTGTCCTGCTTCCAGCGAACACCCTGAGAGCTGGTCACCTTCTCTTCCCCCCAGACTCAACCTCTAGAGGCCAGAGATCCCATTTTGCACTTCTTCTGTGGGCCTCGCCGTAACTTTCATAGACTAAATACCACTAGATCTTCAGGACATACTTGCTGAGACAAAGAATAAATGGGAAGAAAAGAGAAAGAAAAAGAATTCATATGAGATCCATTCTGAAGACCCCCTCAGCTCGTGGTGACCCGACCGTTTTAGCTTGTAAACGCCGACGCTCCCAGGCAGTCACCAAACTGTGACGCGCTGAGATTTAACAGGAGTAGCAGACTCTTTCCTTTTCGTCCCCTATCCTCAGGGGAGCTGCTAATAAACAAAAAACACTCAGCGTTCAGGGGGCGGGGGGGACAGAAGGAAGTCTGGGGTCACCACGGGTCGTGGCTAGTATGCCCCTGAATAAGCCAGGTGCTGACGGCTCTCACAGCTGCCCCCCAACGCTAGAGCACTTAGAGTCACCCTTAACCGTGGTCACCGGGCCCCTGCTTTACGGGGGAGTGGGGACACACAACTCTTTAACGCGGTGCCTCCACTCAGAGCTCAGCTGGCTGCTGTTTCAGTACCTGTCTAATATCTGTTCGCCCTTTTGCTCTGTTCCTGAGGAAATTTCAGTGGCCTGTGAGAGCTCATACTGCTGTAAGCTGACGCTGCTTCCTGAAGCCACTGTTTGAAAGAATCCATCAATGCTTCCATTTGCCAAGTCTTGGCGGCTCCTCTAGGATGTCCTCACGACTCTCACATCTTTATCAGCTCAACACATCCTCCAAACCCTTTTTCCCGTTTAAGTACTTGAGGTAGGACGAGGTGCTCCAGCAGCTCAGGCCCAGCTGTGTGCAGGAGCAGAACCACCCCCACCCCCGCCCCTCCTGGGTTATTAGGAGCCCTCGCTTCGGGTCTCTGCTTCTAACCAGCCTTGGGACTGGAGACGAATCCTTTATTTCTTTAGCTCTCAATTTTCTCATCCCTGAAATCATTGTTAAAAAAATGGAAAAGAAAAATAAATATTATAACACCCACCCTACCTTTCTCACAAAGCTGTTACAAAGATCAAATGAGATAATGTGGAAGAGAACTACAAATTCTAATGCACAGCATGTTATTGTTTTATGGCTCTGATCTCAGGGCAATACACCTGAAAGTAAGCTAGTTGGTGGAAGGAGATGAGTTAAGGGTGAACCCAAGGGACCTGGTGTTCATTTCCTAAAGTCTCACTTAAATGACAGTGATTGGGACTCTCAATCATGTTTTGGCAGAAAAGCCAAGTGGTCCCCAAGGTAAAGGCTGCCAGTAGGTGGTGGAAAATAAGAAGAGTACAAACTCTTTTCCTCTCCACCCTCCGTGGCCAACTAACCCAAAAGCTCAACCTGCAGAATGTTGAACATAGCACTTGTACCAGAAGAAAATAAAACTCTAGCATATTTCGTCACAGTCCAACAAACCGAGTGGATTATTTCAATACTGGCATGCTGGCAGCCCACCAAGATTGCACCCGAATTCTCTGTTGTGATTCTATCTACACTAGATGATGTCATGAAATACACACTGAATTTGGTGGCAGAAGACTTGGGTTTGACACCCACCTCTGCCCCTTAGTAGTTAGGCAAAACCACTTTGTTCATTCACATTTTAAAATCTCTTGACAACCTGCCGGGAGTATGAAATGAAGAAGTACTGATTTACCAGATGGGGAGTGTCAGGACGGAGGACTTTGGGCATCACGTATCTTACATGGAGAGGGAACTGCAGGGGCCAACGCCTGGGAATGAGAGAGCAGGCTGGTGTGCTAGGGTGGCTTTACGTAGTTTGGCTTGGCTACAGTACTGGATTTCCACTGGGGAGTGGTAAGGGATGAGGCTTCTCACACCTTCAGTGTCTCCCTTTGTGAAATGAAAGGTTAGGATGATGTGGCCACTGGGGATGCTTACGGCTCTACCATCCCCGACTCTTTCATCGCAGGATGAGTTCGACCTGGATGGGATTGACCACATGACCTCAGAGCGTCTGACTGCAAATGAATCAAGGGACATTAAAATATGACAAATATGTTGGCTGTTCCTCCTACCCCCAAAGGAGCTGGTTGTTTTGGCTGTGGGTATAATTTTCTATGTGAAATGCACCACAGATATTCTTGAGGTTTGGTGTTTTTCTTTTTTTTTTGGAGTCTACAGACAAAACAAACATTTGCCTTTTGAGGGTGGATACCATCTAATAACTGAAAAAGTTTCTAAACCAGCTAAGATATTAGGCAGTACACAGAGAGTCTAAAGTTGTACCCAGTGCCTGGCCGCGATAGCGTAAGGCTTTCATTTTCTCCACGCGAGGCCAGAACTTTACAACTTTGGGAGGTAAGCTATAGAGGAAGGAATTCCCTTTACAGATGGGGGCACTCCTATCATCTACTCCTTTCTCTGGGATTCCAATGGCTTGTTCATCACAGAATCCAAGGCTCACTGAATGGATCAGTGAACAAATGGACTTGAATCCAGCTTGTTAGTCATTTGAGGATTACATTTGTGTTCATTAAAATGCCTGTTTGCAGAGATCAGGGTCAGAGGAAATCCCAGCCTGCGAGTGAAAGTACATGGGTGCCGTGTAGACAGAGTCATGTCAAATCCATTTAGGAGGCGGGGGAGGCAGATACAGAGTGACCGTCCATCCCTGTTTGCCTGAGATAGTTTGGGTTTGTGCTGCTTTCCCAGCATAATTGTTACTAGTGTCCCTACTGACTCTCAAAAATGTCCCGGTTGAGAGGGTAAGTTATCTGGCCCCCCGGCATATAAAGAATTAAATGACTACTGTTCTTTATTCTTGTAGCTGCTACTTCTGGCCCTTGGGACTGAACCTAATAACCACAGTGTGTTACTACTTCACAGGACTCGTTTCACAAAGCTAGGATTTTAGGGATCTCCAGTGAGCAGGAGAGCAAGTTACTGTGTATCTTGCCTTAGAAGAGGAGACCCAATCAGCCCTGGTAAGCTACGGGATACCTGTCATGTAGCAAAGTTAACCCCACTGCTCGCAAGCAGCCCAGGTCTCGGCAGACCTGTGAGCAAGCAGCGAGCGAGGTGTGTAGTAGCCCTAACCTACCAGCCTAGAACGGAGCCACAGGCATGGTGAGAAGGAATCATGCAATCTAGGACTAGAGCATGGATGACTTCAGGATCATTAAACTAAAGTTCCTGAAACACAGTGAAGAACAGCTTATGACAGTGTTATTCGAAGAGTGGTCTTTGGATCACCTGCTGCAGAAGTGTCTAAAAATGTGAAAATTGCTAGGACCCCACCCTACACCTAGTGATTCAGATTTTCAGGAAGTGGATTCCAGGGGTTTGCATTCTTTAACAAACTCCTCAAACTATTCTTATATGAGGTAATACAATAAATTAATGCAAAAAAAAGAAAGATACTCACTTGAAACATTCAAGTGAAATTATTATTGTTCAGGAGAGAATCAGCAGGGAATAATCTCCAATGAGAAGGAATGTTTGACACAATATACAGGTTGGCTTCCCTTGTGTGACCACAAATTTCAAAAGCTAGACTTTCTGGTGTGTGTACAAGTAAATTTCAAATAGCTGGTTAGCAAATCTCAAGATAGTTCCTAATGGGAACCATCCATATGGATGACACACAGGTGCATCACGAGTGATTTTTTACAGCTAGACTGGAGAATTAGAGATGGAGATGGACAGGCTACGGCATGAAGTCTCTCCTGTATGTATAAGGTCAGATGGTACCAGAATCAACGAAAGCAGTTCTATACACTCTTAACATGTGATTGTTTTTCCCCCAGACATTTTCAAAGTGGTGGTGGTGGTGATGGGAGGGGAGCATATACCCCCAAGGGGGCATCAACCCAACTGAGAAGCAGATGTATGAGATGCTGCAGACATGTGGCACTAGAGAAGAGAGTCAGAAAACTGCCCATAAAACTGAACTCACAGAACATAGAGGAAAGTGGTGGTTTTCAGGGGGGAGGGGGTGGGGAGAGAAACGGAGAGATGATGGTCAAAGGGCACAAACTTCCAGTTATAAGATGAATAAGTTCTGGGAATCCAAAGTACAGCATGGTGATTATAGTTAAATATAACGTGTATATACTGTATTATACATATACACACACACACATATATACACACTATATATAATGTATATACATAATCTGTATGTAATACTGGGTTATATACCTGCAAGTTATACAGAAAAGGAATGGTAATTAGTGATGTGATAGGGGTGTTAGCTAACACTACCGTGATAATCATTTTGCGATACAGCTGATCCTTGAACAACTAGGGGGTTAGGGGCGCTGACCCTCTGCGCAGCCGAAACTCTGCATATAACTTATATAGTCAGCCCTCTGTATGTGTGGTTCCTCTACATCTGCGGTTCAACCATACTCGGACTGTGTAGTACTGTAGTATTGGGTTGGCCAAAAAATTCATTTGGGTTTTTCCATAACATATGGAAGAAAATCCATACATAAGTGGACCATGCCGTTCAAACTCATGTTGTTCAAGGGTCAACTGTATGTAAGTATAACACATCAAAACACTGTACATCTTAAATTTATATGATCTCATATGTCAATTATATCTCAATAAGACTGGTTAAAAAAAAAAAGTGCCAAATACAACTGCTGTAAATTATCAAAGTATCTTTAGACAGAACTCATCATTTTCCCTTTGTACAGGGGGATCCAGGGTTTGTAAGGCCTGAAGTTTGTACAATTTGGGGAGCATTTTTTCCCCCAGCTTTACTGAGAAATAATTGACATACATCACTGTATAAATTTCAGGCATACAGCATGACGGTTTGATTTATATATTGTGAAATGATTACCACGGTAGGTTCAGCTAACATCCATCTTCTCATATACATGCAATAAAAAGAGAAAACAGAAGAATAAAAGGAAAATGTTTTTTTCTTTGTGATGAGAACTCTTACGATTTACTCTCTTAACAACTTTCCCATATATTGTACAGCAGTACAATATATGGGAAACTATAGTCATCACGCTGTACATTACATCCCTAGTAGCTATTTATCTTATAACTGGGAGTCTTACCTTTTGAGCACCTTCCTCTAATTCCCCTTTGTCCCCACCTCTGGTAGCTGCAAGTCTGATCTCTTTGCGTTTTGGTTTTTTGTTGCTGTTTCTTGGGGGTTTTGTTTTTTGATTTTGGTTCCACATATAAGTGAGATGATACAGTATTTGTCTTTCTGGGGAGCTCTCTTTAAGAAAACACAGAAATAATTATGAATACAAACTTAGATACTAATGTGAATGTTTATTAGGAATGAGAAGAGAAATTGCAACAGATTACTGGAACCATGGAAAATGAGGTCCCTTTCTTTTGAGAAATGATTGCAAGGAAATGATTCCTGATTGTAACCTTGCCTCTCCTCACCACACAGAACTGTCTACATTTCCCAGTAACAACCAGAACTCATTGAAGCCTGGTCTGAGTGAAGGACCCTGATACTTACATTTAATTAATTAGCATCATTGTAAATCTGCCTCTACACTGCAAACTAGGTTTCCTTTCTTAATTAACTAGGTAAATAACTAATGCATCAACTTATATTAGTTTGCACTGGAAAGATAGATGATTACCCTAACCCTCAAGATTTCACAGCAGGGAGGACACTTCTACAGGAAGGCGATGGTAGAAGGTCTCCAAAATGACCACCATCACTTCCTTCCCTCCCTGTACAAGCACGCTGCTCCTCCCATCAAGGGTGGATTCTAGTTCTCCTCTCCTCAGATATGGACCCGCCTTAGTGATTTCCTTAATCACCAGAATGTGGAAGAGGTGATGTTATGGGACTCCTGAAGCTAGGTCTTAAAAAGCTTTGTAGCTTCTGCCTCAGTCTCTCGAACCACTTGCTCTTGGGATGTTTCCTCTCAGAATCCAGCTGCAGTAATGCCATGAGAAGCCAAAACCACATGGAGGGGCTGTGTGTAGCTGCCTCGGCTCAACACGCAGCTGACAGCCCACATCAACTGCCAACCATGTGAGAGAGCCGTTTTGGACGTGCAGCCCATCTAGCCTTCAGATGACTCCAGCCCCAACTGATATCCAACTGTGACCACGTGAGAAGCACCCAGCTGAGCCCATTCAACCCGCAGAAGTATGAAAGATAATAATAAATTTTCCCGTTAAGCCTCTAAGTTGTTTTGTAGTCAACAAAGGCACAAAGGCATTGTATTGCGATGGGCCCCTCTCCCTATAGGATTGGTGAGAAGGGACGTGGGATGGCGAGCCCGCTTGAGTTTTCTCCTTGGTCCCTACTTGTCCATAAGCAGCACCTGCCCCTCTGTTCCCGTCCTCCAGCAGGTAAATACCAGGAAAACCTCCCTTTGTGGGGTGGGGAGATGAGAGCCAGTCCAGGAGGCAAGTTTAATTTGAGGGCTGGAGGTGAGGAATAAAGAGTCCATTTTGGTCTTAGATCCAAATCGCGGTTTCCAGTCTAACTTTATCCTCGCTATAAAGTTATTTTCATCCCAGACTCCTGTGTCTGTTTTTTAAATTGGTTGAGAAAACTCAGAGGGAAAAAGGATAAAATTATTTTTCCTCCTCACACCCCAACAAGCAACCTTCTTCCTTTCTCATAGGCTAGAAAGCAAAGTTTATTTTTAATTTTTTAAAAACTTCACCCTGCTTCATCCTCTAAAAATCGAGTGTGCCCTCGGTTCTTGTTACGTTGTTTTGTGAAATGCCTCTCCCGTGTGCCACCTTTTGGCTTTCCGGGTCCCTGCCCCAGCTCAAAGCCTCACTGCCACATGGTTTCACCTCTACGGTGGCCTCCCCGCCTGCACCCCCCTCCCTCTGCACCCCCCATCCACGTGCTGTTACAAGCTAAGCCTTCCACCGCCACACTCACTCATCATGCTGCTCCCCTTGCTGAAGACCTGATCTGCTGCCTCGGGTCCAGTTCTAGGCCCTCCATGATAATTCGCTTGATTATAGCCAATAGCCCTTCAAGCTAATCTTCCAAACTGATTCTGTAAGGCAAATTTTACTTCACCCCAGACTCACTACCGCTTCCTTCTTTTCCTTGTCCTACTTATCTTGTCCTTCTTCTTCAGATTAGATGGTGCTCTCTCCCTTCTCTGAATTCCCCTAGTCCCTTAGGAAGCAGGACTCACAGGGTTTATGGCTGACGATTCTCTGGCCTTCCAAGTGGCCAAAAATTCTAATTTCTTGAGGACATGTCCCCCACTGTGCTCCTCGATAAACACGATTGGACTCATGTTTACTCTCTGTGTAAACAGCCAGTGAGATTTTGTGGTCTCGATGGAATAGGAGCTACGAGCTAATGTTTATTATGCCAGATTCTGTTTTAAGTACTTTTTATATGTCATTTAACTTGTTCCTTGCGTTCCTGGGTATAACAACCCTGTTGTCCTCTTTTTACTGAGGAGGAAACTGAGATTTAGGTAAAGTAACTTTCTCAAGATCACCCAGCTAGTAAGTAAAGAGATAGAGCTTGAGCCCACGACTGATTACCAGGTCTGAGTTTCTAACCACAATATCACACTACCTCCTAAGGTATTTTTGAGGGGTCTAGGGAATTTTTTAATTCCTCCTCTACCACCCAAAGATAATTACTGTAACGTTCGAGAAAATTTCCTTCTCAAGACCTATATTTTTATATATGTGTATATGTGTATACATAGGCACATAACTTTTTTACCTACTTATGATCAACTTTTTGTATATACAATCGTATTTTGTTTCATTTAATGTAGCCCAGCCATCTCCCCGTATCACTGTGCACCAATATTGTTTTTTTATGAATTGGCCAGACTGCAGAAAGTACACAATACAGTAAAACATGCTCATTCCCAAAACGGGATTTTGGCTTGGGGCATGAAAAGCTACTGAGAATCAGAAGACCGTAAATGTTCAGAAGTCAACGTGAGATCTTAAACATTGTTCATGTTTTCATGGGAGACAACAGGGGAGTGTCAAACAAGATAGTCATTCTTCTCTGCATATGAAAGTGAATACTGGGAATCCCCTGTAAGTGCAAAGGCTTCCAGAAGCCAGTGGATAAGGAAGACTAATGTTTACTGACCACCTCTGACCATGTACCAGACCTCGTGCCACGCAATTCCACAGATGTTCTCATTTGTTTTTCCCAGCACCTTGTCAATCTAGGCATTTCCACCCCCCCTGCAGGAAGGGGGAAAGCAGGCTGAAAGAACTTGTAGAGGTCACAGGTAATACCGGTGCTAGGGAGGGAGTTCAGATACTGGAGCCTAAGGTCTTCCTTCTTTTAGAGAAGCCTGTTGCAGATGAAAGAAAAAAACAAAATCTAGATGAAGAGAACCCAGAATGACCTAAATGAGTGAGCTGGAGTCACAGAAAACAGCTGACAGGAATCCTGAACACCAAGGAGAGGAAAAATGAAGCCTCCTGGCAGGGGTGGGAGGCGGGGGGACTGCTGAGTTGATGGGGTTGGCTTTGCAAACCGGCCCCCAGACAGAAAAAGACCTCATTCTTCCAAGAGCCTGAAAGGGGCCTAAAGTCAACAGCACAGTCCTGGAGTAGAGGCCAGAAAGCGAGAAAGACATTAAGAGGAATCCTAGCTCTAGGGAGGGCCTGTCACAGGCCAGAAAGGGGTGCGGAGTAGAGAACATCTGGAGGTTTAGGCTGCAGGCCTGGGCCGCGCTGTCTGAGGAATAGGTCATGAGGTGTGTGCTGGACGGGGTGGAGAACGGCTGGAAAAGAAGGTGCAGAGTGACTCTGAATTCACAAATCCTCTCCTTCTCCACTTGAACTCTAGGGTGATACACAAATGTTGAACAGCGATGAGCTTCATTGAGCGAGAGGATGGGAGACCTGATGCAGGTGTTTCCCTTATGGAGGAGAGGCTCCAGTTACACCGGGGAATGATGCCGTGGACCAGGGGAGGGTCAAAACGCTTCCTACGCTCGGCGGACAGACCCGCGCTGGGTTGATGGGGGCCTCCTGTGGAATTCAGTTCTCGGCCAGAGATTCCCTACCTTCGACCTGGGAAGATATGTGGGAGGCTCAGCAAACCTGGCGGCCGCTCTTTGGGTTTGGCAAACTCGAGATTTTTCCAGTGCCTTGTGTTCAGCAAAACCAAAAATGTGTTTGGCTAGAAACGCTTCTCTAATTTTTAAACCCCTGTGCATTTTTTACGTAAATTTGATCCACATGGTTTTGATTTATTTTTATTTAACTCATCAAGTCAAATTAGGAGCTACAATGATGAATGGGAACGATGCTGATTTCCAAGAAGATTTTTGAGCCTTTTTTCTTAGAACTAAATCACATTCCACCCCCACCCCCCCCCACACACATACCCCACTTCCTTGCGACTGTTAAAACTACCAGCCTGAGCTGAGTTTGAAATTTAGAACCCAAATGTGAAATAAAGATCCATGCTTGGCAAAGATGAAGCGTAGCAGGGGAATGTTCTTAGGAAGTCACGGTTAGAAAGCCAGGGTAGGCTTGGGGTGCAGGTGGGGGAATAAAGGCAGCAAGGGAGCCAGTTATTCCTTATTAGATGGTTTAAATAAATTTACCCGGCTTTGTGGGCTCCCAACAGAAGCCCCCTAGCTGTTTCTCCAGGGTCTGACTTTATCACTGCCACCCAGGGAAGAGGAGTTTCTGCCCCAAGACTGGGGATGTGGGGTTTCCCTGTACCCATCTTTTCTTCTGCACTTCTGCATCAGAGCTGATTCAAGCTGCTCCCCCCTCTTCCCTCTAACCTTCCTCCCCCCTTCCTGGCTCTGGCTAAGGCCTCTCCATCTGGAAGCATTTAAAATGTACAACAATTTTAATCTCGTGCAAAAGAATCTTCAGATTTACACTACATACCCATTAAGCTAAATTATAGGTGCACAATCTCATTTTGCACAATTCTGTCTGGCCTAGGGTGGCACACACAGAAGGCCAGTCCTGTCTTTCCCAATTACTTTTTCTACCACACCATCATTTTCTACAACTGCAGTCTGAGGCCGGCCGTATTTCTGAGGAACTCTGGCCACTAAGGTCCCAAGACAGAGGTACTCTCTTCAGAGCCCCTTGAAACAGTACTCAGTGGGTCCCTTCAACACTACCCAAAAAGATTTCCTTGAACTCAGCTTTCCTCTCCTACAGAGCGTGATCGAATTGGATAAACTTGAGTACAAGGATCATCTTGTTAGTTAATAACTATACAACCATGGGGGAGTTAATTTACTTCCTTGGATCTCAATTTCCTGGTCTGTAAAATGGGTATAAAAACCATACACACCTCACAGAATTGTTGTGAGGATTAAATGAGATGCTGCACGTAAAAAAAAAAAAAAAAAGTATATTGTCCGGCCCAGACTTCCAGACAGGTGACATGAAGTTTCTAATCAACCAACTGAGATTTTTCATCAGTCCTCGGGGACTCTGCCATGCTGGCCCAAGTTTTAAACCTACAGTCTCTTCTTGGGATCCACAGTAGCACAGTGATTGGAAGATCTATAACCTAACTGCATAGAGATGATTCTTCTGAAAACCAAACCAAACTTCTCACTTTATATAGAAAGTGTGTGTGTGTGTGTGTGTGTGTGTGTGTGTGTGTATGGGGGGTGGGGAGGGTGAGAAGATTTTCACTCTCCTTTAAGGAGCAAAATGGTTAATGAGTGTTTCCTGAGAAGCCCTCACCCCCAACATAGTCACACTTTACCTGTGTGTTTTGGAAACTAGAAAGGTGACAGTACCATTTAATATGCCTGATAAATGCCTCTCTCCCAAGGGGGAAAATATAGACGTCCATGAGTCTAGTATTGGCTTGGCCAAAAAGTTCGTTCGGGTTTTCCATACGCCGTTATGGAAAAATCTGAACGGACTTTTTGGCCAACCCAATATTTATTGGTTTTCTCTGGCCAGGAAGAGTTTCAGCAGTAATTCAGGGATCCTTCTGTGGGCCAGAATAGAGGGAGCAGGGATCCGCCAACTTCCAGGGAACCTTGGACACTTTTATATCATCATGGTTCTTACCATGCAGAATTGCTATGAAGGCGAAAAGAGAGACATCTGCAGATGGTAATTATTATTTCCACCAAGCTGACCTCACTTGACATCCTGGGTGATATCAGGAAATGTGCGTATCTTCCACGCCTGCTGTTTACTAGAGATTTCCCTCTCTTAACCTCTTAACCTCCTGTGGCTAGATCTATTTTAGATGTCAGCCTCAGCAATAAGGGACTCTACAGGAACTAGCCCTGCTCACAGCCCTGCCAAAGGGGTAGGCCTGGGTGACTGATGGTGCCCATCGCTGGCTCTGGAGTGGACACAGTCTACAGGCTGGGAAGTCACTTGTGACCTCGTAGAAAAGGTGAGTTGGGCCAATGAGATTCCTCTCTGGGAACGTGCAGTTGGGGGAGTCAGAACCTGGGCTGTCTGGTGGCAGAGACATATGGAGCATGGCTGGTCTCAGGGCTGCCTGGGTTCCAGAGCCACCTTCGCTCCCATAAAGCCTGGCTCTTCAAGGGTTCTTCTTGTGGACCCCATAAATATCTCTTCCGACATTATTAAAATAAACACCTCCTTTTTTTGAGTCAGCATGAGTGGGTTTCTGTTTCCTCCAACAAAAAGAGCCTTCGCTACAAACACAGCACCCACCCTTGGGAAGAACATGCAGATGGAGCTATGTCTAAACATTCAGGGCATTTCCCGTGCAAGGCACCGTTTCAACAGTTCATTACACGGTATGCAAATACCACTGGTTCCCGACTCACCCCTCCCTGGCTCTCCTCTACTGTACAAATTGCGAACATTTCTCTCCCTCTCCCAACCTCCTTTGCTTCTAGGAGCGGTCATGTGACAGTTTTGGCCAGTGAGATGCAAGTGAATGTCTACTGGGACAGATAGGCTGTACCCTCCTTCCTGCCTTGCATGAAAATGTTATGTTTGGGGCTGCTGTCACCATCTTGCAAGTACGAAGGAAAAAAAGCAGCAGAGGTGTCACCCCTGGCACACTGGAGGTGCTGCACCAACATGAACAACCACCAAATTCCAGCCTCCTTGATATGTCAGAAAATATACCCCTAAACTACTGTTACTTAGAGCTTTCTATCACTTAGAAACGGTATCTTTTCTAAATGATACACCTTGAAATAGAACTTGACATTGTTTCCTGTATTATAAGAAAAACGATTTTTTAAACCAAATATATGACAACTTGTTTTTCAGTTAACTTCTGTAAACATCAACTGAATGACATCAGCTTTCTAGGCAATTAAAAATCTAAGAGGGGACAAAGTATATACACGAACCACCATGCCACAAGGCAGAAAGTGAAAACGCTGTAAGAGGCAGCTGCTCTACGTGTATCTAGAGTAGGAGGAGACATGACTTCTGGTTGGGGGAGGGGAAAGCAGGAGGAGCATTTAAGTTAAACTCTAGAGAAAAAAGAGAATTCAGATGTTTGGAGATGGGGAGGAAGGGCATACGAGGCAGAAAGCATGGTTTGAGCAAATATGGGAAACTGAAGGTCACGTACAAAAAATAGCAAGTTCATTCTGGCTGGTGTAGGGGAAAAAAGATCAGATTTTTTTTTTTTAAAGTTAGACCAAATTATATAACAAGCCTTGAATGCCAAGTGAAGGAGTTTGCGCTTTAGTCTCTGAGCCTTGGGGTGTTGTTGAAGGTTTCTGAGCAAACAGGTGTCAGAGTAGTTGTTTAGGAAAATTGGCCTGATGGCAATATGTGGGCTGGATTGAGGAGGCAAGGAATGCCACTAGGGGCTGTGCAGCCATCTGGGCGGGAGGCCATGAGGGAGGAACCAGCACAGTCAAAGTGAGAATGGAGTGGGGAAAAGAAACAGACATGAGAGACACTGCAGAAGTACATGTGACACAAGTTGGCTACTGTCTGGATATGGGGTGTGAGTCATGGGAAGAATAATGTAGAAAACATGTTCTTGTACCAAATAGAAACAAAAACCTCATGCGGTACCTCTGGAGCTGAAGACAGGAATGGTTTTATGTAGATGTTGGAGTCATGCACCTTCAGGTCATGGTCCCCAAGTCCCCTGGTCACTCCAATAGTCGCCATTACTCGGGCCTAGGAGTATAAGCAGAGGGTCGTCAGAAACACACACACACAGAGAAAGTATTCCCACCACAGTGTAGCTGCCACGGGCTAAGAGAGAAGCAGTCATTTTCCGGTTCTTCCTGCCCCTCTCCATGCCCCTGGCTGTTAACTTCTGTGGGTACTTGTTTCCAAGGAAGGGCCCACCAAGGTCACTTGCATACTTGAGGAGTGGCTTTTCTAGCAATTATCTTAATTCTAATGGACTGCTGCTGTCTCATTTCAGATTTCTTTTGCAGAGACTGGAGGGAAGGGTGTCCAATAAACTAAATACAATACATCTGTGATGTCTACAGCTACTGAAATCAATTCAGACCAAATCCAACCATCTGCCCATCCCCCCATCCAGCCATCCACCCACCCATCTGCTATACACCCATCCTTCAAGTATTTACTGAACACCTGCTACGTCTCTAGTTCTGTGATGAAAGATGTAAAAATGTCAGAGGCAGATCCTGCCCACCCAAAGCTCATATATTACACTTTATGGCTGGAGAAAATAAACCATTAGCAACTCTATAACCTGTCCTGCTAACATCTTCACAAATTCCATCTGGGTGGAAAGGAACATGATGTCACTTTGCTGTAAATACACACAGAGACCTTATAGCTGAGACCACACCATCTGTAGCTTTCTCTACGTGGTTGTCCAAATGCTTTAAGGAAGCAATACGATTAAACTAATGCCTACACTGTCAGCCCAATGATCTCCTGGGAGGCCACAGATTTGATTTACCCAAACATTTATTGAGCACCTACTATGTGCATACACCATGCTGTGGGGGACAAATATCTAAGGCCTGGTCTCTCCTACAAAGGAACTTGGTAAGGGAGGCTAAGAGGTACATGTCTAATTAACAACATATGGAATATGGCTGAGTGCTGAAAGACACATGAACAATGGGTTGTATGAGTTCAGAGGAGGTAAAAATTCTACTAAGAAGTTTCCCTGGAGCAGGGGGCACTACATTTTTGTGCAGAAGGATATCCAGCATCAAGACAGGTAAACACAGAGGGATGGAGTGACAGTCATTCTGGGTAGACTGACGCCCACTGCTCTAACACCTGGATTAGCGACACTATACCTGGTGTAGCGTCATGGTTCAAAGATCTGAACTTGAATCCTCGCTCTAATGCTTGGGTAATAAGAATAACTTACAAACGCTAAGACATGAATCTAACACATTACCATATCCTCATCCTACTTTCCCCCAAAAAGCTGTGGATTTTGGAGCTGGTTTCACATCAGAAGGTGGGCAGGTTTACAGTCGAGTGGAAATGAAACCGTAACACATATTTCAAAGGCAAGAATCAAAGGGGGTGAAATGCAGACACAGGAATGTGAACCTGGGTACCTCTGGTCTGGCACTGCTCTGCTGGGGGCCTGGCCCAGCTCCCTTCTAGCTGAGACGCGTTCCGCTCTAAACGTGGACATTCTGAGTCCCTCGTAGCCCTTCGGCTCTCCTTCCTGCTGTGGCACCTTCTCTGGTTGGATGTTTTAGTCCAAAGAAATCTGATATTTCTGCTAGTTACTGAACTTGTTTACATGTCCCACACAAGTCCTTCAAAGCATTGGCAGAAATCAAATGAAAAGTAACAGCAGTGAAAGTATTCTGAAACTTCTGGGGAGGTGTGTGCAGAGAGGAAGGAGAAAAGCCCTGTAAAAGATCAAGACAGAACTGATGTGTTGTAAAGCTTTCTCCGGAGATCATGGACTCCTGGGACAGAGGGGTCATGCTGCTTTGGTACAGGGCAGGCCTGGAGCAGACTGACGCCACAGTGGCTTTTAAATAGGTCAACAGGTACAATGACTGAACTTGTCAGCTACATATCACAGAACTGTCAAGCCCTAATTAACTGAAATGCTAGAGGAACATGATGTCCTGGTGAACTGAACCGTTTGCTGAACTGGGAAAACCCTTGCTCTTTTAAATCTTTTTGCTGATAATCTTTGAAGAACACATTTATCCACTTTCTTGTTGTACCAAGGAGAGTATACTGAACATTAACTGAATAGCTTATTAAATACTCATGCATTTACTGACGGCCTGCCATGTGTCAATAGCAGGCTGGACAGGTACCAAGGATACAAAGGCAACAGGATGTGGTCCTGAGCTTACTGGGGCTCACTGGGTAGCAGCAGGGTAATACTGAGAATTTCAGCACCACAAAGAACTGCAGCTGTAGGCGTAGATCACTGGGCTGAGTGATGTGCATTGATGGTGCCCACTCTACACAAAGATACACGAAACCCTACCAAGAGTAGAGCTCTTCCCTGTCATGATTCTCAACCAGGGATGGGGCAAGTTAGTTTGGAAAATGATGCATTTATTGATCAAATCGTTGTGTGTCACTTCCCTCCATGAAATGTCTCCTTCCAGTGAAATCACTGCTGGGCTACACTGAGCCCAAAACCTAATCCTGTGTGTTCTCTTTCACACACACACACACACGCACGCACGCATGCACATGCCCACACGTACACTCAAGTTCTGCCCATGAAGGCCTCCTTCGGTTTTCTTATGAGTCACTTCATCCTGATAAAAGCTATCAAATGCTGAAAAAAATTTCAGCTGAAGATTCTTTTCAATGTGACCACATTTTTCACTTCTAATTGGAACTCTCAGCGCCTAGTTGAAATGTATTCGTGTTTGGAGGGAGAATGCAATGATTCAGAAGGTGTTTGTTCTTCCTGGGAAATGGCTTCAAAGCTTCCTCATCTCCATCTCTGCTCCAGGACTGCAGCCCTCTCCGGTCTCTGCTCAGCGACCACTTTAAGATCAACAGCCTTCCTCCAGCTCAGCAATGTTTGATTCTGACTGAGGCCCTGGGAGCTGGTGGTGGATGGTCTTTGCTATCTCCGCCTGGGATCTGGTCCGTGTGATCCTATAGTGTAATCAGGGTGGAACTTCGGGTCCCCTTTCCAGGGGGCAAGTGGAGAAGCCACCTTGCAAAGCCTGAGCTTCCGTGGTGGGCTGTGAGGGCGCGAGAAGGAAGCGGAAGGCCATGGCTCCACATCTGGTACCACCCCTCGCCAGCCGCGTGACTGCCTGAGCAGTTTCAACCTCGGAGTCCCAGCTGCCTCATCTACCAAATGGATATAAGACAGTCAGCTCTGCCTGCCTCGTGGCTTGTTGTCAGATACACAAGGAGATGATGTATGTGAAAGCGGTCGTGTTTAAACACTGTGAAAAAGTTATTCAAATGGATTGAGAAGGGGGATGTCATTTTCACCAAATTGACTTTAGTCCCTCATGCTCACCACCCCCGGCCCCCGACCCTGCCACTCCTTGGACCCTCAAGACAGGAGGCCTGAAGGATGATGGAGGGGATATTCTTTCAAGCTGTCAAGGCTATAAAATCGTGAGCTGCTGAGTGGAACACACAGATCACCACGGGCTCCGTGGAGACAGAGCCTTGTTCTCTGAGTCCGGGGCGGGCACGTGCCTACCTTCTTGCCTTCTCCATATATAAGGGGAAACTTCAAGTCATCCTCCTCAATGGTTCTGTATGCCCTGTAGGGGGATAAACAACATTAAAAAAAAAAAAAGGTTTGCACTCAATTAGTGACCTGCTGCCCTGACACAGGCCGCCAGGTACTTTATTTTCCCTGAGACTCCGTCCGGTCACCACACTGCGGATCTCTTTCTGTATAAACAGTGTGTGTGTGTGTGTGTGTGTGTGTGTGTGTGTGTGTGTGTGTGTGTGTGTGTGTGTGTGTGTGTGTGTGTGTGTGTGTGTGTGTGTGTGTGTGTGTGTGTGTGTGTGTGTGTGTGTGTGTGTGTGTGTGTGTGTGTGTGTGTGTGTGTGTGTGTGTGTGTGTGTGTGTGTGTGTGTGTACATATTTTAACGAACCAGAAAATACCAAGTCATTACAGGCTTGAAGAGAGACAAAATGAGCTGGCATATTCACAATTAGCGAGCAGGGGTGATAGGTTCCTGTCTTAAGCATTTAGTGTCCGTGCGGTAATGAAGCTCCCCAGCAGCAGTGGCAGGATTCTTGTCATTAATCTGGAACCGAAAGAAACAGCAGCACTCAGCGATGGATGAGGGGCGGGGGGGGGGGGAACTGCTCCAAGAGCCAGTCCTCACCTTCGGGGGCTGTTTACGCCAAAGCAGCCTCGTGCTGGGACGGCTGGAGAAGGAATATTTAGAGCCTGCTTGACCTCAGCACGATATTCAAGGTTGGCAGAAAATCCTCTGTTTCACGATAGCTATTAAATGGCCATTCGACACACAGAAAGAAAATCCACTTCACGCGCCAATGGTTTATTCCGGACATGGTTGTCCAGATGCCACGACACACACAGCAGAGGCTGGCCAGGCTATGGTGAGCGAGCAAACGAAGGCCACGTCTTGCGATTTTGCTCACAAGGAAGTTAAAAA
This sequence comes from Eschrichtius robustus, assembly GCF_028021215.1. Classification (NCBI taxonomy): domain Eukaryota; kingdom Metazoa; phylum Chordata; class Mammalia; order Artiodactyla; family Eschrichtiidae; genus Eschrichtius; species Eschrichtius robustus. The sequence goes on from NC_090836.1 coordinate 52,289,048, forward strand.
ACAAACAAGCAGACGTGGTACCCAGTTACTAGCTGTATAACCCTGGGCAAGTGGCTCCACCTTTTCGGGTCTACGTTTCCTCATCTGTAAATGAGGATAATCACACAGGATGTGAAGAGCTGAGCACAGAGCCCGGCACTTAGTAAGTACTCAAGAAGTGGTAGCCATCGCTAGTATTTAGTAGAAAGCTAATACGTGGCACACCAGTCCCCCTTTCTGCAAAATGGGGACAACATTGCCTATTCAATTCCTCAGAGAAGTGGTAGGAAGACTAAGTAACAGATGGGGTAGGTTCTGCTAGGTTAGAGGCTAGAAGCAAGACGCTTTTCTCAACTAATATCTCCTGAGTGCATGAAAAAAAATTAATTTGTGACGTGCCCCCTGGTCCTGGATATATCTAGGCAGCTTGGGAGTGAACCTGACATCAAATTTATGAAGGAGCTTGATATACAAAAGAATGCAACCCAATTGAAAAAGGGCTCAACCCCAAAGCTAAAGCAGGGACATCCTTATTTTCTAGGAAGTTATTTAGTTAAGTTCTTTCCCAGAGGGTAGAGGAACAGTGAAGTTTTGGCACTGGATGTGTCTGCGCCTGAGTTTAGCGCTGCTTTCTGTACAGCCCTGGGCGAGTGGATAAGCCTCTCTGGACCTCAGTTTCCTCCTTAAGCAGAGAGGCCAAAAAATCCTGGGCTTGTTGTGAGGATAAAAATGGGCCGATGAATGTGACGAGCTTAGGAAGTATTTAGCCCAGTGCCTGGCACATGCTGAGAGCTTGATAAAAGCTAGTTGCTGCTGCTGCTACCGTCAAGTGGGCCCAGCGGTATGCCATGAATTGAATTTTCGAAAAAGGAACCATACTATTTCCTTCCCCCAAATCTACCAAATTAACACAAAGTGGAAATAGCTACTGTGATGTTTCTATACTCCCATGAACTATTTAAGACACTGTGGTATCCAAGTCACTTGGGGACCAAACAGAGCTATTATTAGAATGCACTCCGCTTGGGGATTGAATGAGTTTGTAGACCAGTGGTTCTCCGTCTTGGCTGTATATGGAATCACCTGGGGAGGCTTTAAAAATCCTGATGCTCAGGTCACATCCCAGAGCAATTAAATGTGAACTTCTGGGGATGGGACCCAGGTACCAGGAATTTTTTTAAAGCTTCCCAAGTGATTCCAGCGTGCAGCCACGGTTGAGAACCACTACTGCAGACCCAAATCGTTAGCTAACATTCAAAATCGGTTCAGCAATAAGCCCCCTGTCACCTTGACCCTAAAGACGACAGACTACATGGCTCAAGGGAAAGGGGGTAATGGCTTGAGAAAGGCTGCGTAGTGGGCACAAGCAGGGCTTGGGGACCGAAGGGAGGAAGTGTGGAGAGTAAGAAGACAGGTTCAGACAGAGAGGAGGATGCAGTGGGGACGGTCCCCAGGGAGGGGCTGGGGCCTGGAGATCCAGGCACAGAGTCTGGAATCACTCGTGAGGCAGAAGGTGGCAGCTCTAGAATCAAGGACTGGAAATTACTTAGAGCTCAGCGGAGACAGGTTAAGAGCACTCTGAACAAGCTTGAAAAGGCAGCAAAAAACTGTCCTCTGACTCTACCATAAGCCCAGGCAATCGAGTTCTCTCAGGGCAGAGAATTTCAGGAGAGTGAAGTCCGTGTCACCACAGCTCTGAAAGGCAAACACTCATCTTGGCGTTGTCACCCACAGGAACAAGACCACCACAAGTGCTAATATTACATTTTAGCCCCTGTTTCTTCATCTTCAAGAACAACAAAAAAATTGAAAATAGAAAAGACAGCTCTGGGAAAGAAAGGTTTATTCTGTTCCTGCCATGGTTGGTTTTCAATCAAATATGAGCCCCCTCCCCGCCCCTCCCCAACAAATGACCAGGGTGAATAGCTACAAATAAGAAGAGAAAGCAGAGCACCTGCCCCCCGGCAGGCTTTCAGAGTCTGAAGCACAGATCATCACGTGACGGTAAGTGGACTTCCCGCCATGGTTAAAGTCTTAAATAACAAAGAACAAAATACTCAAGAGTTAAAACTGGTAACGTGATTAAAGACGGTGTAAATCAATGACAGCTAATAATAGTGACCTCAGCTGTAACTTACTGAACACCTTGTACAAGGCCAGACACTGGGCTGGGTATTTGCGTACCACGTCTAAAATCTCTCAAAGACCCTGCAGTGTCCCATCTGACAGATGAGGAGATCGAGGCCCAGAGAGGTTACGTTACTCTCCCGAGATCGTATCCCGTGTCAGCGGCCCTTAAGCTAAACTCAGACTGTCCCAGAAAACACACCAAAGAAATGTGATGTCAGGGTTTAGCTCTGCAGGTTTCTCATTCTAGTTGAAGAGTCTCAAATGAGACCATTATTGCCCACCTCCCAGTGGGTAAAAAGCAGGCAATGATGGGGAACTTTTGGCAGAAAAGGAAGGGGAATTTTCTGTGTGAGGCAAAAGAGCAAAAGGTGACCATGAGGGGACAAAACCAGCAGCTGTTCCCCAACACAGCCTACAGGGAAGAACACAGGGAAGTTGCGGAAGCCACCGCTTCCCAGGTCATTTTGCCTGTGGCCAAGGAGTCCGACGGAGTCCTCTCCCACAGACTGCAGGCCTCCCTCAATCTGTCTTGCAGCTTAAGGGGCCACCTCAGCTTCTGCTGTTCATATTACATCTGTAGTCCATGTCTAGGCTGTGGGCTTGAATCTGTACGCTTCCCAAGTGTCCTTGGCTTCCACTCCTCTCCGCTGGGGGAGGTGAGAGGATAAGAGAGGTTGGAAGCTTGAGAGCTCTAGGACATCGACGTACTTAGGGCCTAAGATGAAGAGATAAAGTCTATTCCTTCACGTCAGATCTTACGGTTCCCGAAATCCTGATTAAATTTTTTTAAAAACTCCCCAAACAGGGAATTCCCTGGCAGTCCAGTGGTTAAGACTCAGCGCTTTCACTGCCGGGGCCCGGGTTTAATCCCTGGCTGGGGAACCAAGATCCTGCGAACCTCGCGGTGTGGCCAAAAAACAACAACACCCCCCAGAAAAACCTCCCCAAATAGATTACTCACTAGTTTACAATAATATAACTGACCAGAGATCATATTCAAATAATTACTTGTTACAAGAAAGCAAAACTGAAAGGCTTAGGAAAGATATTTAGACTCTCATTTGGGGTCAATTCCTTTACGAATATTTATGAGGCCAACTGACACAAGGATGAGATGAGAAAAAAAAAAAAAATGCAAGGCTTAAAAAGGGCTAAATAAATTAAAGGGCTTTCCCTAACTCCAGGCGGTATCCTCAGAAGTTTCCATTAAACATTTTTAAAAGTAAGTGTAATAGTTCCCCTTGCAGCGTTGATTCTGCAAAGCTGAAAAGACAAGGCGCCATTGATCTGGACCCACTGGAAGGAGAAGCCCAGCTCTGGAAGAGACCAGAAGGCCACTAAGTTGGCTGTACCCCAAATGCAGGAATCCCTCCTTCAACACCCCTCACACTGGTCCTGGCCTCTGTCATCGAATGGGCTGCTGTAGATAGTCTTTGTCTGAGGAGCTTTACCAGACTAACTTTGCAGTGCCACTGGAGAACAGCCCCGGGAAATTCTTTTTTAAATTGACCCAGTCACCCATTGATGTGTTGGTCTGTCTTCTGGGAAAACATGAAAGAAATCTAGTCTTTCTTCTACTTCAGAGCTCTGCAAATATTTGAAGAGAGCTATCTCAAAGTTTCCTCTTTCCTAGTCTCATCAACTGTCCTTCACAGGACTTGAGGCACCATCCCTAACCATCCATTCAACCAGTATTTATTAACTGAGCACCAAATACTGCGCGAGGGGCCCTCTCGGAGCCTTCTAGTTTGTCGCAGTCCTCAAAGAATGGCACTCAGAACTGAAAACACTTAAGATGTGGTCCACAAAAGAATGAAATGGTTACTTCTTTGATTTAGACCTTGCTCTTTTTTAAATGACTGTAGCTTATATTGGCGGTATGTGCCAGGTACACGTCTCTGCGTGGTTTAGGGTCATATAATGAAACAATGAGTGAAAGCAAACAAGCAAAAAACCCAACCAAACAAAACCCCAGTCAGTCCACAAGAAAAAAAGACTTGAGAAGGTTTCTTGACTCATCGTCTTCCTCTAAGTTTACACTCATGCAATGAATATTTTACTTTGAGTGGAAAACTCCATTGCCCTTATTATCTTGCTAGTTTCAATCCATCGTTCCAACCCACCAAGGGACATCTGAATCCATATCCTTTCATCCAAACAAATCAGCTCTCCTTCTATGCTATGTCACGTTAAATTTGATAACCAGCTCTGCCATCTTCATCCAGGTCATTGAAGAAAAAAAAAAAACAATGCTAAGCAGAACCAAGCCATTAGGGACCTTCCTCCAGGTCAACCTAACCAGACAAAGGGTATATCAATATTTTTTGAAGGCAAGTGGATGAAAGTAAGTGCAATTTGAAAAATCGTGTTCTTGTCTGGTGGAAACATAGAAGACAGACTCAACAGCAGAGGGCAGACAATGAGATATCCATGTTTAAATTACTGGGTGGTGGGGCAGGGGGTGATTTAGGACTAAAAAAGCCTGAAGACACTGATCCAGAGAGACACTGTCCTCATGAATTTTAGACTCTTTGGGTGTAGCTCTCAGGCCATCTATGAAGCAACTGAACTGCTGTCCACACAGTATTTCTCCATCTTGTCCGAAGACTAAGAGAAGAAACCATCAACTTTCTTACAAAGTCAAAATACATCCATGTACACTATTGCCACGATCAACCAGCCTAGACACCCTATCAAAACGTTGGAGATTGCTAATTGAGCTTGACTTATTAGTGAACCCAAGTTGTTCCGCAGATTACACCACCTCCAGGGGGTGCGGATCCTTCAAACTGCTCTCACTCCTAAGGCAAGAGAGAGGCACTGATTGCTCCCCCATCAGCCTGGCCCTTCCAGACTGCAGCTCTCCTTCTGCCCCTCCTCTGCTCCCACACCCCTCCCTCCCCTTTCAGGGCATTCTCCCACCTTCCCTGAGGACTTCAGTTTAGGTTTACAGATCGCTTTCCCATTCTTTCCCCTGCATGTTATTCTCAGCAACTTTACATGTTGTGATGGTGCTTCTGGAATCCTGACCTTACAACTCCTACCTACTTCCTGATGACCTTCTTCACTGCTCCCCATCAGCACCTGGTCACATGGGCTGCATCAAAAGCATCCTCTCCTCTGAGATTTGCACTCTAAGTCGCCTCCCCTCTCACTCCTTTGCTGTGGCTCTCAGGCCAGGTCCCCCCCCACCCCACCCACTCGGTCCCGCCCTTCTAACTACCTTCTGGCTACTCTTGTTTCTGGATCCAGCCTCCACTTGTGGCAAATGTTTACAATATTTTTCTTGCTAACAGCTTAGAATGCCTCACCTTCTTGATCCTCTAGCAAGAAGGAAACACAACAAGAGTTGAGTATTTTGTTTATTCACGTCACACCATCTTCTTCGGCCTACAGCACTGCAATTGCCTCATCGGGCCTCCCTGCAATAATCCAGGCAAGAGAGGATGGTGCCACGGCTACAGTGACGGCAGTGAAGGTGTTGAAAACTGTTCAGTTTTGTCCTTTACCTCTATTCTCAGAGCAACCGGAGTAATTATTTTAAAATGTCAGATAACGTCATTACCCTATTCAAACCCTCCAATGGCTTTCCCATCATACTTGAAATAAAAGCCAAGTAATGAAATGACCTTCTTTAAAAATCACTCCCCACCCCCAAACTTCCTATTCCCCTTCTTTGCTTTCTTTTTCTTCAGGAATCTCCTGCCACCTAACATTTTAAGTATTTTACTTATTTTGTTTATTTTCTCGACTGCTCCCCTGTGCGCCCTGCCCCCCACTTAAGTTCTATGAGGACGGAGATTTTTGTTTTGCTACCTGTGGCATCCCTGGTACCTAAAAGACTGCTCAGCGTATAATGAGTGCCCAACAGATGTTCGATTAAGTGAGCAAATCAGCGAATGCTACTTACTCCAGGCAGTGGCTTTATTCTGCCCTGTCATATTTTCTTGTTCTCTATGTATTCACAAAACAAAAGCAAAAAGTCTTGTTTTCAGTGGCTGCTTTCTAAGTCTCAGCCCATGCTCACTCACATGCACATCCTTTTCCTGCCCCGGTCTTGCCTGGCTGTGGGCTGCTCCTTGGAGTATACATTTTAGACACATTCACTGAACGTCTGAACTCAAGAGATCCCCTGGCAGCCACAGTGATGTCTTTTCACCCTTCTGATGAGTAGCAATTATACGACTCCTCCTGGATGAACACGTCTCGTCTCTGTATCCCTTTTGTAATTTTTACCAGAAAAACCTTTGCTTGTATTTTCAGACTGGCCGAGAGGCCTGCAAGCAAATCTTCCACAGCCATTTCTCTTTCCATCCACAGTCATCACTCCTCGGCTTAAAATTCTCCAGTGGCTTTCTATCATCTTAAAATATAACCCAGCGATGAGGCCCTCCATGGTCTGATCTTTGACACTGCTCTGACATCTTTTATACTCTGCCACGTGCTCGGGACACTAGCTTTCTTCCTGTTTCTTCAACGTGCCACGGGGGCTCGTCCTTCCCTCTTCCTGGGCCATTCTTCCTCCAGACCTCACAGAGCCGGCTCCTGGGCATCCCGCAGAGCGCCTTCTGCAACCGCTCGTCTAAAAGTATGGTGCTGGGCTTCCCTGGTGGCGCAGTGGCTGAGAACCCGCCTGCCAATGCAGGGGACACGGGTTCGAGCCCTGGTCTGGGAAGATCCCACATGCCGCGGAGCAACTAAGCCCGTGAGCCACAACTACTGAGCCTGCGCATCTGGAGCCTGTGCTCCGCAACAGGAGAGGCCGCGATAGTGAGAGGCCCGCGCACCGCGATGAAGAGTGGCCCCCGCTTGCCGCAACTGGAGAAAGCCCTCGCACAGAAACGAAGACCCAACACAGCCAAAAATAAAAAAATAAATAAATAATTTTTAAAAATAATAAAATAAAAATAAATAAATAAATAAAAGCATGGCGCTCCCTGCTCTTGCCTCAGCTCTGCAAGGTACTTCCACAGCACAGTCGGAAACTACCGTATTTATTAATTTACTCATTCTGCCTCCCCCTCTAAAACACTAGCTCCATGCAGCCAGGGATTTTGTCTTATTCACTGTTCTATCCTCATATGGACAACCGTGCGGGCACATTGTGGATGTAAAGTAGATACTAGCTAAACGGATGAATACATGAATAAAGGCTGCCACCTCCTCTTTAGCGCACGCTTCCCCGCTCATTTTTCCTTAACAGCAAGCTTTTCTGGGGCTGAAATTTGGGGTTGAGTTCTATCAGTGATACCTTGGATTTTTGTTCATTATATTAAAATTTTAGGTTCCCTTTTATCACCAATACGTATTTGTAGATAGTCATAAAGTTATAAAAATGGCGTTTATGATCTTCTTGCTTATCGCTTTCTCGTGATAATTCCTAGGCGTCACCTCCAGAATGGTAGCTTTTGGTGCAGTGGTTCTCCAGGGTCTACGGTGTTACCTAGACAATTTTCTTCTTCCATATTAACTCAGGCGAAAGTCTACTTGGGAAGGCAAGTCCCCACTTAAGAAAGTTCTTTCTCATCTTTGCTGGATTCCTCCACTCCCAGCCACAGCCCCCACTCTACTTCGTAACCCACAGGTCAGGGACCCAACGTTCATGCTTTGGCACCATCCACATAGATCACTTCCCATGCTCTCTCTTCTCTCCTAAGTCCTGACTTTTAACTAGAAAGAGGGATGGAAATAGCACTTGCTTCCCTAAGTCTTAATTTCCTTGGTGGGACTTCAAAGTCATTTAAGAAGAATGTGACCCCTTCTGAGGGTTGTGATGGACCCTCTTCCTTCGGGGACTGCCTCATCTTGATCATCCACTCCTGCGGTTCCAGTGACACACACCAGTGAGTCACATTCTTCCACTCGCTGACCTCTCGACGTGGCCTTGGACGGCTCTCCTCCCCTGGGAGTCTTTCTTCCTGGATTCTCCCCGCCTGGCAGAGTCCACTGCGGGCGCAGAGTCAGAGGTTCTGAAGTCACAGCTGAGTCCTCACGTGGACTTGCTGTGTGAACTTGGCAAAGTCCCGCAACCTCACTGCATTTGCTTCTTCAGCTGCCTTTCTTCACGGAAGTTTCCAAGGATTAAATGCAAATATGTCTGGGAAAGTCCTTTGTGAAGAAGGATAAGGTGCTATTTAACTCTAAGTTGTGGCTATTAGAGCCTTAGGAGCGTCCCCCATCACTGGGGAGGTAGAGCACAGATAACCGGTCCCCACAGGCAGGACAGCACATTCCCCCAGGAAAACTGCTTCCTGCTGAGCCCCCGAGACACCCCAATTCATACTTTTTCTACTGTTGCTAGTGATACCAAAGCATGAAGGAGAGCACCTGTGCAACTTTCATCCGGAAAGGTCTATGGTTCCACCGGAAAGTGAAGACTCAGAGACTCAGAAGGGTATCTCTGAGCTAATAATCTAAAGGGGGTGCTTTGGGGTTGGTCTGAAATAGTCATAAATGGAGAATCTTCCCCCCTCAGCTAGAAGCTCAGCGCCCTTCTAAGAGGGAGGTTAAGCCCCAGGAAGTCTCGTTTGCCCAGACAGAAACTAAGTCCTAGGCAGACAGAGGCACATCTCAGAGGGGCTGAGCAGGTTTGGATGGAGGATGGTAGACAGAGTGTCTCAGGCTCTGGTCCCCATCTCTGGCTTCCAACAACCAAATCTCAACAGAAGCCTGAATCCCAGGAGGCCTGGGATGAAACATCACCGAAGCCTGGCTGGTCAGGAACAGACACATGCCGAGAGCCCAAATGCTACTTGTGGCTTTTAAGAGCTTGGCATGACCTCAATTAAGCAATTCACGGAATCCGCAGAGGCTATCCCACCAACTCAGCTCTCTCCACACCCATCCTCCCCCAGACCTTCCTGGAAAAAGCAACGCAGGATTGGCAATCACCTCATTCTTCCTTTTTCCTGCCAGCCCTCTGTATTTGCAAAGGAGTCGAGCCCAAAGCCTAACCACAGAGCTCAGAAAGTGGAGGCTGCTTCCTGCTCCTGGAGATGGCCCTGCAGTGGGCGGCCCACGCCCCCTCCTCGCTGTATGAATATCTGTGCTTGCGTTTCCTTTAAGGCAACACAAGATTTTGGTACTTTGTGAGGGCTGACTCTTATTTTTTTAATGCCTTCTTGTAAGAGGCCCCTTTTCCTGGTTTCAAAGATTCACAGTTAAGAAATTCCCCCCAAATTTCTTAAATTTGTCTTTGGATGAAATCTTAATATGCTGGAAAAATGTCCCCCAACTGTCAGGGAGGGTGAATGTGAGCCAAACTTAATGAGGTCAGGCTCAAGTCGGAGCCAGGGAGTAAGGCTGAGAGGCCGCGCTCGGGGCCCCAGGGTGAGTAGCAAGAGGCTAAGAAACACCCCCTACCCAGCAGGTAGGCTGGGGGTTAGGAGTATCTTCTCTGACACAGGCTCACCACTGTATATACAAGCAGGCTTTCCTTATTTGTAGATCTGAGTTTTGAGGGATGGGGTCATATTTTGATGCACTGGGTCCCTGGATTTATGTGCCAGGAGTTGTTGTCAATGGGTATCTTAATTACTTGATTCCTGGGAAAGTCCCCCTGTGAGGCCAAGCCTCCACCAACAAATGCCACTTTATTTTCTCTTTTTGGTCCTTGGGCTGTCGTTTAAATTAGTTGGAAGCCTGCAGGCCCTGAGCTATACACAAGTTGATGCGCTGGTGCTAATACAGTGCAACAGTCTGGATTCAGGCACAAACAGCATGCTTGAATTGTAAGAGTGTGATTACTATTTGGTGATGTAATTGAAGAGAGCTGGCAGGTGCCGTGCAGCCCAGCTTGTGTATGGCTGGCTGTGATGAGAGAAACCAGTGAAAGGGGAAACCTTCTGGCCCTCTCTGCAGGAAAACTTTTTTTCATAATGGGGGGCAAGCTCTGTTCCTGACATTGCAGTTGCCCTTGAGGAAACACACCCCCCCCCTCCCCCGCAGCCGGCACCCATTAGTAGGGCCGACCCACAAGCCCTGGGAAAATGCCTACCTCTCCCCTTCCTCCCGTCAGCATGCCTGGACCAGAGCCCGCCTGGCGTTCTGCGAGTGGTAACCATGCCTCTCTTTTGGCCTAAACACTCCTCTTCCTACCGCCAGGCCTCTGGTGGCGGCAAGGCGCAACGGGGCTTGCGTTCACGTCACTGGTCCATGTCCCCTGGGAGCATCCGCTGGGTCAGAGCAGAGGTTTCACACTCTGTGACTTTCAAAGACACGTATCAATCTTGTTAACCCAGTGTACACCCACACACACCTCAAAAAACAATATTTAGGTTTACCATGTGATATCCACTTTCATATTTCTTCTCCCTGTGCAACTTAATTTAAAATGCACATCTCCATACACCAAACTCTCCATACACCAAACTGATTGCACAACCCCCAAATGGGTCCCCACTCACAGCTGGAAATGTGTAGAAAGGAATTTGGATAGCTGCTCCTGGTAGCTCCACATCAGGAGATCAGGCTTTGACCAGAGATGAGAGCAACAGGTTCTACCAGATTCATTCGTGAATATTTACTGAGCACCTACTACGTGCCAGGCACTCGCACAGGTGCTGGGCATATGGAGTTAAATAAAGTAAGGGTCATCTCTTGATTCATGGGCCCAAGGTGAGCAGTGGAAAAGGATTCACATGGAAAAAAATGCTTTGAATCAGTCTTTTGAAAATATAATCAGTCAGGTACACGTGCAAAACAGAACAAATAATATTTCAGGACAAAACATTCTGGATGACTTTTAGGGAAATTTCAGATTTGGAAATGATTTCTGATTCAGTATCCACTTGGTGTGCATTAGCACTTGGCTAGGAGAGCTTCATATTCTAATCAATAACATTTAGATCTCCCACAGGTATGAATCAGAGATCCTTGTTTTATGAGCACACGAATATGGAATGATTTCTGCTTCCTCAGGGACCATTCATTCTGAAACAAACATGAATTTCATTGACATCGGCCTTTATGTCCTATGAGACCAAGTCAATATATACAGATCAGGAAATAACCAAAATTGACCCCATATCCATGAGTGGTGGGGAGAAAATAGCAAACTGTTTGCTACAAAGAGGGTTTTACTGCAGAGGCCAGTTCCTCCATGCTGGTCTTGCAGCCCTGCCTCACAAAGCTTCTCTCTCTGGTCATGTAGATATTTGTAGCCCAGAGCACCAAGTCCTACAGTTATCCCCTGGGAGAAGCACTTACACACTGGGGCTCTAACCTATGCTACATCCTTTCAATATTTCCATTCAAGTGCCCTTGAACAGGTAACATCACACTAGGCCGAGCTCAAGTATCTCAGAGTAAACACCAATGCTTTTTCAAGTCTTCTGTTCTTTCTTAAAAAGCGATGAGAATTTTGCATAAGCACACACACACAACATTTATTTCAAAGCTCAAAAATATCCTCCTCCACCCCCAAATCTTCAGTTGAATTAGATGCTTATCCTGTAGATGACTATACTCTTCCGGAATCCTCAGCTAACACCCACATTACTCGAGCCCCCGGGGTAAGAAGCACGGGCCTGGGGTGAGGGCTGCCAACACTGCCAGCGGGGGGAACATAGCACTCTCAGCTCCTGCATCAGGGTGGCCCTACTGCTTTAGATGATGGACTGCAAAGGCAGCAAGTGTGAAAGCTTCCGCCATCACCTCACCCCTAACACTTACGGAATTCTAATATACCCAACGTTTATTGTGCACTTGCTTCGCTCTAGGCACTGTTCTAAGCGCTTATATTTTTAAAACTTAGATGATTTTTAGAACAACCTTTTAAGACAGGTATTAACATGAACCCCATTACACAAGGAAAGAAAATGGAGGTCACACCGCTAGGAAACAACAGAGGTTAAGCTCATTTCCAGGTCTGCAGCAAAGTGCATTGTGCTCTTAACCACGGTCCTCTGCCCATCCTTGAAGAGCTGTGAATCTGTGTAAATACCATAAAATGGCATGATATCCAACAAGAATGCTTAATTACTAATCTCATCCCCAGAGTATATCATAAAAACTTTTAGGGTCTACCCCTCTCCAGGTTTTAACAGAAGTAAGTCGCATGCAAGTTTAAACATACCACCTTCTCAGACTGCTTCTTCCCTTGACAATACGGTGGATGTTCAAGGTCACTGCAGAATTAGGTTTAACCTGAGGTCTGGCTCTCAAGTCGTTCTGTTGATTATAAATTGAGAGACCTTAAACCTTCACACTTAGATACCCAGTTTTTCACAAAGGGATCCAAGGCCACCCAGAAGGATTAGGCAAATTTGGGGAGGGAGTACCATCTACTCAGGATGAACAGGAATGAGAAACCAGCAAGTTACATACCCCGGGAGCATGGTCTCCTGACCTAGCCCACGTATCTATACCGTGCCTGAGGCCTGAACTAGCCAGGTCACGGGCACAAGTATCAATAAAGAAAAAGAAAGGCTCAATTCAACTCCGACCAACTGTTGGCACCTAAGGGCTTCATCACTCCTTATCCTGCCCTGCAGGTCCCATCCACAGCCCCCTCCTGAACACGGTCTTTGGTCCACGCAGGTAGACAAAGAGGTTCCCAAGCACCAGCAGGATAAGCAGGGGGATGGAGTCACAACCCTGCTAAGGAGCCCAGTGTGCCCAGCGCTCGTTAATTAATCATTTCTGCAAGCTGCTGCTCATCCTAACCATGGTAAGAATGACTGGGGCTGCCCAAGGTCAATGTTTACGGATATACAAGAATCACCTGGGAGGGAGGCTAAAAAAAAAAAAAAACCCCAGAGTCCAGGACCTCAGGGATTCTGGAATGTTTTTAACAATCACCCCAGGTGAAAAAGCTTCCCTGTGGGTCAACATTCCTCTGCCAGTTTGGGTATGGGTTTGTCCTACACTTGATTGTAAGCACCATGGGGTCAGGGACTATTTTTATCCTTTGTTTCTCCAAAGCCCAGCACAACACCCAGTTCACTGAATGAGTAAGTAATAGTTAAACTAATCACCCCACAGAGATAGATAAAGCCCAGGACTCTGTCCTTTAGGCCACAGAGCACGATACGCAGCGCTTGATTTGACTGGGGAGGCGGACACAGCTGATTTAATCCTGGTGGAATCTGAACCTAGAGCTGGCAGAGTCTCATTGCCTTTGCCAGAGTAACAAGGTGAAGGATAAAAAGGGGAGGTGTTACCAGCATTTCTAGTTCTTACAGAAAGACGCGTTCTTAGCTCTTCAGCGAGGGACAGACATAAGACCTTGCCTTGCTCTGAATAAGTCTTGGATTGACTTGTCTGAAGGTCAGAGGAACATGAAGGTAGAATGAGATCTTTCAGGGTGTGGAGGGGTGGTTCTCCAACTCTCCTATGTGGATTCCTGGGGTAAGCCCAGAACCCAGGGGTTTAAACCTGCACCCCAGCTGACTCTGATGAAGAGGCCCTCAAGCCATGGGACCTTTATGGGATTGTCAGCTTGAAACCAGAAACACTGATTTCCTACTCTGAAACCTGGTGGGCAGAGAAGGGGTGGCAGGGAAAAGAAAAACTTTATCTCTGGTGAGAGTGAAATTTTGTAACTTGAGGAGTGTAGGTTGGACATAGGAAAATGTTTCCTTGGCAGGCTTGTAAAGTACCTGGAAATTTGTTGGTGTGTTACAGCACTCACTTCTCTGGAATTTCCTTAAAAACAGGATCTTATAAATAGGCTGAGGATTGGACCATATGTCCTTCTAAATATACTGTCAGCCCTATATTTCTGTCCTGCTGTGTGTCATTTTCATACGTCATAGAGGTGTAGAGCTCTCAAGGGTAGGAAAATAAAATTATGTTAGTTATTGCCATCCTCAGCATGGCATTCAAAGTTTCCCTCACTTATGTTAGGCTATCATCAGGAATATTATCTAGCTGATACGTACCAATAAGTGAGTACGGAAGTCGAAAACACTGACAAACTCCTGTACTGGCTAGCAAATAATGACTGTCCCAAGTCCCCAGCTGCCCCCATCTGCTGCTCTGGATTCTCCCCTAATATCCCCATGATGTGGTAAATAAAGAATTAATGCGGACTTCCCTGGTGGCTCAGTGGTTGGGAATCCGCCTGCCAATGCAGGGGACGCGGGTTCGAGACCTGATCCGGGAGGATCCCACATGCCGCGGAGCAGACAGGCCTGTGCGCCACAACTACTGAGCCCGTGTGCTGCAGCTACTGAAGCCCGTGCACCTAGAGCCCGTGCTCCGCAACAAGAGAAGCCACCACAATGAGAAGCCCGCGCACCGCAACGGAGAGTGGCCCCCGCTTGCCGCAGCTGGAGGGCCCTCATGTAGCAATGAAGGGAGGGAGGGAGGAAGAAAGAATTAATGCCTGGCACAGCAGGGGGGCTTCCAGGACCCGAATGTAGCCTATTCCTCCATGTTGACCATCAAAATATTTTGAATATTACCTTCAGCTTCCACATTCCCAGAACACACAACTTATTTTCATGCCCCTGGGCTTCCACTTGTGCTATATACTCTGCTCAGAATGTCCTTCCCTCCTGCCCTCAACCCTCTTGAAACTCCTCTCCTATTTCAGACCTTTGGTTCAAACACGACCTTCTCCACTGAGTCTTCCCCAGTCCCAATCTCCCCTCCTTAAAACCACTACTCCCTCTTCCACAGCCACAGGGCCTTTTTTCTTCAAACCCCCTTTTTATAAGCCCTGTATTCTGTCTTGCTTTGGTTATTCATGCACAAATTTCAACAGATCTACCTCCCTCACTCCTGAGATTTTAAGAACAGATTTATACGGAAAATAGAATGATTTGATCAATTTCCAGAAAGCTGACCAGCCCCTGGGCCAGCTGACCATCTCTATGACGTGAGCACAGCCTTATCTGACAAGATCCTTCCTTCGTGGGGACACGCTTTGGCCACGGAGGGTCTTGGAAACCCGGCTCCTGGGCTGTGGCTCAGGAGGGCTGCAGTGGTGCCTCAAAAGGTCCAGCGTAGAGGCAGATGGAAAGTCTGTGGATGGATTAAAAAAAAACCCCAAACAAACAAACAAACCCCCCCCACAAGCAAATAACACAAAAAACACCCTACCCAGCAGCCCCCAGTGACGGAGGGGTTTCCGACTGTACTGAGGGGGGGTCTCTTATAGATAAGAAGTTGGCACAGCAGCTGTCGGACAGACCTGCCCAACAGAAGTGGCCAGCCCTCCCTGATCTTCAGTCTCTTGCTTCTCTAAACTGCCTTTCTTTTTCTTTTACGTCTTTAGCCTCTCATTACAATTGAGGAACAAGCATCTCAACACATATTATTAGGCCGTAAACCTCCCGAGGCAAGGGTCACATCTTGCTGGCC
Organism: Eschrichtius robustus; assembly: GCF_028021215.1. Lineage (NCBI taxonomy): Eukaryota > Metazoa > Chordata > Mammalia > Artiodactyla > Eschrichtiidae > Eschrichtius > Eschrichtius robustus. Next base: position 52,304,465 of record NC_090836.1, read on the forward strand.
CTTCCAGCCTCCATAACGTCTAATGATTATATTATCAGACACACACAGCCCTTACTCCATGCCAGGCTCCGGTCAATGCAATCAACCAGACTAACTCATGCCATCGAATTATTATGCTCGGCCATTAGCCCCATTTACATACGGGGAAACTGAGGCAGAGAGAGGCAACACAATGTGTCCCAGCCACACCTGGGGACTGCCCCCGCCAGGCGGTCTGGCTCCATATCCCTTGTTCTTAACTACGAGGCAATGTCTAATATGCCTCAGATGTACAGTAAAGGCATGTCAAATATAAAAACAAGTGGGTCCTGGGGTTCCTTGGCTAAAAGGACACTGGCTACTTTAACAGGGATTTGGGCAAGCACTTGACACCCTAAAGCTTCCCCAGATGACTGGGAGAGCTAAGTTGCTCCCACCCATGTACTGGACAACCCCAAACAACGATCACTGGGGAGAAGCGGTAGAGACCCCGCTTCTCGGAGGTATAGGAAGGGGCACAGATAAGTGTGTGACTGTTCACAGGGTCTGAGGGGGAAGGAAAAGCTTGGAAGTAGTTTGACCACTTTAGGAACAACACATTTACACTTATCATTAAAGCAGAGAGAGGCGCAGGAGTGTGTAAAGGGAGAGTGGACGACCAATAGGGAGCTAGCTGGCTGGGCATCTCTTTTCTTTCTCCTCTCTGTGGCCTGACAACGCCTGTCTGGGTTTCCAACCATTTGCAAAGATCTCTCAGCCTCTCCTGGCCTCATGGGCAGGGCGGCAGGAAGGAGGGCGGGGAGCAAGGAGTCATTTATCACTGTCGGGGAGAAGTGCTACACGCAGCAGGGCCGGCTTTCCTCCCTGCTGCTCCTGCGACCAGAGCCGCAAATCTTGAAAAGATGCAGAACATGCACCTCGCAAATAACCATTCATCATCGCTGCTCTGGGAGCCCGGGAGCGGCCCCTCCTGACGTGAGGCTGACCGGCTCTGCCTTCAGCCCGGGCCCCAGCGGAGCTGGGAACACGGGGACTTCTCAGGCACCTCATTCCTGTTCTGGCCAATCCCCATCTACTACAATCTACTGAGGTTTGGGGTTAAAATTCTCTGAAATGCCATCCAAGCCCCTCTTCTCTCCACAAAGTCAGATTTCCAGATCGCTTTCAGTAATCAGACTGCAGCCAAGGTGGCCCATAATCATTAAATTTGAAAATACAAGTTACTGGGAGGAAATTAATCCCAGGTTTAACTCGGGAATGGCCTGCTTTCTCGTGAAGTAATTATAAAATTAAAATGTGCTATTTCTCTGGTGAGTATAAAACGCCTCCTCGGTGAGGTCTGTGGCCCAACAGTAACGTCAGGATTTACACCAAGGAGGGACCGGAAAAATCCTTCCGTGCCTCAACGATGGGCGTCAGGGCCATCTGCAGGTAAATTTCCAAAGACTGGGTTACAGGTGATTAAAATCAAGAGGAGGAAGAGGTTTGAATTTTCCAATTACTCCTTAAAACTCAAAAGTCAAGCTGCTAGACAATGCAGGCTTTCCTAGTAAGACTAATAATGCTGAGCTAATTAGACCCATAGGCATGGCCAACATACAAAGTCAGCCCAAAGGAGGGACACTGTCCCTTTAAAATCTGCCTGGGGATCAGTGGAAAAGCTAACGAGGAGTGTCAGTTGGGGCTGCTTTATTAGGTGGTCCTCCAGAGGATAAAGCCTGGGGTTTCTGTAACAGGGCTTCTGTGCTTGATTCAATAAATCAATTTATATTAAATGCGGGTATAGCTCTGGAGCTGGCTTCATAAAGCATTCTGTGGCATTTCTCAATCTGCTTATCCCCTTCCCTGTCAGCCTGCCTGAACGCACTGTCAGAGGGCATTGAAAAGAGCAATAAAAAATAAGACAGAAGGCGTATCTACGTTATTTGTGAAACTCGACCCAGCAGCTCCAGACTCATGCTGGGAGGCTGCTCCCAGTGAGTTTCTCTCCAGGAGATGTTTGGATGGTTGGTAAGAAGCCCAATGCGGTGGGACTGCAGTGCTCAACCCCGAGCTGGGCTCCAGGCTGCAGACTGGGAATAAAGGTCACGCCGAACAGAAAGGAAAGGGTTGCAAGGGAAGTTGCGTTTTACTCCGATCCTCAGGGTCTGAAATACTCTTCAAGAAGTGAAAGGAAAAGCAAGATGAATACAAGCGCCGACAGCTGGCGCAGTCCAGGAGGTGGCGGGGAGCGGCTGGAGGAGGGAGGTGTGCTACTGACCAGGGCAGATGGAACGGGTCTTCCTTCAGGCCGGCCAGCAGGCTTGCCAGTGAGCGACCGCTGCAGACCGTCATCCCTAAACACAGTGACTTACGCCCCTGAAGATCTCAAAAGGAGAGGAAAGCCCATCCCCCACTTTTGGACTCTGTAGCGGGGCCAGAAGCCATAAGACGTGGCCACACTGTTCTGTTCTCCCCATCCAGGCTCAGCTTTTTTTTTTTTGAACTCTTTGCTGTTGGGTTGTTCAGTTACAGACAGCTCCTGGCACTGTCCCTCACCCCAGTTAGACCCGCATCCTTACATTATCTAGACTGCAGTGCCATCAGGTAGGACTTTTTGTGATGATGGAAATCTGTATCTGCAATGGCCACTTCAGTAGTCACGAGCCACATGTGGCTCCTGAGCAACTGAGATGTGGCTGGTGTGACTTGGGAAACGAATTTTTACTTTCATTTAATTTTAACTAATTTATATTTAAATGGCCACAAGTGTCTAGTGGCCACTCGGCTGGAGTGGACACAGAACAGAAAAGCTTTCCTTTGCCTTCATAAACGTAGTGAATGCTAAGAGGAGAAAATGGTGGTGGACCCCACTCTGTTCCCAGGGGAAAAGCCTCTGATTCGCTCTTAGTTTCAAGGGAAAGACAAGAGGGAACAATTACCCTGATGTGTCATCAAGTTAGAATCATAAAGAGTTAAGGGCTGCAAGAGATAGAAATGAAAGGTTACCATCACTGGAATTTTCCTAATGGAATCTGTCTTTTCCAGAAGCTCTGAAAAGCAGAGCAAAGCCCTTCCACCACCAGACATGGAGGTTGGCAGTGAAGGGCAAAGAAAGTATTTTATCAAACGAGAGACCTAGGCCCAGGACTGGCCCGAGGCCCCAGAACCTTGGCAGAGCAAGGGGCAGTATCCAAGGAGCTTATCTCCCAAGGCAGCACTCTCCTTCCTAAGTAAGCCATGCAATCTCAAGTTACTGGTCCAGCCTGCCCCTGAAACAAGACCATTATGAATGTTAAAAAGGCTCTGCTTAAAGAAAGAATTCTGGTGTACTTTACTCTTAACCAGAACCATCTGGAAGCAATCTTGCATTCACACGACGGACTTGTCGTCGTCTTTGGCCCTCGCTCTCAACAAATCCCATCAGCCCAGGAACAGCTGCTGGAGAGTCTGGCCTGACGCCAGGGGTGAAGCTACAGCGCCCTCCCTTGTCCTGCCGGGGCCCCGGCTTGCTCATCACCCCACGCGGCTGGACCCAGAGCACGAAGAACACAGATCCTACACAAGAAAGCGCAATCACCAGCGGTCACAGGAGCAGGGACTTGGTGCCACAAAGCCAGCTGTGAGAAACTGTTGTTTCGGCCCGGGAACACAGACGCCTGCCAGCAAATTACGGCCTGAGACGGCCCAGAGGGCCGTGGGTCTGGACGCTCTGCTCACAACGCCAGCTAGTGTGCGTCGTGCAACAGCAGCTCCACACAAAGGGCCAGGGAGGAAGGGCAGCGGCTCGCGCCGAGTCCAAGGCCAGAGTTCTCGCGCCAGGACCAACGACACCAGGCACAGAAGGCGAGAGCTGGGACGCGTCAGGGACCGACTCAGCACTGGGGGCGCTGTTAGAAAACGCCATCGTAAATCAAGCCACTGTGTAAACGACCTGAGCAGGCTGGGAAAGGGAGGCGGAGGAGCCAGGTGCGAGACGGATTTCACTAGGAAGGTCCTGGTGGCGACAACCTTTTGTCCTCTGTGCAACCTGGGCCTGCCAAGCTGCTCCACGGTCTCCGAGAAAGCGTGAGGGTGGGAGAGAAAGGATCCCCGTCACGAGGCCACAGACTCATCCTTAATTACGAGACGAGACGAGGCTTCCCAGAGCCGACGCCCTCCCCCCGCCCCCCCACTGCCTCCCGGCTGCAGGCACACCGCAGAAAGCTGGCAGGGTGCTCCTCTAATGAGAGCGGTCGATTTTCCTAAGTAGAGGAGATTCGGTTCTTTGGGGATCTTCCCCATCATCACCACGTGGCCCCAGTCCACGCACAGACCTTAGTGACGAGTGGGAAGCATCACCGTTTCATTTGGCCAATGGTCCGTCAGGTCAGACCGGGAACTAGAAAAGTTACTACCTCAGCAGCTCCTGAAAGGCGTCATTCCACCCTCTTGTCCTCTAAAGGACTGTCAAGGAGACACTGATCCTGGTAGATGGAGGTCCCCTGCTTAAATGTCCATCGCAGCTCAGAACTGAATAATTATGTCTGATCTTACCCTGAAGAAAAGTTGATGCATTGTATCAGAAAGAGCCCGGGGTTAAAAGTCAGAAACCTGGGTTATTCTGACATTTTTGCACTGGTGGAAGCTGAGTAAACCACTTAATCTCCTCTGAGCCTGAATCCGCTCAACTGCAAAATGGAACGAGGAGGAGGAATCATTGGGCATTTGGCAGTTCAGCACTGTAGTGAACGGTGTATACCCTGAAGTGAGACTGCCTGGGGGTCACAGACTGGCTTCTCCTCTTACTAGTTGTGTGACCTTGAGCAACTCGGCCCCTGTGCCTCAGTTTCCTCATCTGTAAAATGTACCTAGTTCATAGGATTGTTCAACATGAAGAGTCACGTAAAGGCCTCATCACAAGGCCTGGCCCTTAGCTCTCCCACTCACTGTCAGCTAGCCCCTCATGATTAGTGGGGGAACAAGCAGGCAGATAAAAATTTCCACAACTAGGTCTTTGCTACAAGGGTTCAACAGTTGGAAATAGGTGAACCCCTATTTGTTAGAAAGGTTTCAGAGACGCAACTTCACAGGCCAAGGCTAATTCGGGAGGCAAGAAACATAAAGGAGGGACGAGGTGAGGACTTATCTGTCTCCTTGAGCATGACGCGTTGCCAATACTCACCAGTCCACCTTCAACCAATCCCAACAGCTTGGTAGTAACTTGAGGCTTTTGTGGGAAAAGGGATCCTGCTGAACCTCATCTCTCTTTCCATTGAATTAATTTGCCAGCCCTTCTCTCTCTATAGACAACTCAGAAAGGGAGGAAATTGGGAGCCCATGTTTCTTCAGTCCTAAAAAATAACTGCTAGATTTGAGGTTTTCTGTGAGAGGTTAAAAACATTTTTTAAAAGAACTCATTAAAGTTGGGGGTGGGGTGTGTGTGGGGGTGGAGTTTACATAGGCAGTGGTCTAAACTGGTTTTAAACTTCCCAACTTCTTCCAACAAAGATGTAAAGAGCTCTCCTTTTCCTTAAGCATCATTTTCAAATCGTAAGTCACAACAGATAGGAAATATACAAAGACGTGCATCAATCTCTGCTCGTAGCCAAAGCTGTGAGCCAACAGCCATGCAGGGAACTTTGCTGAAACAAACGAGCAAATCATGTCTGACTGAAGCCATTCTCAGTCTTGGCTCCTCAGTTAATTCGGTACCTTCTGTGGAGTTCCATACAATTAGAGAGAGCCCCTTTATGGGCTATTTACTTGCTCAAGACCCCGCTAATGTGTGTTTGTGTGCACGTACCTGAGATAGAGAGCAAAGAAGAGAGTGACTGTGTGTGTGTAACGGTTGGATGTAATCGAATCCCTGAACTTATCTGCATTTTAAAAAACTATAAAAAGGGGTAATCTTTAGCCATTTGTTTACCAAGTCGGTTTTGACGGCTGAGATCTCATTTGCCTTTTTGGCATAGAAAAAGCATACAAACAGCCTCGCCTCGAGCTCAGCATGGCTCGTGTACAGGCTCCTTGTTCCTACCCTTCCCACTGACCACCTCCACGTCGGCCTGCCCCCCCGTCGACTTCTGTGGATCGCACTCTTCTTCCTTCATCCAATAAACAAACACGGCCCATCGGCTACATGTCGGGCAAAGGACGAGGCACTGGGCTGCCCCACAGGGGGCTTACAGACTAGTATAATTCGAGTCATTGATGACTTACCTCTTACATTTATCCCTTGGCCTAAGTCATCTAGTTTCTTGTTCATTTCCTCGCCTTCTCTGTTTTCTGCTTCCATCCCTCTATTTGGCTCTAGAGATCTCACATACATATTGCTATGACAGTTTTTCTTCTGGGTACCTGAATCTGCTTTCTCTCCTGGTCAGTCTCCTTCAAACTCCTCTTACAGCAAGCTTCCTACAACACCGCTTTCACCATTTCATTCTCCGCCAAAACACACAAGTGTAACCTGCAGCCTCCCACAGTAAATCCTAATGTCTCTGCCTGGCTTCCCAGATTCTGTTACGTTCCCTCGGTACCCACTTGGCCTAATTTCCCACAGCTGCTCCCCCCCCATCCCCCCAATTTTGGCCATTTCCCGCGCTGTCTCTTAGATCTGCTCTTTTGGTTTATGTGTTTACAACCACGTGGGTTCCTACCCTGGGATGCCTTTCCTTCCATCTTTCCAAATTCTACAAAAACCAGACCAAACTCTGCCACGGTTTTCTGAACTACACAATCCCTCACCTTAAACTTTTCTGTAAGGAGTGCTGATTTTGCTGACTGAATAAAAATGAATTTGCAAGAAAACCCAGTCTGGGGCAACAAAACTCCAGAACTCAGAGCTGCAAATATGGTGAACCCTTTCCGATAAATCCGATCACATTTTAGAGCAGGGGTAAATATTTCAGGCTCTGCTGCAACCGCTCAACTGCCCTGTTGTTGTATGAAGGTAGTCACAGATCAAACATAAACAAACGAGCGTGGCTGTACTTTTAAAACTTATTTACGGAAAGGGGTGGGGGGTGGAATTTGGCTCTCAGGCCATAACTTGCTGACCCTTTTCTAGAAGAAGAGAGGATACTGGTGAGGACCTTCTCTTTGGATGGCAGAGGACAACCGGACGTGCCTTAGATCAGCCTCTGATCCTCCCGAGTGGCTTGACTGTCTCTTTAAGACAGTACGTACCCTAGGAGTAGATTCCCAGCCTAGAAGTCATCACCATGGGAATTTGGGCTGTGACCATCTGTTATAGCTATTCCGGTCAAAGAAGAAGAGAGAGTGGAATTTACTTTGTCACCTGTGTTGGGGACGTGGTGAGGAAAGAAGCCACTGTTTCCTTCTGCTGACCTCCAGCCTGGCAGGAGGCTCCCTGGTCAGGATCGCAGGGCCTAGGAGCAAATCTTCACCTACACTTCTTTGTGCCAGGCACTGCTCTCTCATTTCATCCTTACACCAACCCTATGAAATTTACTTTATCATCATATCTATTTTTCAGTTGGAAGAAACCGATGAGGTCTTAGTCAGTGTTAGCTACTGACACATACAAACGGTTTTGGTGCCTTATATCGGTGTGTTTGGGGAATAAGATGCCCCTTGCCAAGAGTTCTTATTTCGATATGAATGTGATGAAATCATGAGGACAGCTCATTACCTCTGACCCTTACAACCACCCTTCAAAGAGTATTCTTTTCACTTTATTCATGGGAAATGGCACTCATAGGGGTTAAGTAGTTTATCCAACTTTGCCTATTCAGAAAGGTCAGAGTTATGATTCAAATCTAAACTGGTCTGGCCAAATAGAGCTCTGGTTCATTCCTTTGAGCCCCGCTACCTCTTTAGTAACCCTAACCTAAAAACCCGAGTTTAATGTGTTTTTAAAAGCCCCCCAATGCTTGCTCTGTGTGAAGTGAGGAATTACATCAGCTTCGTGGGTCTAGTGTCCCCAAGGAGGGCCTCAGAGAGCAGCAAAGCAAACCAACACCCAGATGGGAGAACTGGCGCCCAGGCGAAAAGCAGCAGAAGTGGGCGTAGCCCCTTTTCCTTCCCCACAAACCCAGGTCTCTGGCTGCACCTCCTGATCCAAAGTGCGGAAGTGGCTTTTTACGGTGGTGGCGCTTCCTTCACACACGCTGCAGCAGTGCCAAGGCAGAGGGAGGCGTATTCTTACCAGCCTGTCATATTAAAATCCCTGTAGAGCATCTTCTTCCCAAGTTCCTTTCTCTGTACTCTCCTTGGAAACTCCAAATGTGTGAACTCATTTCCCAGCAAGTGAGGCTGCATGAATGCCTAATAGCAAAAAGAAAAGAAAAGGAAAAAAAAAAAAAAAAAAACCCACACATATTTAGAGGAAAAAACAAGACCCAAGGATGTTTTGCAAATTGAGACAGCCCACATTTCAGAAACAAGAATACTCTTCTCAAATTTTAAGGGAGATAAATAGATTGAAGACTCTAAATACAAACAGAATATCAACAAATAAAAATCATGAATCTAATTTATAAAGGAATGTGACTTTTTCATTGGAGATGATAAAACTAATGGTAATCAAAGACGTGTATCCCTCAAGCAAGGAAAAGGTTCACTTTTTAATTCAAATTCAAGGTGGTTTCACTTGGGCTGAATGGCACGGTGAGGAGGTAGGAAAGCTCCCCCTGACTCTCTCCTCCTTGGCTTTCTCTGCTCGCCTCCTATTTGTACGCCTAGTTACTGGGCCTGGCCTCTGAAAGCTGCATGTGGGTCTCCAGGTCAACACAATGGCCTGAGAGAGCAGGTTGGGACTGGATGCACCAGACAGGAACTTTCTGTTGGACTCCCTCCATTTTGCTCTGCAGTAATTTGATCATGTAATTGGAAGACTGTTCCAGAACAGATGGCTTCTTCCCCTCCCCCCAATCTCTGTTCACACTACAAAAGTCTTGAGCAAACAGCCACTTAGGGAATTGCTTTGAAACAACAAACAGTCTCATTGTCACACTCAAAATTCAAATCCAGTTAGCCAAGAGATGAAATGCTCAGGTATGGACTTCCCTGCTCAGAGGCCACACGCTGTAAGCAGACCTGCCCCGGAGCCGCCCCGTACCAAGCCGTATACCTGCTTATTAGCAGTGTACGGGAACAGATCTTCTCTCTCTCTCTCTCTCTCTCTTTCTGGCAGGGAAAAGAGTGGGTGGAGCAAATCACGGCCTGGCACTGTAGGAAAGCCAGGGCTCCCTGCCACAGGACAGATGGCCATATCCTCGGTCTCCTGGAAAAAGGCATCTCCCACAGCCTCTTTCCCCCAGGACCTGACACTGGCAGATCTCCCACTGATTCTCATGGTGGTCTGGAGGTCTCAGCTGGACGCTAGTCACCGGAAGCTAAGCGCATCAAGAGTCAAAGGAAGCAAGCTGAATTGTCCGCAGGCTGGTCAGATTGGACCAGCTAAAAGAACTCTGAGCCAGTGATGCTGAGCAGCCTTTGGGGACAGGATGGGACAGGACTGAGAATGAGAAGAGGGGCGGTCCTGTCTGCTGTAACCAACAGGCTCCAGGTCGGAGGGGAATTCTGGATCATCTTCGAGGGGCCCTGAAACCTCTGCTGGGGGTGAGGCTTGGGCCACCTATGGGTATCAAGGACACTTAAACACTGGGTTTTACAGAGAAGTTCCTTGGGGGGAGGGAGGGAGGAAGGAAGGGAAATAATATTCATAGCGCAGGTCAGCGTGGTAGACTTTGGGTGAAACGAATTTGGGTTTGAATCCAACCTCTGCATTTATAAGCTGTGTGATTTTAGTGGGTGATTTAACTGCTTGGGCCTCAGTCTCTTTACCTGTACATTGAGATTAACTGCAGATTTATCTCATACTGTTTTAATAATGAAATGAAATGACATCTACAGTGCACTTATGATTGTCTCTGCTTATAAAAAGAAAATAATTTATCCCTCTAGTAATTATGGAGCCCTATTGCATCCTGAGTACTACAGTAAGTATTTCTTGAGCTCTCATTGCACACCCCCGCCAACCTTATGGGCGGGACTGGCTACCTAATCTGTGGGGCCCAGTGCACAAGGAAAACATGGAGGCTCTATTCAAAATTAAAAATTTCAAGAAGGTGACAGCAGAGCATTAAACCAAGTGCAGGGCCCTGGGCAACTGCACAAGTCACGCCCACAAAGCCAGATGTACTTACAGAGTAGATACCGTCCATGTTATTCCTCACCTTTATTTTGGTCCACCCATGAAAACTAAGGACCAGAGGCATTAACAATCAATGAACAGCAGCATTTTTATGTACCCTCTATCATCTCTCAGAACTTTGGGACTGAATCAGCATGGCGTTTGTGTCTACCCCCTGCCCTCCAAGCTGGAGTGACACTGATTTAGGGGTTACCATGTGTCAGGCACTTGATACATCTTATGTTATTACCTCAACAATCCTACAAAGCACATGTCATAGACTCAATTTACAAAGGAGGAAACTATGGTCCAGAGAGGTTAAGACACCTAGCCCAAGGCTACCAGCCAGGAATGGGTGATTCTAGAGCTTAAGCTTAATATCAAACCCATAACCCCCATCCTAACCCTTATGCTGGCCCTTTAACCTGCACACATTTACAAAAAACAGTAAGTGGGCAATAACAGGCCTGTGATCCATGCCAAGTATGAACCACAAATAGGCACCCATGACGATCCAGTTAACAAAAAATTACAGATCTGCACACAACTTGGCCATGAGGATGTTCCTCAAGTAGCGAGAAGAAATCATTTAATAATACGAGTGATTAAACTAGCATAAATCCATACAGAAGAATTCTGTGCAATCACATACAAAGGTGTTATACAGGATATGTAATTACACAGAAAGAGCTGATCTATTTGTGAAAAACAGCATATCAAACAATGTGTCTGTGAGTGTGCAAGTGTATGAGCTTATGTGAATCGTGTCATATATATGTACAGATCTATATAGGACATACATGTATACATAAATGAGTATGCATGTGTATAAACATAGGTACACAATACACATATACATTACATAACACATAGGTTAGGATGCAAAGGCCATTCCTAAGTACATTTTGTACCCTCATGCCCTTTCTGCTGGAATACATTTGCCTGGACAGTTGTACCGGGAGAAGTCTGCAGGGTAGCTGGGAACTCCCCAGCAGCTTGCTGTCTGCAGGGGCCACCTCGCCTCTCCTTCTGGGGATGGGCAGCCTCAAAGGGGCCTTGAACCGTGTGTCACCTGTGACATCCGTTGCCCCTTCACATGCAGAGTCTTTCAGGGTCTCAACAAAACTCCTGCTTCTCCCCTTATAACAACAGGCTACCGTATTTCATCAGTTCTAAGATGCCCTTTATTAGATGCACCATTATTTTGTTACCTCTAAGGAAGGGCAAAAAAAAGCTGCCAATTAAACGATGCACGGTGCTTTCTTTACCACTTCAAATTTTTAATTTATTATTTTTGAAAGAACTCCTTTAGACGTAGACAAAATTCTATTATCTATCACTAGTGTGCATATTTAGGAAGGAATATATAAGTGAAGTGCATCAGTTAACATTGTTCCAAAACGTTTTCACATTTAGAATCCAATGGCACTCATTGCTTTCCAACTCTGAATCATCCCGTGTTCGTGATTTTCCACACAAGAGCGGGCTGTGTTTCAGGGGTGCATTGGTCATGCAGCATTTCTTAAACAACCCACAGAAGAACTACAAGACAGAAGCCAGCTTTGCAAGCATCCAGAGCCCCCTTGCTTCTGACTCCCACCTCGGGAATGTGGCTGAGCAAGTCCGGTCACTCCTCCCCAAGCCCCTCTGCATGACTAGTTGCATCCAAAAAGTGCTTCACTTTTGTCTGCACGTTTTCCTTCAAGCTGCTGGATGCGAGTCCTGAAGTTTTGGTGCTGCTCTTTTGATGTTTGCTCATGCCTAGGAGATGACAGCCATGTCATGCCTGCCACCTGGCTGACAGAAACAATAAACCGTAAAATATCCCAACTTCCAGTATGTCAAAAGGTAAGAGGAAAAAGGGTGCCCTAGCTCTGAGGAATTACTGTGATATTCATCCCCCACTGATACGGATGTCACACCCTTGGATTTCTCTCTCTTTGTGGTTATTTTTCTTCCTCTGGCTAGTTGCCACAGCACATTTCACATGTTACATGACACATTTTCCATTACAATCATGCCCACCACAGAATGCATGTGTATTCCGTGTGTACCTAGGACATATCCTGCCGTGACATGTTTTTACAGTGCTTCAAAATCACCACCTGCGGTAAAGTAGCAGGATACAAAACTAACGCACAGAAATCTTTTGCATTCCTATACACTAATGATGAAAAATCTGAAAGTGAAATTAAGAAAACACTCTCATTTACCATTGCAACTAAAAGAATAAAATATCTAGGAATAAACCTACCTAAGGAGACAAAAGACCTGTATGCAGAAAATTACAAGACACTGATGAAAGAAATTAAAGATGATACAAACAGATGGAGAGATATACCACATTCTTGGATTGGAAGAATCAACACTGTGAAAATGACTATACTACCCAAAGCAACCTACAGATTCAATGCAATCCCTATCAAACTACCACTGGCATTTTTCACAGAACTAGAACAAAATATTTCACAATTTGTATGGAAACACAAAAGACCCCGAATAGCCAAAGCAATCTTGAGAACGAAAAACGGAGCTGGAGGAATCAGGCTCCCTGACTTCAGACTATACTACAAAGCTACAGTAATCAACACAGTATGGTACTGGCACAAAAACAGAAATACAGATCAGTGGAACAGGATAGAAAGCCCAGAGATAAACCCACGCAAATATGGTCACCTTATCTTTGATAAAGGAGGCAAGAATATACAGTGGAGAAAAGACAGCCTCTTCAATAAGTGGTGCTGGGAAAACTGGACAGCTACATGTAAAAGAATGAAATTAGAACACTCCCTAACACCATACACAAAAATAAACTCAAAATGGGTTAAAGACCTAAATGTAAGGCCAGACACTATCAAACTCTTAGAGGAAAACATAGGCAGAACACTCTCTGACATAAATCACAGCAAGATTCTTTTTGACCCACCTCCTAGAGAAATGGAAATAAAAACAAAAATAAACAAAAGGGACTTAATTAAACTTAAAAGCTTTTGCACAGCAAAGGAAACCATAAACAAGACGAAAAGACAACCCTCAGAATGGGAGAAAATATTTGCAAATGAAGCAACTGACAAAGGATTACTCTCCAAAATTTACAAGCAGCTCATGCAGCTCAATATCAAAAAACCAAACAACCCAATCCAAAAATGGGCAGAAGACCTACATAGACATTTCTCCAAAGAAGATATACAGATTGCCAACAAACACATGAAAGAATGCTCAACATCCTTAATCATTAGAGAAATGCAAATCAAAACTACAATGAGATATCATCTCACACCGGTCAGAATACCCATCATCAAAAAATCTACAAACAATAAATGCTGGAGAGGGTGTGGAGAAAAGGGAACCCTCTTGCACTGTTGGTGGGAATGTCAATTGATACAGCCACTATGGAGAACAGTATGGAGGCTCCTTAAAAAACTAAAAATAGAACTACCATACGACCCAGCAATCCCACTACTGGGCATATACCCTGAGAAAACCATAATTCAAAGAGAGTCATGTACCACAATGTTCATTGCAGCTCTATTTGCAATAGCCAGGACATGGAAGCAACCTAAGTGTCCATCAACAGATGAAGGGATAAAGAAGATGTGGCACATATTATACAATGGAATATTACTCAGCCATAAAAAGAAACGAAATGGAGTTATTTGTAGTGAGGTGGATGGACCTAGAGTCTGTCATACAGACTGAAGTAAGTCAGAAAGAGAAAAACAAATACCGTATGCTAACACATATATATGGAATCTAAAAACCAAAAAAAAAAAATGGTCATGAAGAACCTAGGGGCAAGACAGGAATAAAGATGCAGACCTACTAGAGAATGGACTTAAGGATACGGGGAGGGGGAAGGGTAAGCTGGCACAAAGTGAGAGAGTGGCATGGATATATATACACTACCAAATGTAAAATAGATAGCTAGTGGGAAGCAGCCACATAGCACAGGGAGATCAGCTCGGTGCTTTGTGACCACCTAGAGGGGTGGGATGGGGAGGGTGGGAGGGAGGGAGATGCAAGAGGGAAGAGGTATGGGGATATATGTATATGTATAATTGATTCACTTTGTTATAAAGCAGAAACTAACACACCATCGTAAAGCAATTATACTCCAACAAAGATGTTAAAAAAAAAAATCACCATCTGCATCCTAGTTGTAGGCTTCCTTCTTACCAACATTTTCAATACTCACTCCTGTTGTATTTGTCAGACCTGATGGCATTACTGATGTTAAAAAACAACAGCAACAACAACAAAAAAACTCAAGAACTAAGTACAAGTAGAACAAATAGGTGGCTGATGAACAAAAAAGGAGATGCTAAAATATAATGGGACACATACCTGTTGGTTTTCTGAGGAAAACACACACTTATTAGTGTATCTTTTTGTGTAATACTCATGAAAGTTTGCATAGACAGTCAATCTTAGCTCAGGCTGTCATATCAAAATACCACAGAAGGAGGGATTTAAAACAACAAGAAAATATTTCTCATAGCCTGGAGTCTGGGAAGTCTAAGATCAAGATGCCAGCAGATTCACTGCCTGGTGGGGGCTCTCTTCCCGGCTTGCAGACTGCTGCCTTCTTGCTGCATCTCACAAGGCCTTTCCTCTGTGCTCTCGTGGAGAGAGAAATCGAGCTTTCTGGTATCTCTTCTTATCAGGAAACTAATCCTATTAAATCAGGGCCCACTCTTATGACCTCATTTAACCTTAATTACTTCTGTAAAGGCCCTATCTCCAAATTCAGTACATTGGAGTTAGGGCTTCAACATATGAATGTGAGGGGAGGGATACATACATTCAGTCCATTACATGGTGTTATATGTATACCTGTTTATATATGTATATACACTCAAAGTCATCAAAATATTATACAGTATTGTCTGATGGTTTTCTTTTTAACTTATCTATATTCATGAATATTTCTACCATTGAACATGGATTACTTTCATTTTAAAAATACTCTAAAATTTGTTATTTTTGGAGAACCCAGTTATTAAACTGTGTCTTAAAAAATTGTTGAAAGGAGCTTAACTGCCCCTTCTTACTCCAATAGTTTGAGGGAATGCTAAAATCACTGGAAAGGGCCACCCCAGGCAGAGGCTTGGCTCCAACGCAGGGGATGCTGAAGCGTACTGCTTCCCAACGGGCCAGCAGAGATATTTTGTTCTCAGAAGCAGAGTGGCCCAGCAACTTGTGGACTCAAAAATTTCTCAGGATCTGCCCAGCATTCAAATAACGTGGACTGGTGAGCGTTACTTCACTAGTGCTGGCCTGCCCTGCTGGAAGCATTGCTCAAGTCAGCATTTTGGAATCTTGAGCCTCGAAAGTGATTTTACTTATAGTACAGTGTAAGCAACACACACAAATTTTAGAGTCTGCAAAACGTGGGAGCTGGAATTTGTTAGGTTCCTTTCAGCAATAAAATCCAATGATTTTCTGACCCCAAACTTGTAGGATTCATGGACAATTCTAGCATATTTTACTCCACTGCTCATACCTGGGCAGCTCATAAACATGTGTACATGACGACTGCCCCTTTCCAAGGCACATCTCCGAGGGATGCTGGCCTATGAAAAACATGGACCTTAATGGGATCAATATCCAAAATGGGAGCAAGCACACATTTAAGGTCCCATGTCCACCTGCAAAATGAAAATTCTGGACACTCTCCTTATTTATCTGCTATGCTTGGATATATTTTAGCTTTTTCTCTTTGATGATGCTATTTGGATATATGTATGTTAGAAACATCTGCATGATGACACAAGTAATACCAGCTACACTTAAATATGTTCATTATTTTTAAAACCTCAGCTACGCTTTAGTGCCTAGCATAGCACTGATCACAGTAAAGGCTCTAAATAAATATTTGCTGGAAGAATGAATACAGAACATTCTGACCTGCTTTACACAATCACCTTTTAGTGATCATTGAAACTTTACAAAATAATACAACATAGCTTTCAATCTTTAGAAAAAGATAAAACTTAGGTCCATGGCACATGAAAACAATCTTGGACACACATTACATATTTTGGATTTAGTTAACTTTTTATAATTTCATAGATACCCTCCTGTAAAACAACAAGCATGTGGGTGCAGTCATACCATTGAAAACCCCATGATATTTTACAATCCTAAGAACATCCAAATTATATTATGTCTCTTCTCTACCGAATAAGCATGCCAACCAGAAACCTAGAAATGTGTTTTATACTAAAATCCAATTTAAAGTGTGCTGGCCTGCCACATGTTAAAAAAAAACAAAACAAAAACAAAAGACTGGACCTCTTTTTGTACCTCCATTTTTATCCTAAATTTTGAGGCTTTCCTTCAAGGAAGCATAACTGAATGCTCCTAACTGAAGGGAGAGGGGTGGAGGTACACCTGGAGTTCAGGTGTGCACCACAAATGGTACCTGGGAGGAAAGGCTTGGTAACCACTGCCCACGCAAAACCAAAGGCAGGTGGTCAAGAGTCTTTTAAGGACTCTGGAGAGTACAGGTTTGCTAAAAAAAAAAAAAGAGGGTAGCACATATCCTTGACACTTAAGTGTCTGGGCAGCTAATAAGAAGACATTTCCAGACATGGTTACATCTGGCCAGGAACAAGAAGAGGCATCTTCTCTAGGGAAAGGATGCTGGAGTAACCTGCTGTGTCAAGAAATGCCAGGAAACCAG
Source organism: Eschrichtius robustus (assembly GCF_028021215.1). Classification (NCBI taxonomy): domain Eukaryota; kingdom Metazoa; phylum Chordata; class Mammalia; order Artiodactyla; family Eschrichtiidae; genus Eschrichtius; species Eschrichtius robustus. Next base: position 52,321,246 of record NC_090836.1, read on the forward strand.
AGATGGGGCGGGAGGATTGAGCATCTTCTTCTGGCTGCTCTCCTCTCTAGTTCTGGGCAGAAACCAGCTTCAAGGGAAGGGGATGGAGGTGAGCACAGCACTGTGAAGAAACACAACTGTCCCATCCCAGTGAGAGTCTCTGAGTCACAGAGGGATTGAGCTATACTAGGAGGGGACAAGCCTGAGGAAGAGAGGCCTTCTGGGACCTTCCAGGAAGCCTCTCAGTAGAGCAGAGTGCATCCCTGAACCCAGGTCTGTCTCGCTCCAGAGTACACGGACGTGAGCCCCACCACCCTGGGCTAGGGGAGAGCTTTGAGCATCTTGGGGATGCAAGGCGGGGAGAAAACAGGGAGTAGAAGCAGGAACCCAGATCCCAGGGAGGGATATGTATGTACTGGGTTTGGGAAGAGGCTGAGAACCAGGCTTCCTGCGGACACTGAGACGGTGCTTCCCAAGGTTACTCAAAACTGCCTGCTGGGGGGCTTCCCTGGTGGCGCAGTGGTTGGGAATCTGCCTGCCAATGCAGGGGACACAGGTTTGAGCCCTGGTCTGGGAAGATCCCACATGCCGCGGAGCGGCTGGGCCCGCAGCTGCTGAGCCTCCGCGTCTGGAGCCTGTGCTCTGCAGCGGGAGAGGCCGCGATAGTGAGAGAGGCCCGCGCACCGCGATGAAGAGTGGCCCCCACTCGCTGCAGCTGAAGAAAGCCCTCGCGCAGAAGCGAAGACCCAACACAGCCAAAAATAAATAAATTAATTAATTAAAAAAAAAAAAAGTCAAGGCCTTAAGAAGTATTTAAAAACAAACTTAAAAAAAAAAAATTGCCTGCTGGGGAACACAAAATGCTTCCTCCTTCGAATAAATTTTCCTTCTGCTGCTTTGTGGTCAGCTTGCCAATGAGTAGTGCCAGCCAATAAGGGGATTATCCCAGGTTTTGGGGTATCCAGCCAATGGAACTCACACAACTAACACATGAGCTCCTGCAGGTGTAGGTACCAGGGGTTAGGGATTCAAAATATAAAAAAGAGACCCCTCTGCTTAGAGCTCACGCATTAGCAGGGGAGAATGAGGAAGGCAGAATGGGTGGAAATGGAGCTATATTCAGGGGTAAGGAACAAAGAGTGGGATCACTTGGTGGGGTCAGAGCGAATCTGAAAAGGATCTTCTTTTCATTATTTTTAAAAATTTTTTAAATTTTTTTATTGAAGTATAGTTGATTTACAGTGTTTCAGGTGTACAGCAAAGTGATTCAGTTTTTTTTTTGATGTCTAATCTTATTTGTTATGCTTACAAGTTTTATATATATATATCTTTTTCAGATTCTTTTCCATTATAGGTTATTACAAGATATTGAATATAGTTCCCTGTGCTGTACAGTAGGACCTTGTTGTTTATCTATTTTATATATAGTAGTGTATATATGTTAATCTCAAATTCCTGATTTATCCCTCTCCCCCACTTCCCCTTTGGTAACCATAAGTTTGTTTTCTATGTCTGTGAATCTATTTCTGTTTTGTAAATAAGTTTATTTGTGTCTTTTTTTAGATTCCACATATAAGTGATATCACATGGTATTTGTCCTTCTCTTTCTGACTTACTTCACTTAGTATGATAATCTCTAGGTCCATCCATGTTGCTGCAAATGGCATTATTTCATTCTTTCTTATGGCTGGGTGATATTCCATTGTATATATGTACCACGTCTTCTTAATCCATTCATTTGTCATTGGGCACTTAGGTTGCTTCCATGTCTTGGCTACTGAAATAGTGCTGGTATGAACTCTGGGGTGCATGTATCTTATTTTGAATTAGAGTTTTCATCTTTTCCGGATATATGCCCAGGAGTGGGATTGCTGGGTCATATGGTAGCTCTATTTTTAGTTTTTTAAGGAACCTCCGTATTGGTCTCCATAGTGGCTGCACCAATTTACATTCCCACCAACAGTGCAAGAGGGTTCCCTTTTCTCCACACCCTCTCCAGCATTTATTATTTGAACAGTTTATTTATCCATTCTACTCTCCATGGCATTTGGATAGTTTCCAGCTTGGGCTCTTACAAACAGTGCTGCTATGCACATTCTTGTCTTTTGGTGTAAACAGTGGTACACACTTTGTTAGGTATATACCTAGGAGTGAAACTGCTGGGTCAAATCCTTTTTTGAAGTAGTTGTTCCAATTTCCACTCCCATCAGCAGAATATGGAAAGTAAAAATACTCATGCGTGAAATGAGAAGTCACATTCCAGAAGAGGAATGTAAAGTCATCTACCTAGAAAAATTTTATATGAATTAATTTTTTAAATGTTTAGAACTCTCAGTATGTGAAAGCAAGTTATCAAAATGAGGATTTTCAGTGTTCAATATACATCCTTTAAAAAACTGAATAATCTCTCCTCTTTCTTGCCCTTAGGGGGGAAAAAAAAACTTTGTCAGGTTATATGAGAGGAGGATTGGAAGCCTTACACTTCAAGATGATTTATCCTGATAGAAAGTCTAAGGTCACAAATGAAATGAAATTAATAAAGTCAGCCAAGCCACTGGTGATCACTAACGGTCATACGAACAGTCAAAGGAGATGGCTCTTCCAAAGCCAAGGCTGGCTGCCTGATGTATAGTGCAGGAGGAGAATATTCTGGTTTGGGTTTAAAAAAGAAAAAAAAGAAGAAGGAAAAATGTGAAATGACCGAGACCTAAATACATATGGGTTGGAGTCTTTCATAAAAAATTCTCTCTGTCTTAATTTGTCCTTAAAATCTCAAAGTAGCAAAAACCAAGCTTGTATATATAAGCTATTACAGAATTGGATATTAAATAAAATTCTGTCTGGTTTATGTGGATCTCAAGGAAGGTTCACATTTAAATTTCGACATGGGATTGCACTCATCAGCCACAGAGAAGTAGCATGCCCCCAAAACAACTTTAAAATTGTAAAATTGAGATCTTATGATAAAGGAGTCACATGGAAACTGGAATACAAATAGAGATATTAAACAAAATTGCCTAGATTGGTCAACTCTACAACAGTTTAATGTATAGAATAAGGGGTAAAAAGTGTTCATTTACATAAAACATATAAGGTTTCCATATTCATATGCCTAATGCTTTTTCTTCCCCAGTAAAAATCTGGAGAAAGGCATTCATTTGTAGAGTGAACAACGCAGGTCAGCAAAAAAGATATGCCTGCATATCTCCATCTCTTTGCATAAGCAAATGCAATTGAGAAATTTTATAAAAGGCCACAGTAGTCCCAATGACAGGACAGCCATGAAAAAGTTCATATATAGTTATATTTGAAAACTAAGAAATTTTATTTTGCCTCTGATCTAGGCCCTATTGTAAGCACTACAAATATTAACTCATTAACCCTCATTCCAATCCTGTGAGGGTCCTGCAATTACCCTAATTCACAGATAAAGCAACTAAAGCACAGAAAGCATTTTACAGTTAAGTTTTTGCCCTAACAAACTTCAGTGAATCCTATCTACCTCTCTCAAAGCATATTTAACTTTAATATATTTAAAGGATGTATGACATTATCTTGCTTCCTTACACTAAGATCAATTCTTAAGGGACCCTATGGGCAGATGGCTCCAGCTTTATGTGCCCAACTTTTTATTCAGAATGTGTTGGGGGATAGGGGCTTTAGAGTCTAAAGATCATTGATGTATAGCAACTGCGCAGAAAGACTGATTTTTTTTTAAAGAAGAAAATGTAGGGGTTCCTTCTCATGATGATTTTGTTCAGCTGTGTGGAATTCATTTTCTTAGGTCTGCATAGTAGGTTTAGCATGCCTCCATGCTAAGTTTCTGACCTCTCCCAACCTGGAATAAATAATACATCCATTTATATTCATTTTCAAAATGAGGCTCTAGAAGTGGCAAGGTTCAATTATAAGGGCTAATGTCTTCAGAGTCCTCCTGAAGCCAGGCAGTGCTCCGAGGGCAGCCACATATAAGTTCTGCCTCTGAAACCCTGGGCAGTGCCAAATTCATGCTCTAAAATTCTCCTGGCTTCTTCATGATGCTGGTGTGATCAATGGAACCTATAGTAAATATGAAAAATGTCAACCACTTTAGCCTGCCGTTTTTTTAATTCAAGATTTTGAAACTCAAATGCAGTTTTGCAAAGGGGGGTTAAATGGGGAGAGAGGCGGGGTTGGAGTGGATTTGTCCCTGACTCAGCCGTCAGGCAAAGCAGAGAGGTGGTGAAGTTGTCTCCCTGTGACTGCAGCCAGGCTCCCAGGCTTAACAACCTGCTCTCAAGGTTAAGGGCCATGTCGAGGTGGCAGGCCAGCCGTTTTTACTCACTAGCACATATGACCCTTCCCAATTGTAGCCTCTTGTCTTTTTTTTTTTTTTTTTATAGTCTTAGCTAAGGAAAGGCAAGGCTAGTATTTTTTTCTTTTTTTTTTTCCCTTTTTATTTATTTATTTATTTATTTTTGGCTGTGTTGGGTCTTCGTTTCTGTGCGAGGGCTTTCTCTAGTTGTGGCAAGCGGGGGCCACTCTTCATTGCGGTGCGCGGGCCTCTCATTATCGCAGCCTCTCTTGTTGCAGAGCATGGGCTCCAGACGCGCAGGCTCAGTAGTTGTGGCTCACGGGCCTAGTTGCTCTGCGGCATGTGGGATCTTCCCAGACCAGGGCTCAAACTCGTGTCCCCTGCATTGGCAGGCAGATTCTCAACCACTGTGCCACCAGGGAAGCCCTAGCCTCTTGTCTTAAAAGCAGGTTCAGGCTTAAGGAATATACTTCTTGGGAGATAACTCTTGAGCGTGAAAAATCCCAGAGAGCCAAGAGGTACAATGCTGTTCCCCTTGAAACATTTCCAAGCTCAGCACCAGGGAAACGGCAGACAAATCAAACCAGACTTGGTGTAGAAGGCTGCGGGCAGTTCCAAGGACACCACAAGAAATCACCTCAGATAATGTTGCACTTGTGTGTATCAAATGTGCATTTGAAACCCACTTTCATCTCTTCTGTACATTGCCCTTGATGATAAACAGCTGCAGACTTGGATTATCTACAAGGACAGACGTACATTTGAAGGTCTGATGATACCAGCACATCTTAAGGTAATCAAATCAGAGTTTATAAATATGTCTAGGCAGAATGGAGGGGGAAGCCATGACTCTCACACCTCAGGGCTATAGAGGTCCCCCCTAGAGGGAGATCCATTCCTAGCTGTCACCTGAAGCAAAAGTGGGGGGTGATTTCCTGGAAGCTGCAGCATCAGAGAAGTAAACGCTGCCGAGAAACGCCCACAAACCACGCTGCTTTCCCTCCTATTTGGGCATTGACTCCATCAAAACATTCTGTCTAGCTTGGTGGACCCCCTTAAATATTTTATTTCAATCACCCTGGAAACGTTAAAAAAAAAAATAAAGCCCAGCAAGAAAAAAAGCAAGGCTTAGTCCTGACTCGTAGGATCAACTCTCTCTGACTGCTGGGGCATAAGTGCATGGCCCCTGACCCCTCCATCGCACACCTGCCACATTCCATGCGAACAAGTCAAAACCTCAAGCCTGCTTGATTAATCACCCAGCCCAAGAATCTACAGAACAAAGTTCACATTACCCAGAGAGCTGTCTGAAGGGCCCTCTGAGGTCAGGATGCAAGACCAAACAAAATTAATGTGCCTGCCACATCCATCATCGTGTAATCTGCTTCCAGTTCTGTAATCCCCGAACGTCTGGACTGTGCATACCAAGAACATTCCTGTTCGACGTGGATCAAAACGATTCATGTACAAAGGGCTCCGAACCCTCCCCACCTCTAAGAAAATCATTAACCATTTCTACAAGTCAAACAGCCCTGGGACTGCAGTCATCTGCTCAAACCAAGTCTCTAGGGACCTGGAAGTTTTCATGGTTCTATCATAAATGTTTCTTCAGACATCATGAAAATGAAATTTGATTTGACCTAAGAATAAGGAGTACATTGTGTTAACTTTCTGGTGACGTACTAATTCATTTAGATTATGTAAAGGATACAACAGCTCTCCTTGCACAAAAGTGGTTCACAATTAGTTCAAGGGAACTGATGTTCCCCAAAAATGAATTGGTTGGATTAGATGTACCTAAAATTATAAGATATATATTGTATTTTATGTTATCATGAGATTACTTTTCACTATGACCTCAGAACATGTAATGAATATTTCAAGAGAAGTATTCCTACACATTTCACTCAGGAGGAAAGGAGATTCAGAGACACTGTGTGAGAGACTTGAGGTCACACAGCTCTTGCTTGGGCTGGGCTGAGAGAAGCCCACATCACACTGTGTTTTCCTCTCATAATTGATATTAGTTTCAAGATTTTATGCTATAAACCTCCCAATTCTCTGAAATCCATTACATAAAGATTTCACCACAAGGTTATTTTATACTACCAGTCTCCTAATGCTCTCAAATACTTCACCACGAAGATTCACATCACGGATCATGTGAATATTATTACTGGATTTCTTCATTCCAAAGCACACACTCCTAGATTCCTGATGGAATAGGAAGTTGGACAGCCAGGATATTTTATGTTTTGGTCATTGACACTCCTCTTGTCTGAGGAGAAAATTTTAGGTGTAATTTCCATATAGAGAAGCCCATATGCTTCAGGAGTAAAAGGACGACAGAGAATGGGGGCAGTGTTCTCACCTTTTAGAAATTCAGGTATTAGACTCTGTTCTGGGGGCTACTAGTGTCCACTGACTGTGCAAGAGTAACACCAAAATACACAGTAATTTTAGGACCATTAGGAGTGATTCTCAAATAAACATAAAGGGACAATATCACTGAGGTGTGAAGGCCAGTAGAATCCGAAGTGGCAAGACTTTGATTCATCCAACAATAACCGAATGAGTATTATGTGCCACAAAAACTTCCACATATATTATTTCATTTCACCTTTGCACCTGCCTTCTGGGGTTTTCTGTGCCCATTACTGACAGTGAAGCCGGGGATCAGTGAAGGGCCTTGTAGAAATCACAGACGCAGTCACGTGACAAGGCTGAGCTCTGAAGCCACATGCATCTTATTCCAACCGTCCCAAAACAGACCACTGATACTGGAATCTGAATCGGAACAATGTCAGCATTCCTCTCCCTCCTTAAAAGTTAATGTTTCAAGCTCTTGGTATCATTCTTGCCACGTGAAAAGTGTGAAAGTATTTCAAAATAAAAAAGTGGATCTGCTATTACTCATTGCCTTTAGCAGGAAAACAGGAAATGGTTTTTACTAAGGGTCACGGAGGTGATGGGACAGGGAGGGGCTGAGGCATGGGAGGCAAAGGCCTGGTGCCGCTGTGAGAGGTTTCAGGGGAAGGAGGGGAGGTGCTGTGTGGTAATGACCCAGACATCAATACAAACACTGGCCCCTTTAGTCAACACACCTTGATTCAGTATGAGCTCTGTGCTAGGTACTGACAACGTGAGGTCCCTAAGGTAAGGGGCCTGCCCTCCGGGACTCAGTCTGGAAGGGGACACGGAACTTGGAAAAAGCAATACAATACCACACGCTGACAGCCAGGTTGTGGGCTTCCACAGGGCGCTGTGTGAGCACCGGGGACTGGCCCCCTGAGAGGGGTAGGGGACACGTCCTAGAGGAAGTGACATTTCTTTTGGGGTCTCAAAGTATGAGGAGGAGTTTTCCCGGCAGAGACAAAGGGAAGGGCTCTCCAGGCAGAGCATATTTCCAAAGGCATGGAGATCGGAGAGATCACGGTGTGTCCTGGAAATGCAAGACGGTTGGTTCTCCGTGGCTGCAGCCCGGGCTGCACTGTGTCACTGGTGAGGGCAACGAAGAGATGATGCTGGAGAGGTGGGCGGGGAGCCCAATTCTGGGTCTGCCTTCTGTACACTGCGGGGAGCCACAGGTTTTTAGGGAAGAGAGTGACAAGATCTATGTGATGATCACGTGGTGGTGGCGGTGGGGGGGGCTTTGTGGAAGATGGACTGGATAGAGCCAGCCAGGTGGCAAGGAGGCCGGCCGTTATGAACTCTACTTGGAGGGACCCTCGCAGCTCTGAGGTCCTCGGTGGCCCTCTGGTCTAGCTCTCTACTTTATAAGTGACAGACCAAGGTCTGGAAAGGTTAAGAGACTTGCAACAAAGCTACCCAGCTGGTGCCTAAGGATGGGAGCAGGAAGAGGTCCTGCCGGCAGCAGCCGGTCCCTTCCCCCTGCCTGGATGGCCAAAGAAAGTGAAAGGCTCTAACATCTGGGCCCCCCGGAGGGGCTTCAAGTTTATCTGCTTGCAAATAGCAAGAGATACATTGGAAAATAACAGCAGTAAAAGAGTGAAGAAACGTTTTTACCTTGGGTTTGGATTCCTGTTGTCTTATGGACCAGGTAAGTACCAAAAGCAACACAGCTTCGTTATTGAGTAAAACCAACACAACACAGTCAAGGGAATTGAGGGAAGTGCACAACTTCTTGCTAAATCAACCAAAGTCATCAAATCCTGACTGTTCCCACATGCTGGAATTCAGAGACACGAGCGAAGTCCTTTTGGAGTAGGCTGGATCAGTTCTTTCCTAAGAGCAGACGGTCAGTACCTTAGCCTTGTCGTCTAAAAAGAAAGCCAGTTGGCAAGAAAACATTTCATCCGCAGAACTACTATTCACAGCTAGTGCCGAAAGATGCCCACTGCAAAGTAATCCTGGATGATCATCGTTGCAGAACTGAAAGCCTAAGCCTAACACCCTACCCCTGGAGTTTGAGGGCAGGGAATATACTCTGTTTTTCAGAAAGCTCAAATTTTCGAAGAAGCAAAAATTCTCAAGATCTGAAAAACCAAACAGCCCTCCTAGAGCCCTCTCATAATTTCACTCCAAAGAGGGAGATCTAACATGGAGAATTTATTTTCAGGGTAGACACAGATTTTCTGACACCTGCATTTCTCCCAAAGCGCCCCTGAGACTTCACATCGGAGCAGGAAGTCCTGGTGTGTCATCAGACTCTGGGGGCTGCCACCCTGCTCACACGAGATTCAGACTCGTCTGAACCCTCTGGTTGAGTTAAAGTGAGTGGCAGGCCTGGGGAAAACGTACCAGCATTCTTTACCACCACATTTTGTATTGTACATACCAAGCCATTAAAGGAAACAGAGCATGCCATGTCTTTGATTGGTCACAGATGGGAGGAAACCAGCCACAATAATAAATGCACGGAGGTGGGGTGTGTCGTCACACACGGAGCCAGGATGTGTGATCCAGGAGGTGTGTATCGGGGTGTTAACGCCATATGTCGTTTTACTGCTGTGGGCCTGCTCCCAGGTCAATAGCAACATGTTCCTCCAAAACAGCTCCGACGCCAGCCCTGACGCCGCGGCGCTCTGCCAGACCTACGTGACTCTTACCAGGTACTGAAGTCGCTGGCGCTCAGTCTCAGGGGTGAATTCCGAAGACATGGGGATGATTTCTCCATTTCTGATGATTATGGCCCTGAAATGGTGAAAATGCATGTCAGCAGCCAATCTCATAAAAGTACCTCGATTCCGTCATAACTCCATAGCTTAGTTCAGAATACACCTGAAACTCTCAGAGGATCCTTTTTCCTCTGACTTGCACAGCAAAGCTCGGTGTTACCAACTCACCACATTGTAAAAGTATCTTTAAGAGCATGACATTCTCGTTAGCGCATGTTTACTTGTTCTGCTAGTTTAATGCCCAGCACCAAGCATAATACTTGGCACATAATAGATGGTCAGTGAATAAATGAATGAATCAATGAATGATGCCCAGAGGCTCACTCTAGACTAGTGCTCTCCAGTGGAACTGTGTGTGATCATTAAAACTCGTGTTTTAATCTGTGCAGTCCAACATGGCAGCAACCAGCCCCATGTGGGTACTGAGCATTTGAATCACGGTGAGTGCAAGCTGAGAAACTGAATTTTTAATTTTATTTAATTTTAATTCATTTAGCTTTAAGTTAAGCAGTCACAAGCGGGCTAGTGCAGTAGACAGTGCAGCTCCAGATCCTCATTACTCAAAGTGTCTGTGAGCCAGCAGCTTGTTAGAAATGCAGACTCTCGGGTTCCACCGCAGACTTCCTGTACCGGAATCTGCATTGCCGTAAGGTGCCCAGGAAATTCAGAGGCAGAGGCACGTTAAAAGCTAAGAACACCGGACCTAGGCTCCTGAGTTTCTATGGTAATATCCTGGGTCCAGGAAAACCACTCTTATCTCATCTTAAAGCTCAGGAAATTCACATACTCTCCAAAATGTGCCCAACAGCTACTGCTGACTCCGGGACTTTTGAGAGAACAGAGTTCCCCAAAGCAGACGTCTAAAAGAGGAGCTGCCGGATTGATAACCGTGGAACAACCTCCCCTAAGCCTGTTCTCGGTGGAACCTCCTGTGCTCAGACCTTGTTCCGCAGTGGTCCCTGCAGCCGCTTGCCAGCTATCGATCAGTTGTGGCGGAAGGCTGCCGTTTCTACGACAAATCCAAGTGGCTAGGGGAACTGCATTCTATTCGAACCACAAAGCTCCTGATATCAGGGAGCCGGAGACCTGGGGACCCAGCACACTTCTCTGTGAAGAGCCACAAGCACGGGGAATACCATCAATGAGCTCAGCTCTGGGTGGATGCCTCACTCACATGGGGAGGCTGCATTTTTTTTGTGCCAAGAAGCCCCGGGCACCCCTCCCTCCCACTGCACAGGCAGGCAGTCCTGACTTGGCAACAATCCCTATAAATGGCTCCAGCTGCTCGACCCCCCCTCCCCTGCTAACCCCTCACCACCCATGCCCAGTTGCTGCTGTCATAGAAACTAGTGGAGGGGGGCAGGCAAGGGAGGAGATGACAATAAAAATCTTGGGGGCCTTAGAGAATTTATGGATCTAGGAGAAAAATGGTGGAAGCTGTAAGGAAACGGAAAAGTTTTGCGGGGGCTGACCCTGGGAAGAGGGTGGCTCTTGCTGTAATACTCGTATCACTTCTTTTATTATGCCGCCGAAAATAGGACAAATTAAAGATTCCTTCTTATAAACCCAGAGTCACTTGTAAAATGCAACCACCTCCCCCAACCCCGAGAAAGGTGATATCCACCATTCACAAATCAGTGTGAGTTAATTGAAATTCTCTTTGTCCTACTTATCAGCTGAGAACAACTGTAATAAGAGTAGGGGTTTTGATAGAGGCTGGAGAAACTTGGAGAACTTGAAAGGAGGGGTCAGGAAGGTCAAGGTTAGGGCCTAATCTTCAAGTAGCAAGAAGGGCCCAGAGAATGTGGGGCACTAGAGCAAAAGGCATTATGCAGTAAATTCCCACAGCAATCTGCTGTTTCAAAATTTTGCTAAAAGCTAGTCTTAATTCTTTTCCCTCCCTTTTCCTACATGGCCCCTGAATTCCAGCTTCCAGGCTCAGACTAAGAAAGGTGGGTATCCGGGAGGGAAGTAAATGATCATGGTAAGAGGAGGAAGGAAGGGACGGTGGAAGATGGGGGGTCAGGCAGCGTGGGCCTGTGGGGAGGAGCCAACCAGACCATGCAAGAGCCTCTTCCAGCACCTAAGCGTCAGGAGGTCGGGGGCCTGGTCTGTTTTGTTCACTCTCATATTCCAGATGCTTGGTATCTTGCCTGTCACCTAGCAGGAGCCCCATGAATATTAATTGAATATAAGAACAGATGAGGGAACTTAGGAGAAGCTTTGCCTTGAGTCTGAGGGAGGAAGAGAGCAGAACTAGGAGGGAGCGGATGTGCGCTTACACAAGGAGAGTTGGGTGGACGTCACAGAGCCGAGGGGGCCTTCGCCTGGAATCGCACCTGCTCCCTCAGCCATCTCTTCCTCTTCTCCTCCTGACCAGATGAGTACATCCATCACTTCCAACCCCGGAGTCTTCCCTACAGTCAGTTATTCCCTCTGCATTCCCTACCTCTCTCTCTACTGGCTTTCCTGCCACACTCAAAACACTTTGTGTTTAAAATCAAACAAAACAGAAACCGAAACGAAAACCGAACAAACAATACTCTCCTCATCTGAAACCCACTTTCAGGGTCCTTTCCCCTTTCTTTCCTCCTAAACCAAGGTTTACACATGCATTACACATTAACGTACACATTAATCTACATTCAGGGGCTCTACTTCCTCACCTCCCACCGATCCCTCAAATACAGGTAAATTCATTTCTTGCCCCTCTCTCTACCTGACTGTTCTCACCAGTCCCCAAACGGCCTCTTTGCTGCTACACCCCCTGACCATGGCCTCATTCCCAGCTTCCTAGGCAGCATGTGTCGGTCCCTCCCGACCCCAGCTTCTGGGACACTGCTCCTCCTGGTCTCCCTCCGACCTCCCAGGACACTCCTCTCAGACTCCCCTGGGGTTGCGGGCTGCCATTCAGTCTCTCTACCCCCTCCCTGGGCGCTCGCTTCCCAACCCTGTAACCCCCAAGATTTGGTTTAGAGGCCTCTCCTACGTGCTCTGTTAGCCTGGTGCCCCTAATATGGGACACACCCTGTTCTGTCACTCATTGCTTAACTGTCCGCCTTCCGGGCTGGCCTGTAAGCTCCTAAGGCGAGAACCACGTCCGTCCTGCTCACGCCGAGGCCCCACTACTGTGCACAGACCCAGGCAGTTACAAGCAGTACTGGCTACAGAATTTCTAGGGTCCGGGCCAAATAAAAATGCAGGTCCTCTCGTTCAAAAATTAATGAGAATTTCAAGACTGTGACGGCAGAACATTAAGGCAAATGTGGCGGCCTGCAAAGGTCACAACCCCATGAAGCAGGCCCTGACTGTGCGCCCTTAATATTTACTGGACGAATCGATGGCTTCAACCATGACATATGCCGATGATTCCAAACATCCTTTCCGGCCCACACGTCTCTGCTGTGCTCCAGCCTGGAACAGCCAACTGCCAACAAATATTCACTTGGATACTCACTGGCATCTCAGACTCGACGTGTTTCAGACTTAATGATCCTGCCCCGCCACACCCCAAAATCTGTCCTTCCAGCAGCCCCTGTCTCAGGGAACAGCATCCCTTTCCACCGGGGGGCGGGAGGGTATTCCAGAAGCCATCTCACTTTTCTCCCTCTACACATGCAAACGGGCAGCAATCCTGCAGAGTTTATCCCCTCAGTAGCATGAGAACCTGTCCCTTTCCTTGGTTTCTTCTGTTAGTGCCTGGGTTCAGGCCGCATCAGAGCTTGTCTGCCTGACTCAGGAGCTCTGTTCCCCAGGGTCACCAAGATGATTTAAAAGCATTACTCGCATCACGTCAGATCCCCTACTGCAAGCCCCTAGGTGCCTTCCCAGCATTTCCACTTTCCTTCATTATCTGGGTTTTGCCTGTATTTCTGGTTTCAGTCTCACACTTGCTCTCCCTTCTTCTGGCCAACTGATTCCTCTCTGAGAGTCAGCCCAGGAGAATGCCCTCCTGGTCTACCTTCGATGCCCCTTCTCCGTGACCCCGTGGGGTCGCGTGCCTGGTGCACCACAGCCCTTACCAGTCTCACCGAGATGGCTGGCCTCTGTGGCTGTCTCTAACTACCTGAGGATGTCTTCTGGGCAGAGCCTGAGCCCTGGTTTCTGAATCTCCAGCACTCAGTGTGTGGCCTGTGACAGACACGCAATAACTATTTGCTGAGGGATAAGCGGCTAAATGGATGAAGAGTGAGCTGGACTTGGGTGGATGAACAGACGTGTCCAGAAGCGAAGGCCCCAAATAAGACTTCTCTTAGTAACATGATCTGTAACTGTCTAACTGTCTACAGCCTGAGCCCTCAAAAATCCACATGCCTTTTCATTGGTCTTACAAAAAGACAGTGGACCCAAAAGGATGTTGTTCTGGCTGAATCACCACTGAAAAGTGACTCAAAAGATAAGGGAAAACTAGGCAGGGCCCCTGTCCTTCATGGGCAGGGGAGGGAGAATGCAGCCACCGCTATGTTTACTCTGTTTTTTCATTTCAAATTTGTACACAACGAGGTATCGGCATTCAACTCCAATGTTCACTGCTGGGGTAACCCTACCTAATTACTTTCATAAATAGATCATTATATCTAAATCCACTTATGTACAGAACATTCTTCACTTCTGTTTGAACTACCGAGTTTTTCCTTTATGAGACACCCATGGATTAAAGAATGACAGCAAGTCTGGCAGCCAAACTTTCCAGTCCCTGCATCATGATGCCTCTTCCTATGTGATTCCCGGCTTCCTTTTGATCTTTCTCTCTTTCATCCCTCTGATCTAGGGATCAATTTGTCAAGAGAGCTGGTCTCCAATCTGGAGTAGGGCAGTGAGAGGAAGGGGTTTCAAAGGGAACAGAGTGCATGTGAAGGCTGTACTAAACAACCAATAAAGTAGAGAAATGCCATTAAAGCTACATTCTCTCATCATAGGATCCTTATAGACTTCATATCTTCTACTTCATTATTTTATGAAATGCTTTTACTAAACAGGGAAAAAAAAGCTATAGAGCAGCGAGTGTCAAGGAGGGTTAGGCACATGCCCTGACCTTTCTTCTGGGGCCTCAGGTCCAGACCTGTGGATATGACTGTGGTCAGTATGACATTTCATTCACCTACTCAGTGTTTGGCCAGAGACTAGGTGAGGGAGTCACCAGGGGTTGGGTGATTTCACCAACTAGCAACCACTTCCCACCTGGCATCCCATACCATACAGAGGCGGTGGTTCCTGAGCATATTCTGCAAAGTTAAGGCTAGCCTTTCATTTACAGAGACTAACGGAAATATACATGCTTTAACTTCTTACCCAGTCTAAGAGACAGAGCAGTATTCGTAACACGGCGAATGATAAGGTTTGATGTGTTTTTGTGAGTCAACTGCAAGGATGGGAAAAGAGGAGGTAAAGCAAAGACATTGATAGTTTTTAAACCCCGCCCCCCATATGAGGCACATGACAGGATAAGGGCAATTTATTCCTAACTGATGAGAAATTTGAGTTCAGAGAACAGGTGCTAGAAAATTCTGCTACTTATATCCTTGAATGTCACAATTTGGAGTCAAAAAGATTTACTTTTTGTTCCTCAAGCTGGTCAAAACGTAAACTGGTCAAGAGAAAAATAAAGGGCCAAAGAGGATGCTCATTTCAGATATTCTCTCAATTTTACACTTTCTCTTAAGGAGATCACACTAACTCCGGTTAAATCCCATCTCAGAGCAGGAGTGATACTTTCCAAAGGCATCTGACAAACAAGCAAAAGAAAAAAAACCAATAAAAGATGTGATTAGGCAACTGACCAGAAGGGAAAATGCAAATGCTCAATAAACATATGAAAAGAAGCTCTACCTCACTGGTCCAGGAAGAGGTAAATTAAAGTAAAAGTAATGTAATTTTTGCTCATCAGATTGGCAAACATCTATTGAAAACATTAACAATATATAATAGTTCTCACAGGGTGAGGGGAAAAAGTCATTCTCATAATTAAAGGGAACATAGATTGTTATACTTTTTAAATCTCTTAAAATTGTAACTACATAAAAAAATGGTTCAGCCACCCTACTGTGGGGAATATATCCTAAAGAAATGAAAGGTTCATTACAAGTCAACAATTCATATTTGACATTACTTGTTGTGGCAAAGACTGGAAACAGTATGAATGTTTATCAAAAGGGGGAATTGTTGAATGGATTGGTGTGTAATCTATAATATGTTATACAGTCACTTAAAAAGTTAAGTCTGTTTTGTAACCTGCAGGTATCCATGATGTTAAGAAAAGCACGTTGCAGAGTAATAATATGTGGAATAATCCCATTTTTATAAAAACAAAAACTATATATAGATACCCAATATACACGAAGTATCTGATTCCAGGCCAAAATCCTATGTGTGCTCCTTCAGGCTCTGCAAAGGCTCTACCGGGCAGGCCTGCGGGGAAGCTGCCCTCCCCACCCCTGGTGCCCAGCCAGGGCTCTGCAGTCTCTGAGGGGAGCTGCAGGCCAGGGCTCCCTCTCCCCACCCTCACCATGGGTCACATTTACATACTTTTCTGCCTACCCAGCCTAGGCACCTCCACCAGGAGTCTTGGCTAAGATACTTTTCCCCACTCTGACTCAGTACTTTTCCACTCCTACTCCTTCCCCTTTTCCACCACCTACCTGCCATCCCACCCCCATCCGTTGGTCCAAAGGCACAACCTTTTGTTCAGAGCTCCTCAACGCCTAGAAGATTCCTCCCGCCCTGCTGCATGTCATCACCTGACCCTGGCCTGGTGCCCTTGTGCGCGGAAAATGGAACACTCTGCTTTCTCTTTGCCTCTTGCCTGCACTATCAGAGAGTGAATAAGGCTGTCACTGTACTAACTGGCCACCTGGACCCCTGGCTGTCTGATAATATAAATTATGTTTGAATGAGTAGGGAGAAAGGCATGGAAGTGGGAGAGAAAGTTAATTTTCCTTTACATATCTTTGTATCATTTGACTTACAGGAATCGTGAAACATTCCTTTTGTAAATTCTGAAGAGGAATTTATTTGCCCAGATTTGGCCGCATATTCACAAAAGGCCCGGAATCCTACTAAATGCTAATTCATCTTTGTAGCACTACCAGTCTTCGTGAACCCTGTGGGACCCAAGCATTAAGTGACCACAGAATTCTTCCTGGCGCCCAAACGTCTCTCAGAGCTCAGGTGCGACTGCAAAACTCTCCTGTAGCTGCATCAGAAGCCACTAACTAAGAAGCCAGTGGCAGACTTTTGTTATAAAAATGAGAACTGGTTAAGACCAAAAATGTCTGTACCTTCTTCTATCACTTGTGTTCTAAGAGGAGACCCACAGAAGTAGGTTCAGAACTGCCAACCACGCTCACAAATGAAAACGACAGAAAGACGTTCTGAATGAAGAATGAATGGGGTGACCCGAGGATACATCAGCCCCTCCCCTGGATGGCTAGATTCCATTTATTTTAGGCGTACAGAAGGGTCTGTGCATATGTAATCCTCCCCTTCCTGCCACAGCCTGGGCATTCTGAACTACTCTGACACACACGTTTCTCTGAGGACCTAAGAACTTGAAACTATGCCTCTTAGGCACTGACAGTATGCATCCGTGTAATACTTTTTTTCATTGGCCACAGGGAAATTTTCAGTGTGTTAAATCAGTGACACTTTGATAAAGCGAAAACAAAACAAAACATCCCCCGCTGCCCCCACCTCAATGACTGCATCCACTGCCTGTGGGCTGCCTACCACCACACGACTTGCAGAGTTCAAGGCCGAGGCAGCCATCCAGGGGTTTGGATGTGGCCGTGGGATGGGAGAGGCACTTCCCCTTAGAGATCACTGCTGGGAGTAAGTGGAGCAGGAGGGAGCAAACAGCCAGCTACACTTTCTACTGCTTAGAAGACATCTCCCTCTTTCCAGGGCAAGCAGAACTCAACATATACTGGTGAGTGTTGTGGGCAATGTGCTGTAGCTTATGTTCACAGCTACGCTCTGGAATGGTCTCACTGTGTACAACACCCTCTTGGAGTGTTTCAGAAAGTTCCCCCTAGCCCCAGGACGCTACTAGCTTTGAATAGTAGAGGCTCATTCACACACCCTCCTTTCTAGCCTTCAGTGAAACGAGACCACGTTGCCTCGGTGCGCTGCACAGCTCTTACGTCATCGGCTGTGACTATCGAGAAAGCTTCAGATTCAAGCAAAGGAGCAACACACTGAAGTTTTAAGAGGAAGAGGAAGTCTGGAGAATGCTGGAGGACAAATGCAGGAGAACTCCAGCCAGCACTTCCTTTCTGTGAGCCTCAGGAAGCTTAGAAGCCCGTGCTCTGCCCAGGGCACTGCAGAGCAGACCACCTGTCAGCCCTCCTGCCTCCTCAAGGTAAAAACTTTGGCCTTAAGACCAAACAAAATACTAAAATTCACAAGTGATTTTGCAAATAGGTACTATGTAAACTTGGTATAAGGACAATTAATGAGCATATAGGCTTTCAGCCTCAATAGAAGGTCCAAGTGGCACAAAGTATGGGGAAAAATTAATATATATATATATATATCCCTTATATACATAGATTTATAGTTATAGATGTAGATTATATACAATATAGATATACTTATGTATAAAAATCTCCACATATAAATCTCCATTTATAAACATTATATATATTCATATATATATGAAAATCTCCAAGCTTAAAGGTAGAATCTCTCTGCAGAGCTGGAATAGAAAAGAACTTCAAAATCGCCAGGCTGCTGGACTTGAGAGGCACTTAATAGTGTCCAGCAGGCCAGTCTCCACGGAGGGAAAGGTTAAGTAAGATAAAAGTCAGGGCTCAAGCTCACTCCTGAAGGCAGCATCCAAACCAAGTTGCGTCACTTTGCCATACCCCTTGGTTTCTTCTCTCTGCAGCACAGGAACTGCTGGCCGGCAAAGCAAAGTGCTCTGAGGCTAGTGTTTGCAAGAGTCCAGGTAGCACAGAAGTTCATTCCCATCTCAAGCAGTCAAGCGGCCAGCCAGTCCTGCAGCATGGAAACCGCCCACATGTGTAGCAAAAGGTGCGTGAGTGTACGACATACAGGAGGAATCTTTCTGGGTTGTGGTAAGTTCTGCCAGTATACACGGGAGGTTGTAATGGGAAAGGCAAAGCACTACTATGGGGGGCAATGGCCGATGTCAGGCCCTCTCCCTGCTCAGAAAGTCCACAGCCTTGAGGGGTACCCGTCCATGTGCCCCATCACTGGTAGTGAGGCGGTGTGGTGGCAATGGCACTGGCTTGGGAACCAGAACTTATAGGTGCCAGCCCCACCTTAGGTTAATCGCTAGCTCTGGGCCTTGGTGTCCTTGCCAATAAAAAGAAGGGGTAAGGACAAGATCACTTCTCAGGCACCTCCCAGGTCTAAATTTCAGCGGTTCCGAAAAATAAGCCGAATATCTGCAGAGTGGAGAAATACGGACAAATTACTACAGCTACTACTTTCCCTCTCAGGAGGAGGTAATCCCCCAAATTTAGATTCTGATAAATATAAACCAATACAGAAGTGCCAGAATGGGAGAAGTCACCCTTAGTGCTTCTTTTAAACCATAAAGGACAAGGAGCCCATTATCGAGCAAGCCCCCCGATGTACTTTCACTGTTGTCACCAGTCCCCTCGGAACGCAAAGCTGCAAACAAAAGGCATCTCTGACCTGATTCCATTACACGCTTTTTCAGCTGAAAGTGATTCGAAACGCAACATTAAACTGCACATTTTCCAGGATGGAGGAGAAAACCTGGTACAAGGTGACAAAGAGCAACCATTCGGAAAACCCGTTTTGACAGCGCGTATCAATTCCGAAGTACAGGGAGGAGGAATCCATTTTGTCAAAAAGCATCAGACCTTGTGAACCCTCTTCAGATGCAGCAGAAGCATCTGTCTCCTTCAAAAGTACTGGAAATGTGTCGATGGAAAAGAAAGCAGGGCAGCTGATGGAGTAAGCTGGGGTTACCACCATCAGACGACATCCAGGCTGTTGGTGCTAATTAGAGGGGTCAAAAAATAGCTGAAGGGAAAAAAATAATCCCAGGAGCCTGGAATTGGCTTTGGTGTGTTTTTAGTCATTCCATTTCCAGAATGGATACTAAAGAAAAAAGTTGCAAATACGATGATTCACTTAACAGAACCTCAAATACGCAAGTGTATCAGCAAAAATATTCACCAAAAAATGGTCAGGAAAAAAAAATTCAGATCTTTCAGTAGCAGCAAAAATAAATGACCGCTCGCAGAGCAATAACTGAGTCAGATGTTCCTGTTTTCCTCGCAAACAGCCCAGTCTGTATTCACACCACCCAGAATAATTTCTCAATGTCATAATTCAGCCACTTTCTACAAACATCTTGCTATACCAGCAACATTCGTGACACCAAGTGCACCGGCACAATATTTTCCACACCAGGTAGAAGCCTTACAGTCATGAAAGAAAACTTTTTGAGGTGCTTATTTCTAAAAATAATGATAAGGGGTCCATGTGTATATTAACGGTGGGGTTGTTTATTCTTTTTCTAAAAAATATATTCCACATTCCATAAAATTCACCCTTGTAAAGTGTACAATTCAGTTGTTTTTAG
This sequence comes from Eschrichtius robustus, assembly GCF_028021215.1. Lineage (NCBI taxonomy): Eukaryota > Metazoa > Chordata > Mammalia > Artiodactyla > Eschrichtiidae > Eschrichtius > Eschrichtius robustus. The sequence goes on from NC_090836.1 coordinate 52,341,236, forward strand.
TATATTCACAAGGGTGTGCAGCCATCACCACTATCTAATTCCAAAACACTTTCAGCACCTCAAAAAGAACTGCTCCCCATACTCATTAGCAGTCACTCCCCATTCCCCCCGCCTCCCCCCCTAACCCATGTCAACCACTAATCTGTTTTCTGTCTCTATAGATTTGCCTGTTTTGGATATCTCACATAAATGAGATCCTGTAATATATGGCCTTTTGTGCCTGGTTTCTTCCACTTACAATAACGTTTTCAAGGTTCATCGTGTTATAGCAGGCATCAGTACCTCATTCCTTTTTATGGCTGAATGAATATTCCGCTGTAAGGATACACCACATTTTGTTTATCCATTCATTAGTGGATGGACATTTAGGTTGTCTCCACTCTTTGGCTATTGTGAATAACATCGTTGTAAACATTCCTGTACAAGTTTTTATGGGAATATATATTCTCAGTTCTCTTGGCTATCTACCTAGGAGTGGAATTGCTGGGTCGCATGGTAACTCCATGTTTAACATTTTGAGGAACTGCCAATCAGTTTTTGAAAGTGGCGGCACCATTTTGCGTTCCCAGTTGGTGAATTTTAAAACTTTCTCTTAAAGGATTGCAGAGTTCAAACTAAATTTATTTCTGAAAATCCCACAGCGGTTTCTTATTTTGCACAGTTTCAAAAGCACTTAGTTGGCAAAGTTTTGCCTGTGTGCTTCGATCTCAATGCACATATTGAACACTTAGTGGTTCCATTTCCATTTGTGTCACAGGGTGTATATTCTGTTCTTCTCAAGTGCAGGATCAATACCTATAATCTACAGCACTCCACGGTCCCCCCGCACAAATGTACACAAACACTTCTCAAGCCCCCAAACGAGCACATTTTTCTCCTCCTAGCAAGTAGCCAGACTGGGTGAGGCCTCCCCTCCTCCCTCCCTCCCCTCCCCCTCCTTCTCCTCCTCCCTCCCTCCCTCCCCTCCTCCTTCCCTTTCTTTTAAATAACTGATGATGACAATAGCTCACTGTTTGTGCGCCAAGGCAGGTAGAACATGCAGAGTCCGGGAAGCAACCTCTTTACCAATGCTCCATATTAGTTACAATTGGACACAGGTGTGTCCAGTTCCAACCACTCTATTTTAAAAGGGCAATGCCATGGAGCAACTGAACTGAGTTCCAAGGAAAGAAATAAAAACAATGTAAGGGATGGAAAATAGATGCTTTGAAGGAGGTTAAAGCAATTATGGTATTTTAGCCTGAAGGAAAAAACGAGCAGTGATTTGATCACAATCTCCTTCACGCAATTTGAAATCATTTTATTGAAGGAATGGTGAGTGACCAGTTTCTTCATGCTCAGAGCAACACAAACAAGAGGAAATTCTATTTAATCAAATCAGTAAGATTCTATGGTTGGAAACAAGAAAAGAATTTCCTAATCTTCACATTATACATTGACCGAAGCCAATTCCAAGGGGTCTCCGTCCCTGAAATTCTTCAAAAGGACATGAGGGAGCTTTGTCTATATTTGCCTGCCAAGAATCTTGAAGCATCCTTTATTGTTGTTTCTTTATGATGCTATAAATCAGGAACTACATCTGTGGTGTGAGGGCAAAGTCGGATCCATAAACATTCACTTTAGACTGTGTACTGTATAATGTACTTAGAAAGTCTTACAACCTATACCATGGAAGTAAACAGGTCATCCTCGGTGCCACATGCCCCTGCCCAAAATAAGCTACGACATGACTTCACCTGGCAGGGCAGTTGGCTTATCTGTGGCCCAGTGGTTAGATAACAGGTTGGATGCCTCGCCTGCAGGGCTTCCTGGCTCTACCAGCTGATGGTTACCCCGTGTCAGTTCTTCACATAGAAAGGCTTGGGAAGCCCATCTCTCATCCACTGAACATAACCATCATTTGGGTTTGGGGAGCCAGTTGAGGTGCAGTGGAAAGTGACCAAGGGCTCAGAGTTCAAAGTCTAGCTCAAGCTATGAACTAGCCATGCTAGGAGCCCCTCTGACACTCAATTTTCCCCATTTGAAAAAGGGAAAATACCTCTTTCTTCAGATTAAATGAGTTTATGTGCAAAAGGACTTTAAGCATGACTTATTAAGCATAGCTGATTGAATCATTAAGGGAAACATACATAGCTACAAGTCAAAGTAGAACAGTCATTACTTGGAACTTTGTTATTTTGTACAATAACTGTCCACAATTGTGATCCTAAAGAACTGTATGAAGGAAAACAAAAAACAAACAAAAAAACACCAGTGTATCTAGTGACCTCACGTAGGCTTTAATGATGAAATGGCATGCTGATTTCCCATTGTCATTTCTAGTCCCGTGTTCAGGTACCCCCAGAACTCCACGGAAAAGAAGGGAGATTGACAGGGTAGTAATGGAGCATTCCTGCTTCTCTTGATCACTAGCTTTAAAACCCCACGCTGTCCATTAATATTAATGCCATAATCTCCTTCAGATTTTTCCAAGCATATCTGTAATTTAAGATTTCATTTTGACAAACAGATATACTAAAGGTTCCCATGCCAAATCCCCTTTCCCTGCAAAAATTCCACTGAGCCCATAATTTACCTGAGGCTATTACAATTGTCCAAATGAAAAGTGAGAGTCTGGACTATGTCTGTGGAAACAGAAACGTCTCAGAGGTATAATATATTAAATTTTTAAAATTATGTATTTATTAAATGTATATAATCTAAAAATATATTCTCCCAAGTAAAGGAGATGAAAAGGTCTTAGAATCTATTGCAATGCCCAGGTTGGACAATGGAGGGTGATGACGCTATAAGGACAGGAGAGATGGGAAGAGAGGCCCATCTGGAGGAGAAGACACTGCATTTTGATTTGGACATGCTGAGTTCAGCACACGTGCCTGATGCCCAGGGAGAAGGGCTAATGAGTACACAGCTGGAAATGTGGGTATGGTGCTCAGGAATGAAGTCAGTGCTAGAAAGAGAGAGTTGGGAACAGTTATGTTTATATGGTAGTTAAAACTATGGAACTGAAACAAGTATTCCAGGGAATGGATATAGAACGTGGGGATTAATATTAAGTGAGAACATAGAAAATGGGTCCATTCCCTCATTTACCTGTTGAACTCACTTCACAGAGTAAATCGATGAATTGAAGTTGCCCCCTACAATGTTTTCCATGGAACACTCTTCTGAGTGATAATAGGAAACCACCAAAAAAATGCATGCTCAGAAGAGTTTGGGAAACACTTTTCTTTGTCACAGGACTTTTTGGAGCCTTTAGTATAGTAAAATGTGTCACCGTTCTCTAAGACTAGGTAACTGTGCAATAGTTCCCAAATCTGACTAGGGGAGGAACATTTCTTAACTGCTCTTCACTTTCCTACCGAGTGTAGGTCAAATTCAGGGACGGATGCCCTTGGCTGAGCTACAGCCTAGGGACACAGTGGGTTTCACACTTGGGAGCTACACCATCTACTCCCAAAAACCTTGTCAGGTGAAAAATCAGGGCTGCTCTCTCTCTGATTCCATTTTCTTTTTTGAGAGGCACTGCATTCACAAAGCTTCAGAGGTAAACGGGGCTGAGATCAGGGCGGGGGGCTGCCTGGAAGAAAACCAAGCTCTCTCCCCCTCTCTCCCGGCCCCTTGGTTTTCTCCATTCTAACTCTTCTCTTAAATAATTTGCCAGGTATGAGAGCTCAAGGTGTGCTCCTGCTACCCTGACTTCAACTAGTTCTCATTAGAAGTTTGGGGGCTTTCTTCTTCTGGTTCACATTTTATTTTTGTATTTGCTGCTTCTCTGGAATGACTCTCCCTCATCACCGGGACTGGGGGAAAGAGGCAGACAGACTGATCTGGGTCTTGATTCCAGCTTAAACAAAAGAAGACCCCAATATCTTCCAGTCTGGCTCATGAAGGGACTGCACGGGGATTTAAGGCCCAAATGTATTACTTACAAAATGTGTTCCTCTGCCTTATCCTCTGTCCATATAGTTCCCTGTTCAACTTTTGGGGATTGGCAGGTCCAGAATAGGACCTGTGAATTAGAGTTTTCAGGGCTCAGCTCTGCAGCTTCTAATTCCTCCCCTGGGACCTTCCAGAAATCGAGTTGAGCTTCCATTCATCTCTGCAGAATGTCATTGCTCCTCTATAGCTTACCTAGTAGGTCTTATTTCACACATAGGAATCTCTCTGACATGCAAAGTAAAGAAATGTATTTTGGACCTTATATTTTTCCCATTTTGCAAACACTCAGACCATTCATTAGTATGGTGTTAATTTAAGACCCTATTACTTCTGATGGGAAGTTGGCCAAGAACGGACAGTAACACCCACCAATCAAAATTGTTCACAAACTTAAAACCCAGAATAGACTTATACCTATGGAACATGGTGAAGACAACAGAAGTGACCTTCCTTAGTTATATTTGAAAAATTGAGGTGATTGAGGAAGAGACTAATTGGCTGCTGGAAACTACAGGTGTAAAGTTGATGGATGACAAAGAAGGAGAAGTACTAATTTATTTCTATTTTACTTGTCAGGTGGAAGGAGAAAATAACCACGAGTTTAAAAAAACAAAAAACTAAGGCCCAAGATAGATGAAAATATTACAGAAGAGAATTCTGCTGCAATAAATGGGATCAAGTCTTCTGGCTTCAACAGATTACATCCCAGGGCCCTAAAAGTACTTGAAGATGAGGCTTTCACAGTTCTGTCAGGAATCTGGGAGGAACAGCAGTGAAGGAAAGATGTGACCAGAGATTAGAGACAGGCAACTCAGGTTCCCTTTTTAACAAAGGAAACAATGGATTCTGTAAACTAACAAGGAGGGACCTGATATCAATCTGGAGGAAGATTCTAGAGTAGGTCATTAAAGGCAAGGCTCCTGAGGGCTAATAAAGGAAAGCAGTGGTCACTGGTGGTCTGCCTGAGTCCACTAAGAGGAAAGCCTGTCCTTTCCCAAGCCCTCTTCCTCCATCCCTTTTTTTTTTTCCAGGTAAAAGACATGCCACAGGCAGAGTATCTATCTATTTGGACTTTAGAAACCAACAAAATTGTTCATGATCTTTTGGTTGACCACGAAGGATAGGAACAGTTTAAGTAAAAAGAGGTAAATTAAAAGTGGTTGAAATAGCTGCAAAATTAAAGAGTTTCAGTTCCAACAGACGGTCGTCATGATTTGGCTCTGTGGCATGACTGATAGGAAAGTGAGAGTGGGCTCAGCGATGCTGTCCTGACAAGGGGGGGGGGGGCATCACTCCACACAGCATGGGTCAGTTCAGTGCTGGGTGGTGCCATGTGTGAACAGGGAAATTCCACAAGAAGAGGGCCAGGGCCAGAGACCTGGGGCTGAGGGGCTCTAACCAGCTCTCCGAAGACCATGTGAAAGAAACCAGGGATGTTTCCTCTGAAGAAGAGAAGATTTGTGGATGGTCACAATAGGTGCCTTTGAGTATCTGAAGGACCATCAAGCGGGAGAGTGAGTGATCATGTCTATGTGATAGGAATATGCCTTTCTTTTCTTAATCTTATTTATTTGTATTTTTTAAAACTGTATACCAGTAACATCTACTGCTTATGTAACAGTAACAAGTTTGCTGTTTGTTTCTGTTTTGTTTTGACAAACTGTTTCATAAAGTAAACATGTGCATATAAATATACAAAATAAGTTCCTGCACGAGAGGCTTGTCATAAACAAAAAGGAGGTCCAGGCCGGGGAGTTCTGAGATGCCGCTGAGCTGGTAACCCTGGGAATGTGGTTGAGAAAAGGTGAAGAGTATTTACTGAGAAATTTAAGAACAGAGTAGGAGGGGGGGATGAGAGGAGGGAGGGCAACTGAATCTCAGAGAAGCTGAATGACAGAGCTAGGAACAGCACAGGAAAGGCTAGGAACCCATGGAAGCATCTCTGCCAGGAACCACAGCTACGAGCGGGAGAGAGAAACCAGGATTTCTTACCACAAACCAGTTGGACCTGGTCAAGCTGACTGCAGAGGTAGCTGTGATATCAGTCAAGATGCCCCCAAAGCCAAAGAGTATCTCCAAAGGCTCAGAGAAGAGAAATCTCCTTCTTCCAGAGTTCCCAGGGAGCACTCAATGCCATAATTGGAAAATGAGATTGGGGGAAGGTGGGTGACCAGCAAGAGGAATCCCAAAGGCGAAGCCGAGAAGAGAGACCTGTGGTCCAAGGGCGGTGGGGGGGGGCGGGGGGCGGTGGAGGATGGGCACTGGTTCTTTAAGCATGCCGGCAACTGAGTCATTCCACTGCAGTGGGGGTGGGGGAGGGGGTCTCAGCCACATGACCTGTTATCCCTCCTCTGCCTCACACTCTGGTTGTGAATCTGAATTATCTGAGTACAAACAGTACTCAAGAGACAGGAAAAGCACATCACCAACACAATCGGGAGCGTGACTTTCCAAAGATAAACCAGCTCCCGTTTTCACTGGGCTTAGTAGTGCCAAAAGCAGAAACCTAGCTTCCACGAAAGTCTAGGGATGCCATTCCCATTTGCGACACAAAAATGGACGGGAAATAGTCACACTGTGGGCTAACACATTGGAAAAAATTAAACTCTTCAGGTGAATAAAAAAATACCTTCAGCTCTAGACTAGCTACTTAGAGTTTACCTTCTTCCTCAAACTGTAAAATAAAAATAAACCAGTTCACCCTTGTATATCTCACAGGAGTGAAGAAAACAGATTAATGAAGAGGTCAATTCACCGGAAGAAAAACACACCCTAGTAAATCCTAGTAAATCCTAGAAATGTGCCACTATAGATATGCTATTTTCCAATGTTCTTCTGGGGGAAAAGTTCAAGTTGTAAGCTTGTTCTTCTAATAAATAACCCCGTTGGAGAGGCACTCCCTACCGTAACACCACTCCACAAAACACTCAGGGCAAACGCCATCCATCAAATTCCGATTTCTATGGACCTATTCAAATGTACATTTCCAATGTTTAGCATCAGTCAGCAAGGCACACACTCCACAGAACAAGAGGCTCCTAGGGCACAATCGTCCTGTTCCCAGTGGCGCTTGGTCCCATTCACAACCACCCCTCAGAGGAGAAAGGCAGATGGAGGCTTTCCACATGCAAACCTTTACAGCCTCAGCCTGGTGCAATTTAGGAGTGAGGTTAAGAAGCGATTAGAGGATTAACAGAGACGTCTGTTATAATTTGAAACATGAGTTTGCTGCTCAAAAGGCTAAACTGTAGTGCTTGAAGCTAAGTGCTTAAAACTGCCCCAGAATCCTCAGGTCATGTATCCTAATCATGATCACATTCTTTCAATCACAGATGAAAAAGTTAACACTTTCTGGTGTTTGCCTGGGATCACTCAGAGTCACTCGCTGTAGTTGTGAGATCTCTTTCATGAGAATCAACACCTCCATTTGGTTTCCACATGGATGATTCTTGGAAGTTACAAAGTCTTTGAAGGGCATCTATTTTTGCCTTGAGGTCTGGTGGCGTCAGAGTTCGTGTCAACCTCACAGATGAAAACTATCTGAGCGTGATTCATCCATGCCTACAGCATTCTCACCAAAGGGAGGTCCCTGCATGTGTGGGATTTCTGTATTTATACGGCTTATGTGTTTATTTGTAGTTAAAACAGTTCTTGCCAGTTTTTGAGGTCTAAGGAATTTAAAGATGATCTATAATGCACGATCATCGGCGAATGAATGTGGGAGAGTTCATTGGGACCGTTAACCCAAAAAACTCAGCTTCTTGACCGAATCAATGTTTGTTCTATCTTGGCAGTAGGATATAAGCTTTGCCAAAGCTTCAACTTCGTATCTTTCTCCGCACACTTTTACTTCTACCTTTAAACCATGGCGAAAAGAAAGGGGCATTTGACCCAAGAGAGATTTCACAGTCAGGAACTACCTGGCCCCTGAGTGGATTTCTCTTCTTCATGAAAGGCTGTGGATGGAGAAGCCGCGTCCCAGAATGACTTTTAAAAAAAAGTACTTTTCCTATAAAAGATGGTAAAACAGCTGAAAGACCTAGAGTCATTCTGAGGGGTAAGCACTGAGTCTCAGGTTGAAGATTAGTTTCTAACCACAAGCCAGTCTGACTCTGCTGGATCACAAAACTTAAGTTGTACTGCATGGTGTGCTATGGAGATACATTTGTGAGCTTGAATCAAGGGCTGGGCACTGAATCCAGGCAGAGTGAACACTCCTGAGGGGAACCTGACTTCAGATCACCTGCCTCTTGTGTGGAGGATTGCCGTTTGGCTGTGAGGCTAATTGTTCACTACTTGACAAAGCAGGTGGGAGTACAACAGAAATTGCTACAACCACATGACAGCCTCCAGCTCAGTTCTTCCTCAGCAACTCCTCTCTCGGGGGGATCATCAGAGAGAACAGGTGTCAAACACAGAAAGTTGAAATCACTAATGTGACTCCAAAACTTACTGCAGTTCCTTAAACACTTCCCAGAGGTGCATAGTGCAGAAATGCGATACATGACGTTTCTTCACGGAAATTTTTTGAGCTTAGAAATCCTCATAGGACAGTCGTTTCATTCTAGGGATGAAGAACCCAAGATCTAGGGAAGTTAGTGGTTCGGCCAGACTGAAACCCACGTCTAAACGTTCACCTCAGGGTTCTTTCTTGAATATGCTGTGCTTCCTCCTGCCCACAGAGGTCTGTTATTTCCCATCTAAACTCCTGGTTGTTTGGTTGTTTCTGAACATTTAGGGACGCCACTGATGCATTCAGCTGCCCTCTCGCAAAGGTGAGGAGGGTTCTTCCCCATCTGAGATCCCTGCCTTGATCCAGCTGCTACCTTTCTTTACTGCTCTTGGTTTCTTGCTCCATGCTAGGGGCGACCACCCTTCTCACTTCTCTCCTTTGAAAAATCTGATAGTACAAAAAATGTTGAACTCTGGTGAATTCCTCCCCAGACAATTACCAGGGACAAAAATAGTGAAATGAGAACAAATGGGAGTGACCCAGAAGGAAAGAGAGAGTGTGCACCTGGAGAGATCACTTACTCTGGAACCGGTATGTTGAGAGGTACCATCTAGGGACAGCCAAGTCCCTCGGCTTGTGTCCTACATTGCCGAGAGGGGAAAATGTGCACTGGAAATGTAGGTACGCCCTCAATTCCAGAGAGGAGATCGGGGCTGCCAACGCCAGAGAGGGCCAAACCGCCAATCTGTGGCAAATGCGTCTCAACCATGGGTCCGAGCTACAGTGAACACCAACCCTCTGGACATATGGAGGGCTCAGCCTCCAAAGTGGCTGGACATTTTTAATCATAAAAAACGGACCTAAATCAAAACCATGTGACCTTGAGCGTAATGGGAGCCCCAGGAACACCGTACTTGTACTGATCAAATTCGAACTTCCAGGACCTTTCTTCCTCTCCCTTATTTTCTTTCTTTGGGCAAATATTCCCTGAGTGCCTACCCTACGTGGGGCCCGGGGATCCGGCAGAGGACCCGAGGGAAGAGTCACTGCTGCACGGAGCTTTCAGCGCTGGGAGGAGCAGTGATCTGAGTAGGAAGATGGGGGCCTCAGACAGGGAGGCCCGAAGGACTGGCAGGGGGATCCAACTGCAGAGCCGGGGGGAAAGCAAGTGTGTGCGCAAAGACCATGGCGGGGAGGCCTGGCGTGTGCAGGGGCTGGATAAAGCTCAGTGAGGAAGACGAGACAGGCCTGGAGGGCTAGCGAGGCAGGCTGGGCCACCAGAGGACGGGGCGGGCTGTCAGAAGAGTTCAAACGAGATCAACAATAAGCTCTGCAGGGCTCAGAGCAGAGGATTTCTCTTTTACAAAGGTCATTCTTGGGTGTGGAAAGTGGACGGTGCAGGACAGAGCCGGAAGAGGGAGACAGGAGTCTGTCGCTGAAGCTCCAGTGAAAGAAGGGCCAGTCCTGCCTGAAGGTGGGCAATGGAACAACACAGAAGAGATGTATTCCCGGTGCCATGTGAAGCCAGAACCACAGGACATGGGTCAGACGGGATGGGAGCCGGGGACGGTGCGGGGAGCCCATGATCGCTGGGACAGAGGCGGGTGCTGCCCCGCAACTAGCCGTCTCCTTCACGCTGCAGGTCCCACCATTTAGTGTCACCCTTGGACTAAGCGCATCTACTTGCCCCGGCTCCTTTAAAGAATATGATAAAGCCCACAACGGCATCAACAGTGTCATGGTCTTTGAAAACAACAATACTATTTACAAGCAATTTTTTGGAACAACTAAGCGGAACTGAGCCTGCTTCTGGCAGAGCTTTGAGGGGATACAAAGAGAAGATTTGATTCCTGCCACAAATGAGCTCTGGCCTATTAGGGGAGAGAAGGAGAGAATTGCAATTATGCTGCGGTGTGGAAAGAGAAGCAAGAGCACAGAGAAGGGGAGACCCTGGCGTCCCGGGTACACACAAGGGCACCATAAACAGGTCGCCGCCTAGGAAGTCACAGGGAACACGGGAAGGATCTCAAGGAAGAGGTGACGTCTAAGTTGAGTCTTGTAGAAGACATTCTGGGGGGCTGCTCAACAGACAAGGAGGGAAGCAGCGGCAGCTATGAAGACAAGGGGCAGGGAACGGCTTGGTTCGGGGGGGCGGTAAGCGTATGCTCTGGTACTGCTGGGGTGCGGGGCTAAGAAGTGGCAGGAGATGAAGGTGCAGAGAGGCTGACAAAGAAGCCCAAAGAGTCTGGACTTGATTCTGAAGACGAGAAGTCACTGATGGGCTTTCAAAAGGGACATGGGGTGGCCACGGGTGTCTGTGGTCTTGGGGACTGACTGACTGACTGGCTGGGCACCAGTGAAGCAGCAATCCCTGTAAGGAGCCCTGGTGAGGCTCCTTTTCGGAGCCTACAAAAGATACTGTTGGCTACGGACAGGAAGTGTAGCAGATGTGGGAGGGGAGAAGGGACGAGAAAGAGAGCGGGCACCGTTAGGCTATCCTAGGGTTCTAGTTTAAGTAATGGGCTGCTTGGTGACACCATCAAACTGGGAACACAGGAAAAGGGCACCATTTTGGAAAAGAAAATTCCTCTAGTTTTGGACACTTTTTAAGTGTGAACAGGTTTACAGCGACATCTTATTTATTCAGACTTTACCTTGTTCCAGAAAGGATTTAAACAGAGATTACATAAATACACACAAGATAAAATAAAAAAATAAATATATGTGGAAAATAAAACTAGGGAAGATCAGAGGAAGCTAGGAATTAAGTTAATACCAAAAAACATGTGCTGTAAGGCTCTTAACTGTCCGAAAAGCGGCTGCAAATGTTTCATGACAGGCAACAACAAAACCACCACAACTGGTCTACTACTCACCTCAGGGTCCAAAAAAAAAAAAACTCCTCTCCCCCTTAACCCCAGTTCTTTCCCTAAAGAGCACATCAGAGAAAAGTGCCCAGTGGTACGTAGGAAAGAGGACACTGTGTGATGAAATGGACAAGTCCCTCAGCAGGACCCCTGCAATAAATCCAGCAACACATTTCCCAGAGCTGTTCCTCCTAATCTTCTCCAAGCTCGTGTCATCAGAAAGCTGTTCAGAAAACCATTTCGGGTGGCCACATATGTGAGGGTCAGCCTCAATCCAGGGACGAACTTGGGAATTTCTAGAGGGATGTTAGGACTGGAAATTCTCCCTACGCATTGTTTCTTTCTCTCAACAGAATCTTTCAAAACACTGAGAAGTATGGTTACCCTGGCCAACAGATACCTGGAGAGCCGTTACCCTACGTGCCAAGCCAGAGGCTCAGAAAATGGGCTAGGCTTGGGGATGTGGTGGGAAGATGAGTGACAAAGTCTGAGGACAGTTAGAAGGCCGACCCTGCCACTGCCCCCCTGGAAGCCTCCTGACATTGTGCAGCCTCCTGACATTGTGCAGAGAGGGGGGTGCAGTGAGATGACCAGAGGCGGGTGGCCACGGGGCCCGAGATGGGGGAGAGAGGTCTGGCGTGGGCTTATATATCTAGGTAACATCAGAGTAAGTGGGAGATGCAGGTGCATGAGAGGACTCAGGGATGGGGTATGGAGAAGCTGGCGGGAGAGGAAACCCTGGGGGGTGGGCTGCTTTTTAGGGGGCAGGCGTGAAGAGGAACCAGCAGTGAAGGAGGGAGAGAGGAAACGAGAGGGTGAAATGCTGGAAACCATCAGAGAGACTGTTTCCAGGAGGGAAAGGTTGAGTGTGTATTTACGGCAGCTGCCATCAGTCCCTTGGCAAGTAAGCGGGTGTTTTAGTTAAGGAAATACTAGCTGTTGTAACAGATAAACCCTCCAAGTCTCAGCGGCTTAGTGCCGCACAAGTTTATTTCACCTGTGAAACATACAGTCCAGGTAGCAGCTTGGAGGTGCGGGAGGGGCCTCATAGGGAATCAGGCTGCCAGGTGTTCCGCCTGCTCCGGGTCACCCTCAGCTGTCAGCAACCAGTCGGCAGAACGGGGAAGAGAGTATGGGTGTGCATAACAGTTTCCTGGGACTGGCGTAAACTGCCTCAAACCTGATGGCCTAAAATAATAGAAATCTACTCACTCACAGCTCTGGAGGCTAAAAGTCTGAAATAAGGTGTCAGCAGGGCCATGATTCTTCTGAAGTCTCTAGGGGAGGATCTTTCCTTGCCTCTTCCTAGCATTCCTTGGTGTTCCTTAGCTTGTCAGGTTAACCCCAATCTTGGTCTCCATCTTCACCTGTCACCCTCCCGCCATCTCTGTCTTCACATGGCCTTCTTATAAGAACACGAGTCCTTGGATTTAAGGCCCACCCTAATCCAGTATGACTTCATCTTAACTTCCACCTTCATTACCTCTGCAAAGACCCCATTTCCAAAGAAGGTCACATTCACAGATATGAGAGTTAGGGTTGGGACACAATTAAGCCATTACAGTGTGTAAGAGGTTTTTATGGGTCAGGCCTCACCTCTGCTCACACCTCCCTGGCTGAAACTTAGTCACATAGCCACACCTACGCTCCCATACAGCAGCTGGGGAGGGTAGTCAATGCCCTGTGCCTGAAACAAGAGGGAAAGGGTCTGGGGAGCAGCTAGCTTGCTCTCCCATACAGCAGGGTAAGGTGGGGAAGGAAACTGTATTCCAGGGACGTGGCGGGGACACAGTCAAGGCTGTCCTGAGCGGAGAGGTGGAGCCAGGGGACGCCCATCTCGTGGGAGGAGCTTGGACATGAAGGGAACTGACTGGAGGCGGACAGAGCAGTGAGGGGAAGCTTGCGTAAAACGAGGGAGCTGTGAGCATGTTTTCAGGCAGAGGGGAAGAAGCCAGAAGGAAGGGGGCCGATGAAGACAGGGACGGTAGAAAGGATGGCTAGAGTCTGCTTCAGGAGGAGATGGGACCAAGAACACTAGTGGAAGAAATCAGTACATCCCTGCAGCTAAATACAGCAAAGTGTAAATTCCTACGAAAAACCAAACGACGAAAGAAAAGATAGCTGGGCTTTGTCTGGCTTTGTAACCCTGTTACTCGATTTCTTTGAAGCCTCACCTGGGACATACTCATTTTGCACAGGTCCTCGTACATTTTCAGGTAACCATACTACACACACTATGCACAGCTATGCTAGGAAACCCATGAGTGCTATCTCTCTCCCAAGCACCACTGGACCTCTCTAGTGCCGTAAGTCTGAGAGTTCTTATAGAAATGTTGGGTCAACCAGAAGGCTGCCTGTTGGCAATGTAGTTAAAAGAGTAATCAGTGCCTTGGCATAAGAAACCACAGAGGCTCTGCAGAAGGGCAGTGTTTAGCTCTTCCTGGTGTGGCACTGTCACCTCCCAAAGGCTCTGGCCTCCAGACCGGCACTATTCGGGGATAAGGAGGTTGTCTGCAGATCCCAAGCTCAGGAAAAGCTAAAATGCATGTATGGGGGTGTTCCCATGTGGAACACCACTGCAGCCTTTCAAGCAGCAAATCATGATGGCCGTGACATGTACGGGAGGCTGGATGCAGCATCCCACGAGACGCCACTCAGTCCTGAAGCAGAGGGCAAGAGGGTACCGCTGCCCATTCACCAGCACAGCCAATCTTGTGGCCTAAACAAACTCAGCCTGCTTGAGACGCTGCTCATAAGCTAAATAATTAAATATCCCTTCTGCAACACAGCACGAAGGTTGGTTTGTTGGGTCCATTTTATTTGACATTTATTCAATGTCTTCTACAGGTAAAAACACCACATGAAAAGTATGGTGTTGAAAGCACAGTACTGCACGGTGGTTTTTAACAACTCAGTGGAAAACCCAAAGGGACTGTTGATGGGGGATAAAAATAATGTTAACAATAATAATTATCATTATCATTACAGTAATAAAAACAAACATTTATTGAACATGTACTAGATGCCAGGAACTATGCTTAGCATTTTACACACTTATTATCGTTCTACCAACCTTATTAGAGATAAGGTCTTTTATTATCCCCATTTCACTGTTAAGGGAGCAAAGGCACAGAGAGGTTGGGAACTTTGTTCAAGGTCACACAGCACTATGATAAGTGGCATAGCTAGGACCAGAACCCAGCTAGGCTGTCTCCAGAGTCTGTTCTATTAAACACTATATAGCCTGCTCTACCATAAATGTTCTTATCTCTTTTATTCATTGGGCTTTTGTTATGAGATTTTACCTAAATGTAGAGTGTGAGAAGTACATAATACAGTCTAGCCATTTTTTTAGATGACCTACTAACATTGAGAGCCGGAGCAGCCCGTTTGGAAGAGGGACCATATGCCCTTGAAATACTGGTGGCAATCATCATTATGACCTGCCAGCTCAGATTCACAAAGAATGAGACAGAGAGGGGAGGAAAAAAACAATACATAAACTCTGACACAGAAAAGAACCAAAATGGGGGGTGGGGGGATGGGGAGCCAGTAGAGAGATGAATCAGTGTGAAAATTAATTGCATGAATCCAATTTTTGCAGGCAGGCCGCATGGCCCACGGTAGGGAATGAGTTCCCCTCTGCAACCTCAAAAGCCTCTTGCTTGCCTGGAAGAGAAAAGCTAAGGATCCAAGCGCTGAACGCCAAGCTCAGCCCGAGGCAGAGGGTCAGGTAGGCTCGGGGTCTAGCAGCTCGACTGAGGGCACGTGAGGGCTTCTGTGCCACTGAGCTCCCTGGGAAGCATGAGCTTGACTTCACAGCTGAGTCTTGCAAGAAAAAAAAAGAAAGTGTTTGTTTGTCAAATGCCTAAGAGCCTGGAGGCTTTTTAAAGAGCTTTGCTGAAAAAGGACTTTTCTGTGTTACTTAGAGACAGCCATTGCTTGTCAAAAACACTAGGATAGAAAACAAAAAATCATTAAACTTGAGAGCTGGAAAGAATATTATAGGCTGCCTAGTGTGCCCCCAAACTACCTAGAGCATAATTTAAACTTGATAGACACCCACCAACCCCACCCAACACCCGGTCTTATAGAGTATGCTGGCTTGAATTGTTCCAGATCTAATTTGGTAAGAACAGAGTTCTAGAGTCCAGCGCTAATACTTGGCAGCAGTATTGGCTAAGATGAGTTTTACTCCACAGTGGAGTCCTAAAACAGCTTGGGAATGCTATCCAAAAAGTCCATAACTCACACTTTTAAATCAAAAGTTAACGTAGTCCTTTCATATTCATGTCTATACTGCAATGCAAAAAGTATTTTACCTTGCACCATTTTAAAATTATAAACTAAGATATATTAAAGTGGCAAACACTATTTATAGTATGAGTAGTAACAGCAATAAGAATGTATCGAAATCAATATTAATAACTCACATTTACTAAATGCTTTCCATATGGCAGACAGGCACTTGTCTAAACACTTCAAAAGCAATCAATCAGCATGTAATGTTTAATGCTTTTGCAGTCATTATATGTTTTACTTCTTTATTTTATTGATTACCAGTCTCCCCCTACCCCTACCCCGCCCCTCCTCCAAATGCAAGCTCCACAAGGACAGACGTTTTCGTCCCATCATTAAGTAAGTATCTAGTTCCTTAAATAGTGCCTGGAGAACAGTGGACATGCAAATACTTTTTGAATTAAATTAATTCATTGAATCCTCACAGGACTCTGTGAGATAGGGATTGTTACAATTCCTATTTTACAGATGAGGTAACACACCCAGAATGGTTAAGTAACTTGCTCAAGATCACACAGGAAGTGATGGAGCTGGAATTCAAACTCAGGCTGCCTGGCTCCAAACTCTGCACTTTTAACCAATATCTAGCATTTCTGACTCTTCTGTTTTAACACACGCAATAGCTGACGTGAACTGAGTGCTTACTCTGTACCAGGCACATAAGATGAATGCCTTATGTGCACTCTCTCATTTAATATAACAGTTCCACGAAGGGGGCTATTATTATTTTAATCACATAGATGAGCAAACTTCGTCTTAGAGGGATCCTGTACTTTGCCCTAAGTCAGGCTGTAAGTTGTGCAACTGGAATCCCAACTCCGGCCGGCCCACGTGAGTTCCAAGTACGCATGCTTAATCACCAGGCCATTCTGTGTCCCTGAATTGTCCTCCAGCCAGAGACCCACACGTACCCTTGAGGTATGGGTCTGCTTAGCCACACTCTGAAAATCTTATTTTAGATTTACATTTAATGTTTCATTTCATATTATCATTATTTTTCATAACCCACATCAACCTGGGGTTATTCACACAAACGATGACAGAGTCAAAGAGCAGTGCCACCCATCTGAGGCACGAAGCTGGCCTGAATCAGAGCCTGAACCCAAACCATACCAAGCTGTGACCCGAGGAGAAAACCTCCTGCTCCCTCGGGAGGAAGGGGCACTGGCTGCTCCTTGAGATCTGTGATGCCATGAACACCTAAGGAGGGATTCTGGAAAAGTGTTTCCCTTGGGGACGGGGGACCAGAGGGATGAGTCAAAGGGAACCTGGATGGGTGGGGAGAGTAAAGGGTGGAAACATGAAATCCAGTCAGCTTGACCGGCTCTGCCAGCAGAGTGGCAGGCAGTGTCAGAAGTGGTGGTGGTGGGCTTCCCTGGTGGTGCAGTGGTTAAGAATCTGCCTGCCAATGCAGGGGACACGGGTTCAAGCCCTGGTCCAGGAAGATCCCACATGCCGCAGAGCAACTAAGCCTGTTTGCCACAACTACTGAGCCTGTGCTCTAGAGCTGTGAGCCACAACTACTGAGCCCGTGTGCCACAACTACCGAAGCCCGTGTGGCTAGAGTCTGTGCTCCGCAACAAGAGAAGCGACTGCAATGAGAAGCCCGTGCACCACAATAAAGAGTAGCCCCCGCTCGCCGCAACTAGAGAAAGCCCATGCGCAGCAACGAAGACCCAACGCAGCCAAAAAAAAAAAAAAAAAAAGGAATGGTAGAATTAAAAAAAAAAAAAAGAAAGAAGTGGTGGTGGTAGTAGAGGGAGGTGCAGTACTACCAGTAGTAGTGGTAGCAGCAGTACTAGTGCTAGTGGTAGTAGCAGTAACGGTAGTGTTAATGGTGGTAGTAGTGGCAGTAGTGCTAGTGGTAGTGGCAGTGGTGTTATAGTGCTAGTAGTAATACTGGTGGTAATCGTTAACAGCAGTGGCGGTGGTAGTAATAGGAACAATGGTATTGATAGTGGTAGTGGTAATAGCAGGAGTTGGTGGCCCCCTGGGTGGGCAGTGTTTAAAACAAAAGGGCACAGGAGAGTCAGCTTCTGGTTTGGAGGGCACGATGCAACACTAAGGGAAAGGTGGTGCCCACTGCTTAGGTCCACAGGCTGCCGCCAGGCTGTGAGCTGCTAGTTCAGAATAAGAGGCAAGTCAAGCTTTGAAAAATGCTCAGTGTTAATATCCGGGTGGCAGACATGGCGCTAGACCCAGGAATCAGGGCCTCTGAGGGCCTGAAGGACGTGGAGGTCAGCCCTGGACAGTCTCCAAGCTACCAGGAGCCCGGGATCTGGGGGAAGCCCTGCAGGACTGTTCTCAGGGTTCCCGTCACGGCTGGCAGAGGTGGCAAGCGAAAAGCTTCTATGAGGCGTCTCATCTGTCTTCTGGCATCTAAGCCAGCAAGACGGGAGGAGAATGGATCAGGGCCTCAGGAGAACAGGGAGCTGACTGGCCAGGTCAGTCTCTGGCTGGATGTTAGTTTAACGGTCACACATTTCAGAGCTGGAAGACACCTCTGAGATCAGTTAACAAGATCTTTTTAACGGCTTGTTTTCAAAGCAGGGAACTGAGGCTCCGAGAGTCATGTGAATTTTCAACCACTCCACAGTCTGGGAAAGGGCTGGAGCTTCTCTTCCTGCCTCTGGGCTCCCAGCCCAGCGCTCGTTCTCCTACTGCCTCACCGAAGCAACCCAGGGCGACACGTGACACTTGTGCTCTTTCATCTCAATAATGCTTGAAACTTTCAACCAACAAGAAAACGAAGTATTCTTCACAACTCCCTAAGATAGCTAGTGGCTCAGCAAACTGCTAACTGAGAGGAAGAGTAGGGCAGGTGTATTATTTGATTTTAGAAAGGGCTGATGTTGCTGAGTAGAAACCAAAAAGAATCTTGGAAGGGAAGAGGTGGGGTCCCACAAAACCTGGGTTCTAATTCTATCCCTGCTGCCAGCTACCTGTGGGAACTTGAGAAGGGCAACTTGTCTGGGTCTCATTTTCCTTACCAGCAAAAAAAGAAGATTTAGACTAGACCAGTGGTTCCCAGAGTGGTTACACCAGAATCACCTGGAGTGCTTTTAAAATAAAGACTCCCAGCCCCACCTTCAATGATTGTGGTTCAGTAAGCCTGAAAATAGAGGACTGACCATTTTTATTAAAAAATAAACAAATAAATAAATCTCCCACGTGGGTACACGGATTGGGTCCATGTACTCTCGGCATTGGATCGACAGAGAGACAGGGAGATACACATATATGTGATTAAAATGTGAGTATGGCAATTGCAGAATTTAAGTAGTAGGGATATAGGAGTGCACCGTGAGTCTCTCAACTTTTCTGTGCGTTTCAAAATTTTCACAATAAAATGTTGAAAACAAAGCAAATAAAAAAAGGGGGAAAATTCCCCAGGTGATTCTGATGTGCAAGCAAGTTTGGCATCTCTGGTCCAGGTCACCAACCTTCAGACCAAGTTTAGGTGGCTTTTGTGTCCCACAGAGCAGCCCCGGGCACCACCTTGGGAAAGAGGAGCCAGTGTGAGCGCTCAACCTGGTCCCAGACGTTGGCTGGAATGGCTCCCACCTTCAGCTGTTTTTATAAATTGGGAACGTGCATAAGATTCTACTAGAAAACAGACAAGCAACGGTTCCATTGCTTTTTAAAAAAAGTGCATATACCACTCTAGAAGACAGTCTTTAAGGCCTTGCATAGATTCAACTGTTTATGAATTTACAGAATTACTTAGGGTTTCGTGTGCAAGACGGAATGAAGGTTTTAGAACTAGAGCCAGGGAAATGGCTCAGTTATCTGAAGAGTCAAACTAGAGAGCGGGTTCGTTGACAGTGCCTGGGCCCTGCCGGCACCTCCCTGCCTCACCCCTACCCGTCTCTTACTCTGTACATTTCTCTCCCATCCTCATCTACTAAAAGGCACATTCCTGGCTCAAAGGCCTTTGCTATTTTGTCTGCCAGCATGCATTCCCCCAATATTTGCTCAGCTTGTGCCTTACCTCCTTCAGACCTTTACTCAAAAGCCTTTTCCTCAGTGATGCTTTCATTGGTTTCCCATCTGAAACTACAACCCCGCCTGTAACTACTGAGCCCTTCTCCTGTCCTATTTTTTCTCTCTAGCAATCACCACCATCTAGCGTACTCAACATTTCACTTATTTGCTTTATTACCTGTTTTGCCGACGAGTCTGTAAGCCCCATGAGGGCAGGGGGGGTTTGTTTATGCCTACAACAGTGCAGGTACCATGATGAGGTGGGGACTCAACACAGATTTGGTGAATGAAGGAATGACCACCTGCCATACTCGGTCCATGTGCCTTACACACGGTATCTCTGACCTGCATGGGGTCCTGAAGAGTGGGAACCAGCCCCTTCCACAGCAGGAAAGCTGAGATGTTGTCTGAAAGGGTGCGGTCTGGCTCTTGTAAACCCCAGTATCCCAGGCTCATCCCATTTCACCATGTGGTATTGCCACAATACCAGCTCTTTTCCAGGGGCTGACACCTCCCTTCCTCCTTTCTCGCCACTAACAGCCAAACCACCTTTGGTCCTGGGGAGTCTGCGGACTTGCTCACACAAGCGAGGGCAAAGTTGAAGGTTAAATGCCCATCTTGTCCAGTGAACTCCCCAGAGCCAACTACCTACCAGATAACCATACACTGCACCCCAAGAGGGACTGCTCAGTGAATAGAAACACCCTGTCATGACACATGAAGGACGTCCATATACCATTTCCTACTGATAACAGTTCAATGAGGCTCACAGTTAACAAAAACGAGTAGTGTCCCACTAAAAACATCCATACTACAAATGACCCCATCGCCAACCAAGTTTTCAAGCACTATTCACAACCACGACAGTGACCCCATGGAATAATAAAGCAAGTGGGTCGGGGGCTTCCCTGGTGGCGCAGTGGTTGAGAATCTGCCTGCCGATGCAGGGGACGCGGGTTCGAGCCCTGGTCTGGGAAGATCCCACATGCCACGGAGCAACTAGGCCCGTGCACCACAACTACTGAGCCTGCGCGTCTGGAGCCTGTGCTCCAAAACAAGAGAGGCTGCGACAGTGAGAGGCCCGCGCACCGCGGTGAAGAGTGGCCCCCGCTTGCCACAACTAGAGAAAGCCCTCGCACAGAAACGAAGACCCAACACAGCCAAAAATAAATTAAAAAAAAAAAAAAAAAAAAAAAGCAAGTGGGTCTACCTGCATAACTCTGTAGCAATGGATTTTGACCTGTGAAGTACCCTCACGTCACTGTCATTCTTGAAGTCAAAGAACATAATCCCATGTGTGCTACAGTTTCCCCCTTTAACCCAAGGCAGCCTCTACTCATTAAAGCTGAGGGCGTATCCTAACACCTGCACTTACCCTTCACACTGCATTGTAAATGGAAGCTTGATTCCCTGCCCTCCAGCGCCCCGCAACTGTAAGTGCCCTGAAGACAGGGCCTTTGCCTCATTCACTACGTTTCCCTAGCATGTGCCTGGCGCATGCAGGCATCCAAACAGTTGTTGAACCCTGCTCCTCCCATGGCATTTTAGTTAATTTATACCTTACCGTTACTTTGGGGCTCTGACTGTATAATACACACACAATGAATTGTACAAGTTTAACATAAATAAACTTAAGATGGATTGAGACGTATTTATAAATGATCCATCTACAGTCATTATTTCGACTCTATTAAGGATAACATCAAGGAGAGGAAATGTGCCCAAATAAAACACTGAAGAACTGCAGTTTGAGAGCAGAAAAGAGGCTACACTCTTAAACTGAACTGGTATGTCACTTAAAAACCTCAACAGCATAACTAAGAATTTAAAAATAACCTCAAAGGAACAGAAGGTGTTAAGACAGTAGTACAGTCATATCTTACCTGCTTAATATAACCTTTCTTCTTTAGCATGAAATGAGTATTGCTTTCTATGATGAACTTTCTAAAGACAAATATTTGGTATGCTGTTTACTTGTAGGTTTTTTTATTATTCAAATGTGTTCTTCTCCAAAATGAAAGTGGATCATAGTGAGACAGCTATTTCTTCACTGCCTGACAATTTAAGCTGAACTTACTGCGGCTCTTTTAAAACTGACAGTGACAAAATTAAAGTAACAAAAGAGATCATTGGTTTGGGGGCTTTAAAGATGACACCCACACTTCATCAGGTCCATGGGAAAAAATGTAACAACCATGAATAAAGACACCATCACTTATTAAACCTAATGTGAATTCCCTTCTCAATGCCCAGTGGTGGCTGAAACTTCCAAAATGTTGATCAAAATAAATTCCCTTGAGCCTGAAGACATAATTTATAGACTACTACATTTCCCAGGAGTCTTGTTTCTCAGGATGGCCATGAACCTGAATTCTAGCCAGTGAAAAGCATGCAGATGTGATGTGTGCCTCTTCTAGGCCGGGACCATAAAAACCTTTCTTGAGGGGTCCCTCCATGCTCTTGTTGGGGAGATGCCCCCAGTGACCTTGGAAGCCAAGTGTAAAGATGACAGACCTCCTTCATCCTAGATGCCTGCATGCCTGAAAGAGACAAAGCCACTGCTTTTCTAGGCCAGTGAATTTGAGGGCCTATTGTTTCTGCACTCAACCTACCGATAGCCCATCATACAGCAGGAAATATTTGTACCTTTCCTTATACAAAGCATGAGATTAAACTCTTATAAAAAGAAGGAAAAATGAAAACAGTCACAGTATTTTTTAGATACTCCTAAAGTCACAGAAACCTAGTGCTTAATGGGGACCATGAAAAATCAAATTATTTAGTCCAACATCCTTGCCAGGTAGTTATACAGTGATGCACAAATACTTTTCTAATAGAGAACCTACTGTTTTCTGTGTCAGCTCACTGCCTCTCTGGACAGCTCTCGCTGAGCTCGTATTGAGTACGATAACGAGAACAGCATTTCACTGTTGATAAGCGGTTACCGCGGCCCCGGCCCTGTGCTAAGTGCCTAACACTCACCTGCTCATCTAATCCTCACCTGGGAAGTGGATGCTCTCACCATCTTCATTTACAGATGACAAAACTGAGGCAAAGAAAACATGAGATTGCCCAAGATCAGGTACAACTAGAAGTAGGAGAGCCAAGATTCCACCCAGGCAGCGTGCTCTTAACCACCACTCTGTCCTCCTGTGGTTGTCACCTCTGTCCCAGACTCATGGAGAGCAAGCCTTACCACCCTCCCCCATATCTGACAAATACCTAAGGATCTCTTTCACAGCAACACAAGTTATCTTTTCACATGGCTGAAAAAACTCTAGTTTGTTTGAGTTTTGTTTGATTTTTCTTTTTTTTTAATTTTACTGAAGTAGAGTTGATTTACAATGTGTGATAATTTGTTTGAGTTTTTCTCATTCCTTCAAACATGGTTCCAAACCCCTTCACCGCTCAGGTTTCTCTTTGGAGGGCTCCTGTTCATTCATGCCCTGGCTGAACTGTGTCACCTAGAGAGGAACTTCATGTGTAAAATGAGACTAATAATAGCACTTCCCCCACAGGGTTGGTGTGAGGATGAGTTAGGTTATTCAGGTAAAGCCCTAGAAACTAGAAACAGTGCTTAGGACAAAGTAAGCCAGCCAAAACCATTAGTTATTATTTGCCTTATACTGCAAATGCTGCAGCCTATGATTACATTAGGTTCTAGTGTCTCCATCACTCTACTGACCAGACTGAATTTACTGTCCACTTAAATACATTTTTAAGTGTATTTTTTTTTTTACCATTGATAAGCTTCAATCCTTGATTCTGCTATTCTGCTAGATAACCCCACCCCACCCTCAATAGATGTTACACTTTACCTTGACTGTGGTTAAACTTCCCCCGGTTAGGTTTAGCTCACCTTCCCAGGCACTAAAGGTCTTTTTGAATCTTGCTGGTTCATCTTACTTGGTTTCACATCATCAGCAAATTAGATGGTTAGGTGTTGAAAATTTTGGTGTAGGCTAGAATGGCCCATAGATAAAGCCTTGGGGTTCTCCACTAGAAAGTTCCTTCCTGTCACTGACCCACTGTTTCCTATCTTGGCAGCCAGGGATAGATAAGGTCACTATCTGGACCACAATCATCTCATGCCAATGTTTGTTAAGTGCAAAGACTCCACTTCCACCAAGTCCATGAGACTCCGCAGCCCAGCCCCTCAGTGGGCTAGGAGCAAAAGGAGGTTGTTAAGAGCATACTGGGTTGGGATAGGGAACCACAGCCAGAACTACACTCTCCCAGGGGCCCAACAGGGGACCAAAAGTCCACACAGGGCCACATCTGACCCACTTCAGATAAGGGAGCTATAGCCTGGTGTACAGTGGGATGGGGGCTTCAGAACCTCCCAGCAGTCAGCGGGCGTCTGAGATGAGGAGCTAGACCATGCAAGAAATCCTTACCCCAGCTCCCACTTTTCGAAGAAATGGACCTACGTTCTATAATATCAGGATGGCAAGAAGAAATCTGCAGACAGCTGACAGAGGTGCAGGCGGGGCCCCTCCACCTGTGTGGGATAGCACTGGGGTGGAAACATCGCCATAGAAGCTCCCCTGCGTGTGGTATGTGGCTGCAGCGGAGGCTGATAGATGCTTGACAGTGTTCAAAGTTTGATGCTCTAGGCTCAGGCCAGGAACAGCTACGATTTTTATACCCTGAGGACAGACTGGCTCCTTCCTGGCTCCTCAGACTTTAAAGCAGTGGTTCTTCCATACAGCAAAATCACCTGGAGGGTTGCTCTAACACGGAGCGCTGGGTCCCATCCCTGGGTTTCTGATCTAGTAGGTCAGGGGTAGAGCCCTAGGATTTGCTTTTCTAACAAAAATTTACTTTTTTAACGGTTGCTACTGCTGCTGGTTTGGGGACCACACTTTGAGAACCACTGATTTAGGGAAAGGGCTGTCAGAAAGAAGGTTGAAAAAAATCCAAGGGGAAGAGAAAAGGAGGAAATCCGGAGAGAGAAGGGCCTCTTTAGTGCCCTCTGCGTTGACAGCGAGTGGCTTGATAGGAAAAGTAAAGACTGTTTTGAGCCATCACGTGGTCTCCACGTCTTTGCATGTATTTATGATCATCTGATAGCAATATTTTCTTTCTGCTAGTCCCTCCTGCAGGTTATGGGTACAGCTAAGGGATATATACTAAAAAGATGGGCGGGGCGGGGGTACATGAAGAAAAAGGCCCAAACAGCAGCTCAACTTTCATAGTAGAGAATGGTGGTAAATTATGGTTTCTTTCTGTTCCGTTTTTCAGACATCTGTCAAAGAAAGCGAGAGTTGTGGTGAACTTAATATAGTCGATGGAAGAAGATCAAATCTATTCTGAACTCAGAGGAAGGCTACTATCAAAGAAACAGCTCCCTGGCAGGTGTGGATAGATGAACCACTTGTTAGCAACAAGCAGTTTCAGAAAGGTTCTGTGCTGGCCATTGATATCCACGAGCATAAAAAGGAATGAACAGTTTTTTGCATTTCCTTGGGTAGGAAGCAGTTACACAGTTTCATTACCTTACCACTAGTAAAGGGGATAAGTCTGAGATGTGTAATTGGTTTTGAATCTAGAAATGTAAGTCTTGTTTAATACCTAGCTCCTATCCGCAAGAAAATTCAGACTTGGCCAGAGGAATTCACCTGTGAATGCATATGGAAAGCTTTAACTTACATGAGGGTAATTCTGAAAAATTGAAAACGAGGAAAAGAGAAATAAAAGAAAACCATCCTGGCTGGTAGTACTGGCTTTGTTTTAAGGAAGATCTGTGGACGGCTTTTTCTACAGAGCTGTTCACAGACACATTCAACCTTTGCAGCCTTTTCCTAGGAGAATCCTCAAAAAGATGGCCCTGTATTCCTTGGATTCCTGTCACTCATCTTGAAAAAGTCTACATACCCTTGGCTGACAGAGAAATGGTAAGCAAGACAAAATGGGGGTCCGAATTCATGGCAGTTATCATTTATAAGACAGGCATCCAGAAGATCCAGAAAATGCTAATGTTATTTTGATTACCATCAAAATGAAAATGCAAAATTTAACATGTTCTCAGAGAACCCTGGGACCTTTGGAAGGGCATGGCAGCCCTCAGTTTGAGGAAGGGGCATTGCCTATATCATAAATGAATAAATTGGACCACCCAAAGCTTACATGCTTCACGACTGCAGTGCATTTAAAATAGCTTCTAAATGCAACCATCCCCTCAACTACACCCCATAAACCATTTTATGTGAAATTAAAGATGCCACTGATCATAGGTATGTCATTATTTTACATGCAAACAGGAAAGAAAAAATGTTAGTTAGAAACTGTTCATTTTAGAGACATTAAAATGTGAAAAACAAACACACTGCATGAGTCTTAGCATGGATGGGACATCCCAGGGTACAGGGCATTGACTGAGAACTTGGTGCTCTGACTTTCATTCATGAGAGGGATGGCAGCCCTGTTCCTTAGTAGCTGTGGGACCTTGGGCAAATCTCTTCACCTCAATGTGCTTCAGTACATTTACCTGATATTAACAATGCCTACTTCTCACTAAATTGGTGAGAGAACTAAATATGATTGTCTTTCAGAGTATTTAACATGTTTAGCACTTATTATCTGTCTTATTGCTGCTGTTACTTCAGTGTGGCAAGAGTGGAATCATGAACTTAACAAATCTTAAATGGTCTTCTTTACTCTGAATGAGTTCACCTAGTCTCAGTTGCCAAACCTTTAGACACTGTTTGAAGTAAGTGGTAATGGCTTTGCCTCCTCAGTGCCTTAGCCCTCCAGAAATAAAATGAAATTAACTTCCAAAATGGAGTCAAAGCATCTTCTTAAACTGAAGAATCACTCAGGGCCCGAAGGAGTGGATGACTCAAATACAATGGGTGATAGTTTACACATTGTTTTGCATGACATTTGCATGCCACCAGTTCATTTTTGCTTGAAGTGAAAAAACCGCCCACCATCTGCTTCTTTCCTAGTCCCTTATGATCCCCTAGGTGTTGAGTTGGCTGCTTTTGACTGGGAAAAATAAAGCAACTGGCTGCATCAAGTAGTTATCTCACGACCCTCTGTGGCTGGTTACCTCGGTTGCGGAGGGGAGGGCAAGGCTGTCCCAGGCTTATCACCTGGCATCACTATGGACCATCCCACACCGAGGGTGGTCGTTGACTCAGAAACCAGTAAGCCACATAGAGCATCAGGAAGCTTCTTCTGAATACAACCCCCAAGCACACATGCCCCTGATGGTAAATCAGATGATTCACAGCTCATGAAGCAGCTTAAAAAACAGTTCTGAGATTGGTTCAAGATGGTGTAATAGAAGGACGTGCTCTCACTCCCTCTTGAGAGAGCACCAGAATCACAACTAACTGCTGAACAATCATCGACAGGAAGACACTGGAACTCACCAAAAAAGATACCCCACATCCAAAGACAAAGGAGAAGCCACAATGAGACAGTGGGAGGGGCGCAATCACAATAAAATCAAATCCTGTAACTGCTGGGTGGGTGACTCACAAACTGGAGAACACTTATACCACAGAAGTCCACCCACTGGAGTGAAGGTTCTGAGACCCACGTCAGGCTTCCAAACCTGGGGGTCCGGCAACGGGAGGAGGAATTCCTAGAGAATCAGACTTTGAAGGCTAGCGGGATTTGATTGCAGGACTTTGACAGGACTGGGGGAAACAGAGACTCCACTCTTGGAGGGCACACACAAAGTAGTGTGCACACCTGGACCCAGGGGAAGGAGCAATGACCCCATAGGAGACTGAACCAGACCTACCTGCTAGTGTTGGAGGGTCTCCTGCAAAGGCGGGGGGTGGCTGTGTCTCACCGTGAGGACAAGGACACTGGCAGCAAAAGTCCTGGGAAGTACTCCTTGCCGTGAGCCCTCCCAGAGTCTGCCATTAGCCCCACCAAAGAGCCTGGGTAGGCTCCAGTGCTGGGTCGCCTCAGGCCAAACAACCAACAGGGAAGGAACTCAGCCCCAGCCATCAGCAGACAAGGGGATTAAAGTTTTACTGAGCTCTGCTCACCAGAGTAACACCCAGCTCTACTCACCACCAGTCCCTGCCATCAGGAAACTTGCACAAGCCTCTTAGATAGCCTCATCCACCAGACGGCAGACAGCAGAAGCAAGAAAAACTACAATCCTGCAGCCTGTGGAACAAAAACCACATTCACAGAAAGACAGACAAGATGAAAAGGCAGAGGGCTATGTACCAGATGAAGGAACAAGATAAAACCCCAGAAAAACAACTAAATGAATTGGAAGTAGGCAACCTTCCAGGACAAGAATTCAGAATAATGATAGTGAAGATGATCCAGAACCTCAGAAAAAGAATGGAGGCAAAGATCGAGAAGATGCAAGAAATGTTTAACAAAGACGTAGAAGAATTAAAGAACAAAAACCTAGAAGAATTAAAGAACAAACAAAGAGAGATGAACAATAACTGAAATGAAAAATACACTAGAAGGAATCAATAGCAGAATAACTGAGGCAGAAGAACGGACAACTGACCTGGAAGACAGAATGGTGGAATTCACTGCTGCAGAACACAGTAAAGAAAAAAGAATGAAAAGAAATGAAGACAGCCTAAGAGACCTCTGGGACAACATTAAACACAACAATATTTGCATTACAGGGGTCCCAGAAGGAGAAGAGAGAGAGAAAGGACATGAGAAAATATTGGAAGAGATTATAGTCGAAAACTTCCCTAACATGGGAAAGGAAAGAGCCACCCAAGTCCAGTAAGTGCAGAGAGTCCAAGGCAGGATAAACCCAAGGAGAAACACGCTGAAACACTCAGTAATCAAATTGACAAAAATTAAAGACAAAGAAAAATTATTGAAAGCAACAAGGGAAAAACGAAAAAAAACATACAAGGGAACTCCCATAAGGTTAACAGCTGATTTCTCTAGCAGAAACTCTACAAGCCAGAAGGGAGTGGCATGACATATTTAAAGTGATGAAAGGGAAGAACCTACAACCAAGATTACTCTACCTGGCAAGGATCACATTCAGATTCCATGGAGAAATCAAAAGCTTTACAGACAAGCAAAAGCTAAGAGAATTCAGCACCACCAAACCAGTTCTACAACAAATGCTAAAGGAACTTCTCTAAGTGGGAAACACAAAAGAAAAGGATCTACAAAAACAAACCCATAACAATTAAGAAAACGGTCATAGGAACATACATATCGATAATTACCTTAAACATGAATGGATTAAATGCTCCAACCGAAAGACACTGGCTCGCTGAATACATACAAAAGCAAGACCCATATATATGTTGTCTACAAGAGACCCACATCAGACCTAGGGACACATACAGACTGAAAGCGAGGGGATGGAAAAAGATATTCCATGCAAATGAAAATCAAAAGAAAGCTGGAGTAGCAACTCTCATATCAGATAAAATAGACTTTAAAATAAAGAATGTTACAAGAGACAAGGAAGGACACTACATAATGATCAAGGGATCAATCCAAGAAGAAGATATAACAATTATAAATATGTACGCACCCAACATAGGAGCATCTAAATACATAAGGCAACTGCTAACAGCTATAAAAGAGGAAATCGACAGTTAACACAATAACAGTGGGGGACTTTAACACCTTCCTTACACCAATGGACAGATCATCAAAACAGAAAATTAATAAGGAAACACAAGCTTTAAATGACAAAATAGACGAGAAAGATTTAATTGATATTTATAGGACTCTCCATCCAAAAACAGCAGATTACACTTTCTTCTCAAGTGTGCATGGAACATTCTCCAGAATAGATCACATCTTGGGTCACAAAGCAAGCCTCAGTAAGCTTAAGAAAACTGAAATCATATCAAGCAACTTTTCTGACCACAATGCTACGAGATTAGAAATCAATTATACGGAAAAAAAATGCAAAAAACACAAACACATGGAGGCTAAACAATACGTTACTAAAAAACCAAGAGATCACTGAAGAAATCAAAGAGGAAATCAAAAAATACCTAGAGACAAATGACAACGAAAACACAATGATCCAAAACCTATGGGATGCAGAGAAAGCAGTTCTAAGAGGGAAGTCAATAGCAATACAAGCCTACCTCAAGAAACAAGAAAACTCTCAAATAAACAATCTAACCTTACACCTAAAGGAACTAGAGAAAGAAGAACAAACAAAACCCAAAGTTAGCAGAAGGAAAGAAATCATAAAGCTCAGAGCAGAAATAAATGAAATAGAAACAAAGAAAACAACAGCACAGATCAATAAAACTAAAAGCTGGTTCTTTGAGAAGATAAACAAAATTGATAAACCTTTAGCCAGACTCATCAAGAGAAAGAGGGAAAGGACTCAAATCAATAAAATTAGAAATGAAAAAGGAGAAGTTACAACAGACACCACAGAAATACAAAGCATCCTAAGAGACTACTACAAGCAACTCTACGCCAATAAAATGGACAACCTGGAAGAAATGGACAAATTCTTAGAAAGGTATAACTTTCCAAGAGTGAACCAGGAAGAAATAGAAAATATGAACAGACCAATCACAAGTAATGAAACTGAAACTGTGATTAAAAATCTTCCAACAAACAAAAGTCCAGGACCAGATGGCTTCACAGGTGAATTCTATCAAACATTTAGAGAGGAGCTAACACCCATCCTTCTCAAACTCTTCCAAAAAATTGCAGAGGAAGGAACACTCCCAAACTCATTCTATGAGGCCACCATCACCCTGACAGCAAAACCAGACAAAGATACTACAGAAAAAGAAAATTACAGACCAATATCACTCATGAATATAGATGCAAAAATCCTCAACAAAATACTAGCAAACAGAATCCAACAACACATTAAAAGGATCATACACCATGATCAAGTGGGATTTATCCCAGGGATGCAAGGATTCTTCAATATACGCAAATCAATCAATGTGATACACCATATTAACAAATTGAAGAATAAAAACTATATGATCGTCTCAATAGATGCAGAAAAAGCTTTTGACAAAATTCAACACCCATTTACAATAAAAACTCTCCAGAAAGTGGGCATAGAGGGAACCTACCTCAACATAATAAAAGCTATATACGACAAACCCACAGCAAACATCATTCTCAATGGTGAAAAACTGAAAGCATTTCCTCTAAGATCAGGAACAAGACAAGGATGTCCATTCTTGCCACTCTTATTCAACATAGTTGTGGAAGTCCTAGCTACGGCAGTCAGAGAAGAAAAAGGAATACAAATTGGAAAAGAAGAAGTAAAACTGTGACTGTTTGCAGATGGCATGATACTATACATAGAGAATCCTAAGATGCCACCAGAAAACTACTAGAGCTAATCAATGAATTTGGTAAAGTAGCAGGATACAAAATTAATGCACAGAAATCTCTTGCATTCCTACACACTGATGATGAAAAATCTGAAAGAGAAATTAAGGAAACACTCCCATTTATCACTGAAACAAAAACAATAAAAAACCTAGGAATAAACCTACCTAGGGAGACAAAAGACCTGTATGCAGAAAACTGTAAGACACTGATGGAAGAAATTAAAGATGATACAAACAGATGGAGAGATATATCATGTTCTTGGATTGGAAGAATCAATATTGTGAAAATGACTATACTACCCAAAGCAATCTAAAGATTCCATGCATCCCTATCAAATTACCAGTGGCATTTTTTACAGAACTAGAACAAAAAATCTTAAACTTTGTATGGAGACACAAAAGACCCTGAATAGGCAAAGCAGTCTTGAGGGAAAAAAATGGAGCTGGAGGAATCAGACTCCCTGACTTCAGACTATACTACAAAGCTACAGTAATCAAGACAATATGGTACTGGCACAAAAACAGAAATATAGATCAATGGAACAGGACAGAAAGCCCAGAGATAAACTCAGGCACCTATGGTCAACTAATCTATGACAAAGGAGTCAAGGATACACAATGGAGAAAAGACAGTCTCTTCAATAAGTGGTGCTGGGAAACCTGGACAGCTACATGTAAAAGAATGAAATTAGAACACTCCCTAACACCATACACAAAAATAAACTCAAAATGGATTAGAGACCTAAATGTAAGACTGGACACTATAAAACTCTTAGAGGAAAACATAGGAAGAACACTCTTGGACATAAATCACAGCAAGATCTTTTTTGATCCACCTCCTAGAGTAATGGAAATAAAAACAAAAATAAACAAATGGGAGCTAATGAAACTTAAAAGCTTTTGCAAAGCAAAGGAAACTACAAACAAGATGAAAAGACAACCCTCAGAATGGGAGAAAATATTTGCAAACAAATCAATGGACAAAGGATTAATCTCCAAAATATATAAACAGCTCATGCAGCTCAACATTAAGAAAACAAACAACCCAATCCAAAAATGGGCAGAAGACCTAAATAGACATTTCTCCAAAGAAGACATACAGATGGCCAAGAAGCACAGGAAAAGCTGCTCAACATCACTAATTATTAGAGAAATGCAAATCAAAACTACAATGAGGTATCACCTCACACCAGTTAGAATGGGCATCATCAGAAAATCTACAGACAACAAATGCTGGAGAGGGTGTGGAGAAAAGGGAACCCTCTTGCACTGTTGGTGGGAATGTAAATTGATACAGCCACTATGGAGAACAGCATGGAGGTTCCTTTAAAAACTAAAAATAGAATTACCATATGACCCAGCAATCCCACTACTGGGCATATACCCAGAAAAAACCATAATTCAAAAAGATACATGCACACCAATGTTCACTGCAGCACTATTTACAATCGCCAGGTCATGGAAGCAACCTAAATGCCCATCGACAGATGAATGGATAAACAAGATGTGGTACATATATACAAAGGAATATTACTCAGCCATATAAAGGTATGAAATTGGGTCATTTGTAGAGATGTGGATGCATCTACAGACTGTCATACAGAGTGAAGTAAGTTAGAAAGAGAAAAACAAATATTGTATATTAACGCATATATGTGGAACCTAGAAAAATGGTACAGATGAACTGGTTTGCAGGACAGAAATTGAGGCACAGATGCAGAGAACAAACGTATGCACACCAAGGGGGGGGAAGTGGCGGGGGGGGTGGTGGTGTGATGAATTGGGAGATTGGGATTGACATGTATACACTGATATGTATAAAATGGATAACTAACAAGAACCTGCTGTGTAAAAAAATAAAATTTATAAAATTTTAAAAAATTTAAAAATTAAAAAACAAAGCAAAAAAAAAAAAACCAGTTCCTGACCACCAACAGTTTCCAAATCAAACCAGTGCAAAGGTTCTTTTTTCCTAAGTGTAAATAATTATGGGGTAGTGATCCTATGACAACGATTTGCTTCACTCTCAAAACTGTCAAGATTTAAAGCAAACAGACGGGCAGCCAATATCTGACAGTAAAGAAGAAAAATTAGCAATTAATCAGGGCTCTGTTGTCAGAATTCTCTGCTGGCCTGACCATTTGTTTAAACTGAGCCCTTGGATTCACTACTACTTGTCCATAAGTCATAATGGACCTACATTTAAGTAGGTCTGATAAAAATTCACTTAGTTGCTGTTTCTTGGGAAGAACTGAATATATTTGTAAACACAAACACCTATGTTATTAGTATATAAACTAGGCAATGATCCTACAAAAGATGATATCAAATATGTATTGTTTATACAAGAGCTGAAAATACACTAACTAATAAGTGTCCTACAAGTTATTTTTTGGACAGTGCATACAATACAAACTCATATTGCTCTTACGTTTCTACATGACATATGACCCATAAGTGAACAGCAAACCCAACCCGTCAGCCGTAAAACCCCAAATTCATATCTGGATACTGGGGCCAGAATACTACAAATGTAATTAAGCTGATTAGGTTTTAGAGATGCTGTTTTCTCATAAAGTAATTTGTGTAGTCGGTGGGGAGGGGGGTGTGCTTTACAGCTTTAATAAGGACAAAAGCACCTGTTAAGCTTTTCAAATTAGGAATAACATGTAAAACATCACACTTATGCGGACACTTAGAAACACAGGAACTTCAGTTACTTGACAATTTCAAAACCTGACTCTAAGAAAGATAAAGTAACCAAAAGATCAACCTTTAGAGCACCACTTTACTTTCCAAAAGTGTCACTCCTCATAGTGACAATCTTTAGAATGCCAGAATGTTTAGAAATTAATATTTAGTCCAATATCACCATGTTTATAGATGAGGAAATCAAGATCTGGTCTAGACACTGGCACTTAAAAGGGGGTGGGGTGGGACGCAAGGTCCTGGACAGGGCACTGGGCTTCTGGGAAGCAGGGCTGAAGCCCTGGCTGGCTGGGGAGGCAGCTCTGTCAGGGAGCTCAGAGCTTTGAAGGAAACTGCTCAAAAACGTGGACAGGGCGTTGGGGAGCAGGTGCTTCTCTGGAAGGCATAATCCAACATAAAGATACTCTGGGCATGGAAGTTGGGTTACCTTCCGAGGCTGGGGTCTTCTGGTGAAAGATGCTTCCCTGGGACGAGGGGCGGGAACAAAGCCCTCGGTCACCACCTTCGTCACTGGAAGGGCCAGGAAAGCAAACTCTTTTCGAAAAACACGGAACCAGACATCAAGACTAAAGGTGACTATGAGTGCAAAAGCTGTATCATCGATTCGGTTTTACTCAGAACAGAAAGGAATCATCCCCTGACTTGCTCATCTGTCTCCAGCAAGCTCAAGATCCAGAACGGAACAAGGGCTCAGAGACAGGCTCCTCAGTGTGTATCTTAACAAGGCCCTGGGAGATGAGGATTCCTATTTTCAAGATGCTCCAACCCTGGGGAGGGCAAGAGGAGCAGATGTGCTGGTGACTTTCTGCTTGCCCCCCCACCCTGGAGATGCAATCTTGGCCTGTGTCTGCGCCCTGGCTGACCAACCTCTCTGACCCTCATCCCAGCCAGGCTCATCCAATGGGAGACCCTGGTAGGAGAAAGCGGGATAGGAAGGAGAAGTCAGAGTATTTCCTCCCACTCTCTCCTGTGGCCCCTGCCTAGGGGCCCTCATCCGTAGCCCCCTCTCCTGGGCTTGGCTGTAGCATTTCCTCCCTGGACCCTGCAGGCCTAGGGGGCTTCAATGCCCTCCTGGCCTCAATGCTCCTCGCCGGTCCCCTTTCACTCCTTCATTCAGTTGATCCATGCGAGTTGGAGTCTGTCTCCTGCCAGGACCACTAGGGAATAGAAGCCATGAGATAAACATGGCATCTTATATTCACTTCCACTTACCTGGAAAAATTTTATATTGAAACTGAGAGAGAAGAACAGAAATCCACATAAACCTTAAAAATAAACAGACCTTCCAAAAACAGCCATCTTCAAACTCCAAATACTGCTGCGTTGGCAGGTCACTGTCCTTTGGTATCCAGAATCTTTAGTGGGAAGACAGGGAGAGGATGCTTAACTAGGGTGACTGGAAACTCCCTCAGGCTCTCCTGCTCTCTGGAATTCACTGATTGCCTGAGGGAGTCAGGGGAGGGGAGGGTCCGACCTCACGGGAGGGCTAGACCAAGCAGTGATGTTGAGAAGAGGCATGTGACCCAGAGGAAGCAGCTGGAGGAACGACAGCATCTTTAGACCACAGCCCGTGTAGGGAAGTCACTCATCCTCTGAGGACATCATGATTAGAGTCCAGTACTTTGACTGCTTTTAGAATAAAGAGTCGGCCTTTGGCAAAAAGTCCTGCTAGAAGGCCAACATATTTTGTTGCTCAAGGGACGGAGAAATGTATAATACATATTACAACACTTTTCACAAAGTCTGTAATTTAATATAGACTAAATAACAGATGTGGCCATACCTAAAGTGAGCACATATCAGTCATTTAAAAGAAGATTAAAACACAAGTCTATCTGATTTCTGGTAATACTGGATAGAGTAAAGGTTAACCACCATCTCTTGCCCCAAATTCCTCTCAGTTGAACCCGGAAGAGAGGAAAATGCAGCCTGTAGGGGCACATGCATAAAATGAGACACTCCTGGGCTTCTGGGAGGGGACACAGGGCAAAGTTACCGAGTAGAAAAGGAACTAGCTGGGGAGTCCTCCCCAGGCCCCTCCAAACACCCATTTCATTCAAATCCCTTTCCTCCCTCCTCGTCTCTCTCACATATTATGTCCCTGCTAATAAGCTTTCATCGAAAATCAGGTTCTGAAGTCAAAAAACATTTGGATACTACTGGTTTAGGTTAAACCCAAGTATATATATATATACGTGAACTGCTACTACAGACAAGGAAGGAGAAGACCACCCGTATCTTTTAATACCAGCCTGATGAGTCTTCTTAAATGCACTCTTATCCAGATGTAGAAGGCTGATCTTTCTCAATATCTAATCCCAAGCAGGATTATTTTATTTCTAAGCATTTAACTTTTTAAAAAAGATTAAAAAATTAAAGGAAGGCATTAAACTTTAGGAAGAACCAGAGGGCTAATCTGCTTACCTGCTGTCCCCAGCATTTGCCACGTACAGCTTCCCCAAAAGGCAAACCACAATGAGGGCTGTGCAACCACCAGATATATTGTATGAACTCCTCTCTCGTTCGATTTGTAGGTCCTGGAGAAGAAGACAAAGTTAGTACTGGACTGTACAGGAACAAAGACTGTCTTAGCCTTGTTCCCTCCACACAGCCCTAAGATCTGAATACGATTCGAAGAAGGGACAAGAAAATCTTTAGTACTGGCTTTCTATCACCTGACAAGCATTTCTGGAGAGGACACTGGCATAAAACTGTCGCCTACCAGACCATCTGCGGACCAGAGACAGGAAACAAGGGAAGGCAAACAGATATAATCAGACAAAAATGAGAAGAATTAAACCAATTGTATTTAATAAATATCATGGCTTACGGAAAATTCAGTCTTTGTATGGACAGCCTGAGCTGCTGTGGAAAACAGATTAGAGAGGCTAATGATGTCGAGTGCTTGGACCTGAACAATGTTTTTAACCCCAAAGTCTCCAATAAATAAATTCCTTTACAGCTAGACGAGACAGGTGACTTGAAGGATTGTGTCCTCAATTCAACTTGGGCAGGAGTCCACCCCCGTCTTACTGATCAAAGATAGAAGCTTCTGAACTCTGAACTGACTTCCTCTTCCCAAGGCCACTAATTCACAAGAGGGACACACACGCATAGTATCAGCCAACCTTCAGTGAGCACTTGCTCTACATCAGGCAGTGCGAGAAGCACTTTACATATAGAATCGCATCTCATTCTCACAACTGTATCATTAACCTCACTGTTCAGATGCAGACAAGTGGGGAACTTGCCCATATTTACCCCACTGGAGTTTGGATTCCAGTCGGGTTCTCCTCCTCTAAAGCCTAGTACTTATCACCTGCCACCTAATGAGGTCTCCCCAAGGAAATTAAAAATAGAACCACATTCCTATGGACAGAGATGCATCAACCTCCAGATAGATGTCTTTGTGAAATGCTGTGTCAGTGACAGAAACCAGGGTTCCGTGACCTCAGAAAAATGAGAGTTGAGTTAGGAAAATAAACCGAATGCTGGCCAAAATAATGCCCAATGTTCTCATCGCCATCTATTGTTGGGGCCAAGGAAGACAGGACGAGGGTGGGGTACAGAAGAGGAGGAAATGGTGCCCTGGCTGATTCTTAGGCTGCTGTCGGCTGACCAAGGGCCAGGGCCCGTTTGTGATGCTTAGAAACCCACAGAATTAGAACTCAGCTGCTTCAGCCAGCCTCCTGATGGAAAGCGGCGATAATTCGGTAATCCAGCATTTATCGGCAGCTGCTGTGCTCCAGAGGCCAGAGGCGATAACACAAAGTCAGATAAATCACCAAGGAGAAACTGGAAACAGGAGAAGAGCCTGAGCTTTGAAAACAGATTAAGAACACAGTATTGGTCAAAATGTAAGGCGAGAAAAAGTACAAAGACAAGACCTGGGAGAAACTAACATACTGGGAATGAACTGAGTAAAGGGTAAGGGCCGGGGGTGGGGGGAAGGCTGCGGAACCATCGGGAGGGGTAAGAATGAGTGTACTATATGGGATGTGATGGTTTAGAAGAAGGTGAATAAAAATTCCAAAAAGGGGTTGAGTGAATGACAACATCACGTGCTGCAGACGGGTCAAGCACAAGGACCACCTCCAAAGACCACACTGAATTTTTAAAATTTATTTACAAACTCTGTATAAATTAGCTTAAAGGGGCTGTCATGAGGATTAAATTAGACGGCGTAGATGAGGGGCTTTGGAGACCAGCTAGATTCTCCCCACAGCCTGGATCCCATGACTGAGAGCAGAGACCTTTCTTGCTCACTGCTAGATCCTCAGCACCCATACTGGGCCAAGTAAAAGGTAATTTAATAAATGTCTATTCAATGGGCAAATAAAGAAGTACATTATAAAACGCCTGGGTTTCCAATTATCTCCCCACCGTTTTACCTCTGCCTTAACATGAGACGTGTTCCACCATTCATAAATGAAAAGCTTACAACGTGCATAAACACTCACTGAGATACTAATTAAGCAGGAACCCAGGCTTCCAATAACACGCAGTCAATTGACAGGAATGAATGAATGGTTATTAGAACCCAAGCAGGGATGGCAGGAGGCTGGAGGGTGACGAGGAGGAGGGACCCACGTCAGCAGGGAAAGACCGTCACAAGAAAGTGAAAGAGGGGAAAGAAAACATCAAGATGTCAGAAGTTCCATCTGTTGAACCTCCAAACAGTGCATCAAAACAGAACCAACAACCCTATTCACAAAGGAGTTTGCGGGCAGGTTTATGCAATTTTTCTGCATTTAAATAAATAAAATTAAGTTGATATTATGATAGATACATATTTCATCAAATTAATATAGAAACTGGTATATAAAGCCCACACTCAATACTAACATTTTTAATACACTGGAAAGAACTGCTCTGGCTACAGAAACTATCCTTTCACATCCAGAATCACTATTTGTTTGAATACCTAAAGTCTGAATGAAAGGCAGTTTTGAGTAAAAATCCTTTAAGCACCCAACTGCTTACGGACTGGAGTGTGAATGATGCTTGACAGACTTAAAACCATTGGTGCGATCCAAAAAGTACACGGGGACCACGTGAAAGAGCCGCCCACGGCAAAGAATTCCTCTGGGACTCAGACAAACAAGTTTATTCTGCATCGTAGGTGCATTACTTATCATGGTTTACATCACCAGAAAATCTGATTATAAAATTATTTCATCCTTTAAAAAAATATCAAGATAGAGTGTTTGACACTAAGATTTTCTGCTCCAGCAGAGTTCACATTTGCCTTTCATTTAGGGGGAAACATTCCAGTTAGCCTGCCCATTGAATGCCTTGTTATGACATTAATAGCGTGAGGCAATATTTTTTTCTAATTGATTTCATCGTTTCTTTCATCTTTTCCTACCTTCCCTCTGCAGTTCCCCCGGCATAAGAAATGCAAATTTGGCAACATTTCCACATAAACAGTGGACCAAAGTCTAGCTATTTTTTACACAAGAAACTTTGCTAACATGCTCATGCTTTCATCACCTCCCGCCTCTGCGTGGTAACAGACATATGCGTGTGCGCTCAGACGCACACTTTAATTACATGTGTGCTCTCTGGGATCACAGTGAAAGGATTTGAAAGATGTGTTTCCACAGACTTCATCCGCCCTGCAGGATTCACTGACATGAAAATATGCTCTTTTATTTCTTCTTCTAAAACTGGGTGTAACTAGAACATATTCTAAAAATAATTGTTCCCCCTCCCCTCCCTAGAAGCCAAAATAGCACATTTTTTTCCTACACCACCTACTCCTCTTTAAAAGATGTTTCACAAAATCTTAGTACTAAAAGGAACATTAAAGGACCATCTGGGTGGTTCTTTTACTACCAGATCAAACATGATAAATGAAGTCAATAAAGATATATTTACTGTTGAATTAACTACCTAATTTCTTCAAACTCTTAACTTTTCCAGTTAGCTTAAGCTCCTCACACTCTACATTAAAAAAAAAAAAAAAATGTATCCCTCAAGAAGTTTGGGTACTTTTTTCAAAAGATTAAGGAAATCATGGAAAAACTGCCCACTGCTTATGCCAAACAAAGACCGATTTGGTATATCTCCCCCATTTTAGCTGTCATGAACCTCAAGACATAAGTCTAGAATAAATTACCAGCAAAACACATGCACATACTATGATTCCTTTTCAAGTATGATCTAAAACGATCAACTTAAGTGACTCAGAAGATTCCATTAACAAGATA
Source organism: Eschrichtius robustus (assembly GCF_028021215.1). Lineage (NCBI taxonomy): Eukaryota > Metazoa > Chordata > Mammalia > Artiodactyla > Eschrichtiidae > Eschrichtius > Eschrichtius robustus. The sequence goes on from NC_090836.1 coordinate 52,380,999, forward strand.
ATTGATTTATCTGTTCAATCAAGGGTCCCTCTCAAGGCTGCTTTCTACCTAGCAGAACTGACTTATCCTGTGTTGTATCCGTCTAAATATTACATGTAAGCAAGGTTTATCTCTAAATCAAAGAATGGATCCAATTTTTAAGACTTGGGATTGTATTTTGCTCCTTTTTGTTGCAAGGAGGAATGAGAGCAGTGAAGGGGAAAAAGAATGTGTGTGAAAGGAGACTGATTCAGCAGGAAAGAATCGCAAGAAAGAAAATATATTGCTCAGGATCATTGTAATTTGGTTCGAAAGTCCCACAGATGACGCAGCTCCAGGATCATTCTTTGTTTCCTACCAGTTTCAGGTTGCAGAAGGAAAGCAATATCAAACACCAGAAGGGAGCGAGTGTCGGGTGCTTTCAGTAGGACCCGGCACCTCCCCCTAACTGGGTTAAAACATGGTTCTGAGCACATTGCTAATAGCGTCAGTCACAAATAATAAGATTCTGCATGGTTTTAGTATCTGGGCCTGATTTCGGTTTATTCTGAGAAGCCAATCTGTCAGGCAGGCAATGGGGAAGGGAAAAGCCAGCACTGCCTAATATTGCCACCTGCTGGCTGTTGGTGGAATCACATGCTCATTCCTTCTTGGAAGAACTTCCTGTTCTTCTAAAAACAAAGACAAAACAAAAACAAAAAACCTCTAGCTTAAATACAGACAGACCAACAGGTCCACTTACCATGAATATTCTAGTTTTCAAAACCATTAAAATTTATAAACTATAGATTAGCTTTGCATTCATCCTTTTTCACCATAAGGTCACCATATGGTTTTTACCAACAAAGCCAAGCTGAGTGGTATTTCCAACCATTTACTCAGGGACAGTAAGATGTATGCTAGTTTTACAAGTTAAAATGTTGCCATTTTACTCCCTTCATAACAATCAAACCTCCAAAACATTCTTCACTGTGGCGAGGAATCTATACCCACACTGAAAAGGAAAGAGGACAGAATTTTGAGATGCTCCTGCCTGTGTCTATAACTCAATTTCTATAGGTAAAAAGGTCATCACTGCTGACTTGCTTCTGATTCCTAGGAGGGCAAAGGTCTCCTGCAACTATACCAACAATGGAAGTGACTTCTGACACGACCTCCCTGTTTTTGGAGGGTATGGAAGTAGGAAGGAGATTGACATCAGGACTTAGAAGACATTTATCTGCTTCGTATCTGTCATCCTGAGCCAAGCAACCACCTAAACATAACAGGTGACAAAACTTAGCTGCAGAAGTAGGCATTGTTACAAAGCGTAGTTGGGAAGCAGAAATGCAGTCAGTCAGAAAGTTCCTGAGATCCTGGTCCTTTTGGAAGCGAGGGTTCATTTTCCATGGTGGACACAGGAGGAGCTTGGCCACGCAGCCTTTACTCTGAAGGGAGATCCAAGATGAGATACAATAGGGGACCACAGGGCAGACCCACTTCTGCCAGCATGGCTCAGAGGCCCGCGGTCAGAGGTCACCTCCTCACAAGCCACGTACTGTGCCAGGCAACCCCAGGATCAAAGAGAAGAGGAAAAACAGTGCCTTCAAAGAAGCTTACAGCATTTTGATGAAACTTACCATCTCCTCTTGTCCACAGCATTTCCCCCCCCACTTCTGTTAGCCTTTATTTTTCGACGAGTACCTACTTTTTCCTAGAAATAGATATTATTTATTCTGGTCTGGTGTTTCTGAATCTTTTTATCCAATTTTCTCTTTCAGATAGATATGAACATTCCACTTAATGTCACTCAGAACATTAAAACAAATGAGATACTATCTATCTCTGTGTTTGTATAATGTGACGACAAATACCCCCAGATACAAAATCCAATCTTTTCCTTCTAGACCCCCATGGTGTCTAGAAGAATGCTGGTTATAAAACGTAAGTAATTGAGAAGGGAACTGGTGGGAGGTGGGGAGAGAGGAATGACCTCTGATTCTACTTTGCTGAACTGTCATAAATAAGGCAAAACCCCAAACGAAAGGCAAGCTTTGCCTTTAAAGATATTATAAGTTACATTCTGAATCTCAGGAGGGGTGGCTGCAAAGATGTCATCAGTGCAGCAAATTTGAGGCTGAGGTGCTGGGCGTGGGGCATTTTTAGGGATTGAAAGTGCAGGAGAAAGCAAGAGAGCCACAAAGCTGAAATGACTGACTCTTACTCAATATTGAGTTTTCCTATTACAGGGGATCAGAATGGCATAAAACCTGCAATACCTAAAGAACACCTAGAAAGTCAGAAAGTAGCTGGCTGTTGTGAGGAAAAAAAATTAAGAATGGCCGGGAGATTCCAAACCTCCTCCCTTCGGAAAGGTCTAAGAAGGAACCACCAAGGTCAGGCCAACAGAATAAGGAAATCAGCTGTGTGTTGAGCATTTCGAACCGAAGTTTACCTTTAAACCCTGACTCTCAAAACCTAATAGCAAGAAAGGGAGGAAAGAAAAAGTATTTTCTATGAGTTGACAATGGCCTTCCATAGTATGCTATATAATTTCTCTGTTGTAAGTTCTGACGCTCGACCCAAGCTATTTAATGGCTAAGTCAGGCACTTTTCTGTGACACTGGAGTAGATTTTTCCTGAAGTCCCTGATGAAGCAAAGAAAAAACTAGAGCATCTCTCTATAATTAGGGTAAACATATGACATCATCCAGACAGGGACACTTTCGAGAGTAAAAGGGGACAGTATTAATAACTATTCTGGGCCAACAGGCATCAGCTGGCTCAGTCCCCAGCCGTGCAGGAGGTAGGGCCACACTGCCAAGAACCAGGAGAACCAAGGAATGATGAGTATTCTCACTTAATAAGGCCAAGCACATGGTGCAAAGCCCAGGTAGCAGGCACGCTGGGGGCTAGAGAGACAATCTGGGAAAAACGTTAAGTGTGAAGAAGAAGCTATAGGGTGGGGTGGATTAGAAAAGAACAGAATGCCTTAAGGCCCAAAATTCATATTATGGCACAGCAAGTCATCCACAGGCTGCTTACAGATGGCCTCTCCAAGTCACCTTACAGCATCCCTACCCTTGAAATCTGCATCTAACCACGGTGGACGTCAGCTTGCTGCCTTTGGCCCATCTGGGTTCTCTCGGTGATGTGGGTCTTCACACCAACGGTTGTCTCTGCCCAGAGCACTCTCCCAGCTCCCACGTTCTGTCTGCTTTCCTCCCACTCCCTGACAGCATCGCTTCTCCAGGGAACCCTACTTCATCTCTTTATCCAGATTCCTACCTACTCTGCATTTCTCCTCTCGAGGCCCTTCCCATTTATATTTTATCTGTTTAATATCTGTCTTTGCCTAATTTCTTCCATGCTCTCTTCCCAGTTAGGCCTGGCTTATAGTTAGTTCTCAACAAATATTTATGGATTGAATGAATTACACAGGAGAGTGAAGTGATGTTTTCGCTGGCAACCAAGTGTCCAAGGAAAATCTCTGGTAATGAACCGGCTAGTGAAAAGTTTTTAAAAATTTAAAAAACAAGAATGGGGCTCTTTACTAAGTATTTTTCTGAATGAGCCTCTCAAGTACAGTAGTTGCTAGGAACCCTGCGCCATTAATGGGCAGAAACAGTCTGAGATCCGTGTGGAGGCTTGACTCAATGTGACATTGGCCTCTAGTGGATAAAGTGGAGAATACAGCAGTTCGAAGTGAGAGATACCTCATAGTACTAGCAATTACCGAAGGAAATAAAAAAGCCAAAATTTCTTCTGTTTTTTTCACTTCTGTCATGTAAGCTGACTTTTTCTCCCATTAGCGGCACGGTCCACCGTCAAATTTTTACCTCAATTAAATATTTAGCTTTCTGAGCATCCATGTTTAGAAACAGCTATTCACATCAGAGCTTCCATGATAGAGGGAGATTTTTTATACCAAGCCCAAGGAGGAGTCAATTTTACTACCTTGATTCCTTTTTTCCTAAATAATCTTTTCTTGCCTCCTGGTGTTTTTCTTGGGATTGAAGGCTCCCAGATACTCCTGAGATGGAGATGCATTTTAAACCACCTGCTACTCAAAGGGTAAATATGTGACAAGGAGAGAAACGTTGGAACCAAAGAAGAAACGAGTTAAAGTGAGGAGAGACTGCAAATTAGAGGCATGAGTATATGAACAATTTTTTGCCTTGTAAACAAATCAGACGATGCTGTTTAATATTATTTACTTTTCTCCTCTCATTAGCACTCAACCTGACATCGTGAGATCCTGGAATGTGCACGGTGTGGACATTCAATTCTGCAGAGATGCTTCTAGCTGCTCTTGCTCTACCTAAGAGCTTGTCATCACTTTTTAATCTCCAGGTTTTAAGGACACTACTGCCCACTCACCTTACTCTAGTCCTTATAACATCTTTACACATCTCCTACTGTATCTGCATGCAGGATGCTGCTTGGGAGAGAAAATCTTTGGAACCCAAATAGTTGCCTCAGTATAAAGTGAGCTCAAGGGGGTGGCACAGAAGAGACCTTCTATGTGCATTCTCACCGGGCAGAGGGACAAGCAGGGGACACTGGGAGGGCAGCTTAGTGTGTTCTCAGGAGGGAGGCTGAATCCCTTGATCAGACATATTCAAATTTAAATGTACAAACAAATCCACGTTCCCAAGTAAAACAAATAATTCTTGGATACTGGCCCCTACTTGCTTTAAGCAGTGGGAACCGCACTGCCAATCATGGGAAAATAACTGTTCTCAGATTAGATCTGTACAGCAAGGGTACTTCTGAGCACTTCACTAAAAGCTCCATTTCCCCAAACACCTGGAATTCGTACACACGTGTAAAACAGATGGCAACCGAGCTCACAGTTTCAATTAAGTTCAATCCTACCAGCTGGCACCCATAAGAGTTGGCAGAAAGAGAAGCAATATGCATCCATTTAATAAGCCTATCACCTCATGCACTATCCCTCTTCCATCTTCTTTTACACCTTTGCCAGCACTGGATGCTAGAACTCTCTTGCTGCCCACTTCTTTTGAGAATGGAAGCCCTGCTGTAAAAGGAGAAGACGGAGGGGACCATGCAGCAAGCGGACAGGTCAGGGACATGCCCTTCCAGGGAACTTTCTAAGAAACAAGTATGTGGCTGAAGTGACCACTCGGGCCCCTGCTGCCCTAGAGTCTTCAGTGATACCTACCATTTCCTTGAATGCACTTTCAAGAGCCCCGATGACGAGGCACTCGTGCGGGATCTTCTTCTCGGTGAAGAAGCGCGTGGGCGGGGTGCTGGGGGAGCCGGGGGCGCCCACCCCTCCGCGGAGCGAGGCCGCGCGGGTCAGAGTCCGGCTGTTCGCGGGTGTGTGGTCGGGCTCCTCGCCCAGGCAGGTGGGCGGCAGCACGGCCGAGTTCTTCAGGATCTCCACGATGTCCTGCAGCTGCTCTGTGACGTGGTGCTGCAGCAGGCGGGATGCCACCACAGCAGCCCCGGACCCCGCGTGACCGTCAAACAGCGACCAGTAGTGGCAGGAAACGCCTTCTGATTCCTGCGGGAGGAGGGCGACAAGGACAAGTGAGAAACGCAGTGGCCACTGCCCCAGGGTGAGGACGCGACACCTCCGGGGGTCAGCGCGTCCATCTGGTTGTCTGTCTGCAAACAACGGGGGTCCGAACAGAGCAAAACACTTAGGGAAGGGTCCCCAGATTCATCGCTGCTGTTACCACCACCGCAGGGAGAAAGTGGTCCCTGCCTGTCCACCCAGGGCAGGAGTCCAAGTCACCACCCGCTCAGCTGGGGTGAGATCTACTTTAATTTGATGTGCAGAAGTGAGAGGTAAAACTCCATACAAACAGGTAGGTCTTTACAGTTTTAACAGCTAACTCCTCACCTCCCTTCTGCTGCAACCCCCAAGCAGGTTTGACCTGGAATCTTTGGAAGAAGTTAGGTCTTTTTTACAGATTCTTCATGGGGGGATAAGTAGACCCATTTCCCCCTCATAGGGCTTTTACACTCTCAGATAATTGCCCCATCTGCTTATGTCTACATCCTGAATTTGTAGAACATGTTTTTCCCTTGAACACCCAGTCTAGTCCAACCTTCACAAGATGCAGTCAATTCAAATCTCCTCTTCATGTTTCCTACTCCCCTCAGTTTTCCAGCTGTCACTCAGCATCTTGGCTTTCTCTTCCTACCCTAAAGCTACATGCAGCCCATGTTCCCTCATCTACCACAGATCTTGTACCTGCTGGTTGATTTTGAGACTATTTCAAGATGAACACTTTTAAAAACCATGTTTGAATCACATATGCCTAAGATCTTAGCTATAGGGGGAAAAAAAAAAGCAGCTCAATTACGGTGTAGCTAGAGGGATAAGATATTAAATACTGATATTAACTAGGTAAGGTGCATATAACATCCACTACTGACAACTAGGCTTATCTAGCCTGCAGCAATAAATGTTGAATTCTTTTTTTTTTTTAGTTGAAGCCATTATATAAAGTTCTTTTGGTCTATCTTACTTTTTTAATTGAAGGTATTTGACCTATAACATTGTATAAATTTAAGGTGTACAACATGCTTATTTGATACATTTATATATTGTGACACAGTTGCCATCATAGCAATAGCTAGCATCTCTATAATTGTGTTTTTTTGCGGTTAGAATAATTAAGATCTAATCTCCTAGCAAGTTTGATTATTATAATACAATATTGTTGTCTATGTTCACTGTACTGTGCATTATATCTCTAGGACTTTTTTTACTACTCCTTGCAAGTTTGTACTTTTACCCAACATCTCTCCTTATCCCCCCCCATCCTCTGGTCCCTGGTAACCACCATTTTGGTCATTCTTAGAATGATGCTGGAAGATACTGTGTACTTAGGGTGACATATGCCATTACTCTATTTGTGCCCTTTAAAACTTTGTTTTTACTCGATTCTGTGCTAGATGCTTAGAGATAAAATAGTCTTTTTTTTTTTTTTTGTCAACAAATATTTACTGAGCACTCTTTCTGTGACAGGCACAAAAGTAGGTAGTGGGGATGAAAGATATAGAGACGGGGTCTGATTTTAAGAATCCAGCAGAGGAGACAGACACTGATCAAATAATCACACAAATAAATGTAAGATCATAATTCTGGTGAGGGTGACAAAGTGCTGTGAGGCCAGCCTGCAAAGGGACATATTGGAGGAGGCTTCCTGAGGACATGAGGACGAGGCTGAGGACCACTGGAAATTCACAAGATAAGGAGATGGGGAAAGGAGAGAACACCAGGCAGCAGCAACAGCAGGTGCAAAGGCTCCGTGGTAGAAGGTGTGTGATAAGCAAGAGGAGACTGGACCATGGCCATGTGGCTGAACAGGGCACAGAGGCAGGAAAGGAGGGAGATGACATGAGAGTGGAGGAGGAGGTAGTAGTTAGACCACTCAGTCCTTCCAGGACACATAAAGGATCTTGGCTTAAGCTTAAGAGTAACAGAAAGCCATTGACTGAAGTGGGAGTTAGAAAATTGATTTGTATTTTTAAAAGATCATTCAAGCTAAAGGTGAGAAGATGGCGGTGGGAAGACGCAGAGTTCGCGTCGCCCCACAACTAGGGCACCTGCTGGACGCTGGTGGGGGACCCCGATGCCCAAGGAGATGGGAAGAACCCCCAATCGAACCGGTAGGACATGGGGGGACTGAAGGGGGAGGAGAAGTGGAGGTTGGACAGGACCAGTGCCCCTGAGGTGTGGCTGAGAGCGGGGAGGGGTTCTGGGAACCGTCCAGTGCCTGGAGGGACCCTCAGGGGCTCGGATCAGGGCGGAGCGCGCCCAGCGTTTCCCCTGCCCAACTGGCTGGGGAAGTCTGCCCGGCTCTCAGGCCAGGTCCTATGCCCTCAGAAGTCCCCTCTGGACCGGGTTGGTCCTGGGGGTATAGGAAAGAGGCCGGGAGAGAACAAGAGAGGCAGGCGGGAGGGGTCCTCTGGGACCCAAGGAGCAGGAGAGGAGCACAGGACGTCTGCCCCACCCACTTGGGCCCAGGGAGCCTGCTGAGCTCCTAGGCTGGTCCCCCGCCCTCCAAAGCCCCCTCCAGGCCACGTAGGCCCTGGGGGCATAGGAGGGAGGCCAGGAAGACCAGGAGAGGTAGGTGGCAGGGGACCTCCGGGACCGGAAGAGCAGGAGAGGAGGGTGTTTGCCCCACCCACTCAAGCCCAGGAAGCCTGCTGGGCTCCCAGGTGAGGTCCCCTGCCTTCTGAGACCAGAGGCGGGAGGCACGCCTGGGCCCCTTCTATTCCGTTGAGGCTAAGCCCCACCCCCCACAGCTCCCAGGGCCTTTTCCAGCCCTGTGGGTCCTAAGCATAGGCCCCGCCCACCACCCAAACCCCGCCCCTGCTTAGGCCCCACCCTCCACAGCCAAGGCCTTTTCCACCTCTTTTTTTTTTCTCCTCCTCTTTTTTATTACTGTGGTTCTGTTTTACCTTCTAGTTGTTATTTCACCTATATTTTTATTTTTATTTTTTTCCTAACATATCTGTTAGTTTCCTCACCTAATTTTATTGTTTACTTTGTTACTGTTCTCCTTTTTTTTTTTTCTTTTTTGCCACCCTGTGCAGCTTGCGGCATCTTGGTTCATGAGCCGGGGGTTGGCCCAAAGCTCCTGCGGTGGGAGCTCTGAGTCTGAACCACTGGACTAACAGAGAACTTCAGACCCCAGGGAATATTCATCGGAGTGAAGTCTCCCAGAGGTCCTCATCTCAGCACCAGGACCCAGCACTACCCAACAGCCAACAAACTCTGGTGTTGGAAGCCTAAGGCCCAACAACCAGTAAGATAGGAACACAATCCCACTCATTAAAAAAAGGAAGGAAAAAAAAAGAGACAGCAAAAAATATGTCACAGATGAAGGAGCAAGGTAAAAATCTACAAGACCAAATAAATGAAGACGAAATAGGCAATCCACCTGAAAAAGAATTCAGAGTAATGATAGTAAAGATGATCCAGAATCTCAGAAATAGAATGGAGGCATGGATTGAGAAAATACAAGAAATGTTTAAAAAAGATCTAGAAGAACTAAAGAACAAACAAACAGAGATGAACCACACAATAAGTGAAATGAAAAACACACTAGAAGGAATCAATAACAGAATAACTGAGGCAGAAGAACGAATAAGTGAGCTGGAAGACAAAATGGTGGAAATAACTGCCGAGGAGCAGAATAAAGAAAAAAGAATGGAAAGAATTGAAGACAATCTCAGAGACCTCTGGGACAACGCTAAATGCACCAACATTCGAATTATAGGGGTCTCAGAAGAAGAAGAGAAAAAGAAAGGGTCTGAGAACCTGCTGTATAGAAAAATTTTTAAATAAATTAAGAAAAAGAAAAAAGAAAAAGAAAGCGTCTGAGAAAATATTTGAACACATTACAGTGGAAAACTTCCCTAACATGGCAAAGGAAATAGTCACCCAAGGCCAGGAAGCACACAGTCCCATACAGGATAAAACACACCAAGACACATATTAATCAAACTAACAAAAATTAAATTCAAAGAAAAAATATTAAAAGCACAAGGGAAAAACAAAAAATAACATACAAAGGAATCCCCATAAGGTTATCAGCTGATTTTTCAGCAGAAACTCTGCAGGCCAGAAGGGAGGGGCAGGATATACTTAAAGTGATGAAAGAGAAAAACCTACACCCAAGATTACTCTGCCCAGCAAGGACCTCATTCAGATTTGATGGAGAAATCAAAAGCTTTTCAGACAAACAAAAGCTAACAGAATTCAGCACCACCAAACCAGATTTACAATAAATGCTAAAGAAACTTCTCTAAGCAGGAAACACAAGAGAAGAAAAAGACCCACAAAAACAAACCCAAAACAATTAAGAAAATGGTAAAAGGAACATACATATCAATAATAACCTTGAATGTAAATGGATTAAATGCCCCAACCAAAAGACACAGGCTGGCTGAATGGACACAAAAACAAGACCCATATATATGCTGTCTACAAGAAACCCACTTCAGACCTAGGGACACATACGGACTGAAAGTGAAGGGATGGGAAAAGATATTCCATGCAAATGGAAATCAAAAGAAAGCTGGAGTAGCAATACTTGTATCAGATAAAATAGACTTTAAAATAAAGACTGTTACAAGAGATAAGGAAGGACACTACACAGTGATCAAGAGATCAATCCAAGAAGAAGATATAACAATTATAAATGTTTATGCACACCACATAGGAGCACCTGAATACATAAGGCAAATGCTAACAACCATGAAAGGGGAAATCGACAGTAACACAATAGTAGTAGGGGACTTTAACACCCCACTTACACCAATGGATAGATCATCCAAACAGAAAATAAACAAGGAAACACAAGCTTTAAATGACACAATAGACCAGAGAGATTTGATATTTATAGAACATTCCACCCAAAAGTGGCAGAGTACACTTTCTTCTCAAGTGCACACGGATGTGCATTCTCCAGGATAGATCACATCTTGGGTCACAAATCAAGCCTTGGAAAATTTAAGAAAATTGAAATCATATCCAGCATCTTTTCTGACCACAACACTATGAGATTGGAAATCAATTATAGGAAAAAAACTGTAAAAACCACAAATACATGGAGCCTAAACAGTGTGCTACTAAATAACCAAGAGATCACTGAAGAAATCAAAGAAGAAATAAAAAAATACATAGAAACAAATGACAATGAAAACTCAATGACCTAAAACCTATGGGACGCAGCAAAAGCAGTTCTAAGACGGAAGCTATAGCAATTCAATCTCACCTCAAGAAACAAGAAAAATCTCAAATAAACAATCTAACACTACACCTAAAGCAACTAGGGAAAGAAGAACAAAGAAAACCCAAAGTTAGAAGGAAAGAAATCATAAAGATCAGAGCAGAAATAAATGAAACAGAAATGAAGAAAACAATATCAAAGATCAATAATACTAAAAGCTGGTTCTTTGAGAAGGTAAACAAAATTGACAAACCCTTATCCAGACTCATCAAGAAAAACAGGGAGAGGACATAAATCAATAAAATTAGAAATGAAAAAGGAGAAATCACAACTGACACTGCAGAAATACAAAGGATTATAAGAGACTACTACAAACAACTATATGCCAATAAAATGGACAACCACGAACAAATGGACAAATTCTTTGAAAGGTACAATTTTCCAAGACTGAACCAGGAAGAATTAGAAAATATAAACAGACCTATCACAAGTACTGAAATTGAAACTGTAACTAAAAATCTTCCAACAAACAAAAGTCCAGGACCAGATGGCTTCACAGGTGAATTCTATCAAACATTTAGAGAAGAGCTAACACCCATCCTTCTCAAACTCTTCCAAAATATAGCAGAGGGAGGAACACTCCTAAATTCATTCTACGAAGCCACCATCACCCTGATACCAAAACCAGACAAAGATATCACAAAAAAAGAAAATTACAGACCAATATCACTTATGAACATAGATGCCAAAATCCTGAATAAAATACCAGCAAACAGAATCCAACAACATATTAAAAGGATCATACACCATGATCAAGTGGGCTTTATTCCAGGGATGCAAAGATTCTTCAGTATACGCAAGTCAATCAATGTGATATACCCTATTAACAAATTAAGGAATAAAAACCATATGATCATCTCAACAGATGCAGAAAAAGCTTTTGACAAAATTCAACACCCATTTATGATAAAAACTCTCCAGAAAATGGGCACAGAGGGAACCTACCTCAACATAATAAAGGCCATATATGACAAACCCACAAGCATCATTCTCAACGGTGAAAAACTGAAAGCATTTCCACTAAGATCAGGAACAAGACAAGGATATTCACTCTCGCCACTCTTATTCAACATAGTTTTGGAAATCCTAGCCATGGCAAACAGAGAAGAAAAAGAAACAGAAGGGATACAAATTGGAAAAGAAGAAGTAAAACTGCCACTGTTTGCAGATGACATGATACTAGACACAGAAAATCCTAAAGATGCCACCAAAACCTACTAGAACTAATCAATGAATTTGGTAAGGTTGCAGGATACAAAATTAATGCACAGAAATCTCTGGTATTCCTATACACTAACAAGGAAAAATCAGAAAGAGAAATTAAGGAAACAATCCCATTTGCCATCGCAACAAAAAGAATCAAATACCTAGGAATAAACCTATCTCTAAGGAGGCGAAAGACCTGTACTCAGAAAACTATAAAACACTGATGAAAGAAATCAAAGATGACACAAACAGATGCATGTTCTTGGACTGGAAGAATCAATATTGTGAAAATGACTATACTACCCAAAGCAATCTACAGATTCAATGCAATCCCTATCAAACTACCAATGGCATTTTTCAAAGAATTAGAACAAAAATTTTACAATTCGTATGGAAACACAAAAGACCTCAAATAGCCAAAGCAATGTTGAGGAAGAAAAATGGAGCTGGAGGAATCAGGCTCCCTGACTTCAAACTATATTACAAAGCTACAGTAATCAAGACACTATGGTGGTGGCACAAAAACAGAAATATAGATCAATGGTACGGGATAGAAAGCCCAGAGATAAACCCACGCACATATGGTCACCTAATTTATGACAACGGAGGCAGGAACATACAATGGAGAAAAGACAGCCTCTTCCATAAAGGGTGCTGGGAAAACTGGACAGCTACATGTAAAAGAAGGAAATTAGAACACTACCCAATACCATACACAAAAATAAACTCAAAATGGATTAAAGACCTAAATGTAAGGCCAGACACTATCAAACTCTTAGAGGAAAGTATAGGCAGAACACTCTGTGACATAAATCACAGCAAGATGCTTTTTAACCCACCTCCTAGAGTAATGGAAATAAAAACAAAAATAAACAAATGGGACCTAATGAAACTTAAAAGCTTTTGCACAGCAAAGGAAACCATAAACAAGACGAAAAGACAACCCTCAGAATGGGAGAAAATATTTGCAGATTAAACAACAGACCAAGGATTAATCTCCAAAACATACAAACAGCTCATGGAGCTCAATACCAAAAAAACAAACAATCAATTGAAAAATGGGCAGAAGACCTAAATAGACATTTCACCAGAGAAGACATACAGATGGCCAAGAGGCACATGAAAAGATGCTCAACATCACTAATTATTAGAGAAATGCAAATCAAAACTACAATGAAAATGGTCAGAATGGCCGTTATCAAAAAATGTAGAAACAATAAATGCTGGAAAGGGTGTGCTGTAAAGGGAACCCCCCTGCACTGTTGGTGGGAATGTAAATTGATACAACCACTATGGAGAACAGTATGGAGGTTCCTCAAAAAACTAAAAATAGAAATACCATATGACCCAGCGATCCCACTACTGGGCATATACCCTGAGAAAATCATAATTCAAAAAGAGTCATGTACCACAATGTTCATTGCAGCTCTATTTACAATAGCCAGGACATGGAAGCAACCTAAGTGTCCATCAACAGATGAATGGATAAAGAAGATGTGGCACATATATACAATGGAATATTGCTCAGCCATAAAAAGAAACGAAATTGAGTTATTTGTAGTGAGGTGGATGGACCTAGAGTCTGTCATACAGAGTGAAGTAAGTCAGAAAGAGGAAAAACAAATACCGTATGCTAACAGTTATATATGGAATCTAAAAAGAAAAAAGAAAAATGGTACTGATGAACCTAGTTGCAGGGCAGAAATAAAGAGGTAGACATAGAAAATGGACTTGAGGACACGGGGTGGGAGGGGGAAGCTGGGGCAAAGTGAGAGTAGCATAGACATATATACACTACCAAATGTCAAATAGATAGCTAGTGGGAAGCAGCCACATAGCACAGGGAGATAAGCTCAGTGCTTTGTGATGACCTAGAGGGGTGGGATAGGGAGGGTGGGAGGGAGGCTCAAGAGGGAGGGGATATGGGGATATATGTATGCATATGGCTGATTCACTTTGTTGCACAACAGAAACTAACCCAGTATTGTGAAGCAATTATACTCCAGTAAAGATCTATTACAAAAAAAAACAAAAAAAAAAGGTCATTCAAGCTAAGCGGTGAGGATTAGGACGGAATAAAGGGTGAAAGTGAGGATGTCAGTTAGGAGGTAAATACCACCCTAATAAGACACAATCAAATCCAGGCAGGAAGAAACACTTATGAATGACTAAAAGCACCGTAAAGAGAAGGAACAAGCACATTATCTCAGAGGAAAGTTAAGTGGAAAAAACAATGACCTAAGGATTAGAAGATCTGGACTCAAATGGCATCTTTGATACCAATCAGCTGAGTGGGAGACAGAGCAAGGAGAGGAAGGCAGTCCAGGCCCTGGACCCTGTCTGGGTCACTCTAGAGCTGGATGTCCCTGTTGCTTAACATCTCTGTGCCATGGTTTCCTAGGAACTAAAAGGCAGGTGATAGCTACCTTATGGCAGAGGAGTACTGGGGAGGTTAAGAGGTAATTTATGCCTCATCAGTAGCTAAGTAACACATTTGGAGCAAGCGGGCACATGCGCACGTGCGTGTGTGCGTATGTGTATGCATGTGCGTGCGTCTGTGTGCGTGCGCGTGTGTATGTGTATGTGTTGTGTGCACGTATGCGTGTGCATGTGTGTATGCATGTGCATGTGCGTGTGTGCACGTGTGTATGTGTATGCGTGTGTGTGTGCGTGTATGCGTGTGTGTGTGTGCGTGTGGCGTTAGGGGCACTGCTATCATTACCATTACAATATGATCTCAGGTAAGTCATTTTCTGGGCTTCAGTTCTTCACCAAAATGGCAGGGGTGAGGGAACTTCTTTAGAAGACTCTGATGCCTCTGCTAATCCTGCAAGTTCAATGTTTAAGAAGGACAGACCAGTGTGGGCTGGGGAAGTGGGGGAGAGGTGGACCTTGAAGACAGGACAAGTAGAATTTGGATGGACTGAGAGGTGATATGGCAGCCCAGGAGAGGAAAGTAGCAGGAGGCTCAGGTGATGGGGCTGATTCTGGTAGATGTTCATCCAGGGTCTATCCTCCCTTCCTCCTCACTACTGATTCTGTTTGGGACAGCAACATATCCACTAAAAATACATCCCAGACTCCCTCGCAGCTCTGTGTGGTCACATAGCCTCACTCTGGCCAATGAGCTGCAAGAAGAAGTGTCCTGGGTGGACACTTCCAGGAAACTTACAGATTTCTTGACAAAAAAGGACAACTCAATGGGCCTGGTCTTTTCCCCTTTATCCTTCCCCCTTTCTTCCTGCCTGGGTCACAGTAGTGACACCTGGAGGTAGCATAACCCTCTTGCCAAAAAGGCTGAAAGCTGCAGCCCAGGGTGTGGGGCAGGAGGTCAGAAGGAGCCTGGGCCCTTGAGGTCTGGCTGTGGATGCTGCACAGGCCCTGGGCAAGCTGTCACATGGGCTTCATGACATTTCGATGAGCCACTGTTGTGAGATTCTGTAACAAGAGCTGGGCACGTGGAGAAGCAAGGGTGCATAGTATCCTGGGACTTGCGGCATACGTGGCAGAAAGGAGGAGCCCACATAAGTAAGGCACAAGCACAGAAAAGAATCTGAAGTAGGTAGAAGTGGATATCCACTGGGAATAAACCTGAACCCCCAGGAAAATGTTCTTAATTTAGGGCATCTGTGGATAGAATTGAGAGAGTCCATGAATCCATCTTTATTTCCACAGACATCTGAAATTTGTCATTTCCCCGTATCGTGAATGTAAGGCAACACAGCACAGCGGTATCAGCAGTATCTGTGACTCGGTCGCCAATAGAAATAGCATTGTCCGTCTGCACATTCTGAGTTATCATCTATGCTCATCACTACTCTGCAAGGATTGCCAACCCCACCGCTAGCTCCTGCTACTTGCTGCATTAGTAAAGTACATATTGCCATATTACATCCCCACAAATAGGGAAAAGTGGCAAAAGGAAAGGATTCCTTGTTCATCACATCCAGTTCCCCAAAGGGCCCAAGGCCACCTGAGCGAAACCTATGCACACAGTCCTTCTATACCTGATTAAATTAAAATCCAGCAAACATCTCTGAGTAAGCTGCAGCAGGGTCAGGCGAGGGATGGGATAGCAGCAGTCATGTCAGTGTCTGGGCACAGATTCTGTGACACCAAACTTTACCATGTTTCCAGAGTCATGATTTGAATCAAAGAAGATCAAGCCCCATGAAATAATGAGCCACACTGCCACGTAATGCTACAACATTTTAAAAAGGCAAGTCTGTAATTTTTCTGACAAGTAACCCAACCATTTCCTTCAACAACGCAGAGCATTCTGCAGCTACCGAAACCACCACCAGCTGACAAAATATCTGGGGAATTTTTAAACAGTCACGAGGCAGCTTGGTTGAGGGACTTCTGACGTGGGGCTCAGAAGGGCTCAACATTCTCCTTTTGAGAACACCTCTGCACAGTGCTATAAAGTCTGGTACAGCAAATTTTTTAAACGCAATTAATAATTTTCACAGCTAAAACTTGTAAGACATAATTTTTTCCACAAAGAAAGTTTCTTTCCACAAATCAAGTGTAGGCTGAATAAATCCAGCACAGGTTGATGCAGGGGCCAAGCCGAGACCCATTAAAAGCAGTGTCTCTGAAGGTGGCGCCCCACCATTTGTCTTCCTTAACGCTTCCCAGGGGGTTCTAACAAGCAGTCACAGTTGAGAACCCCTGGTCTAATGGAAAGGGGGCTGCTAAGCCATCAGGAGACCCACATTCTAGTCCCAAATCTGCCATGGGTTCAGTGTACGACCTTGGATGAGTCACTTACATATCCCTAAACTGATCAGACCAGTGGTATCCAAACTGTGTTCCTTAGTTCTGAATAGGTGCCTTAGGAAAGAGGAAGGTTAGTGGCTGTTGAAGTGATGAGTCCCTATGACTATTATTCCAACCAGAGCAGCACAGTTTCATCAGTTATAAACATCAGGGTTCTGCAAAAGATTTTGGATAAAAGGATTCGACAGTTTAAAATAAAATTTTGAAAGCCTCTGAACTAGATAAAACCAAGCCCATCAAGAGATTTCAAAACCTTCACTGTCCTCCTATGGCAGGAACTTCAAATGCGTGATATACTGTGTGGGGAAATAAACACAAAGCGGGCTCTCACCACACACTCTGATGCCAGCTCAGCTATGAGAGTCTAAAAGACCACAAAGGCACAGACACAGCCAGTTACGGGCCTAGAGCACCCTTCCCATCATTTGACAGGCGATATTCTAAATGCTTTACAAATATCCGCTCATTTAATCCTTACTACAATCCGATGAATAACCACCCTAGGAGGTGTGGTTACTATCCCCATTTTACAGGAGGAAAATGAGGGACGGAGAGGGTAACCACTCCAGGTTACCATCTATTAAGCGATGCAGCTGGGATCAGAATCCACGCTCTAACCACCCGGCATTCCACCCAGCCCTGGAGGGAAAGCTTGCCCTGATGGACACCTGGCTCACGAATCCACTTCTCCACTCTGGAACCTGAGTTTTTCAAAAAACACAAAATCTGATCACTGTCTTTTACCAGCCTAACAACCTGCCCTGCAGGCTGACTCCAGGCTATGAGCCCGGGTTTGCAGGCTCTGATTCTCTCTCTACATTCCATCTCTGACCCCAAATCCCACCCACGCAAAACTACAGTGCTTGAGTGCCTTGCTCAAAAACGGGGGAAAAGTGTTGTTATAGGTACTAAAAATGAGGTGTTTTTCCTTCTTTTGCATGGTGTATTTTTTGATACTTAATGTTTTTCAAAGTAAAGAAAAATTCAAAACTTAAAACAAAAAAAACTACAATGCTTGCAGCTCTCAACAAACCACGACTACCCCTCCCCCTCCGCCTCCCCCCCACCTGTCTTTTAGTCATCACCTTAACTGTCACCTCCTCCTGGAAGCCCCCACTGCCCCCTGTGCCCACCCTGACTGCAGCATTCATCATATTGTCCGTGACTGTCTGTCCACATGCTTGGGCAATGATGGATTGAAAGAAAGAATATTCTGCGAAAAGGGCGCAACTAATAGGCAATGCAGGTGAAAAGAGCAATATATATAAATATATATGGAGGCCCATGGGGACAGTGACCTGATTAAGGCCGACCTTGAGGGCCAGGTTCAGGTCCGGGTGAGGTTCTGGAGTCCAGCAAGGCAGACCAGGAGCCCCAGTTTGCTGCCTCGGGGCACGAGGAGTAAGGAGATGCCTCCGCCCCTGAAAAGTGCTGAGAGCCGGGCTGAGGGAGCACAGATGCCGACGCGTTCTGCAGGCGCACCGCGAAAAGGAAGCACCAGAATTTAAGGGGCTCACAGAGGTCTATCCTGAGGCAAAGAGGGCCTAGATCAGGGTAGTACCACTGGGCCAGGAGAGAGGACTTCATGAGACATTTCAAGGAGAAATATGAGGTTGGAGTGGGCTATGTGGTGTTTGAAATGGGACCGAGACATTAACAGAGAATTCAGATCTACTTTTGAAAGTATCGTGATCAAACAGGACGTGCGATACATTTCTTCTGAAACGGATACGAGGACCCGATTCTCCCTCACCCTCTTCTTTACTCGAAACGGTGCCATCGGCTGCTTTCAGATAAGAGTGCATGGTGTGAGGCATAAAGTCACATCTGAGAAACCTGAGGAATGAACACCTCCTCAATGTCACACCAGCATCAAGGGACTACAATGACGTCAGGGGTCGAGCTGGGAATAAGGCAGCTGGGGCTGGAGCTGGGAATCTACGAGAGAGGACTGAAAAATCCCAACTTACATGAACACAGTGCTTTCAAAGCATCGCAAGTCTGCAATTTCATTGCAAATACACCTGTATTCCGTCACGGCATAGAACCTTCCATCACCCCCTACTGCTCTTAAAGTACTTTTCCGTCTTCTGGACGCTCGCATGGGCTCACGGGCTCTGCATGATCTAGGTGCTGCTCCTCTCTTGCTCCTTGTCAGTGGTCGGGAATGCTCTCGTCCTCTCTCTTCTAACTCTGCCTCACTTGTAAGACTGTAAGTGTCATGTTTTTCTTCTGCCTTCATCTTTGGCCCTCTGCTTGGAGAACTGCTTATCCTTCAGTTTTCAGTGGAAGCAGCACCTCCCCACCAAGCCTGCCTGGACCACCTCAGCCCCTGTACATCCCCTACAACAGTGTTTATCCCACTGGTGTGGAACTGCCGGACGTGTCTGTATCGGCCTACGCGGACACTCATGTGTGTCTCATTCACTATGGCATTCCAGGGCGTCCCTGGTATAGAACTACTCAGTAACTACTAAAAGCTCAATAACTACTAAATATACAAAGAAAGGAAGGGAGAAAATGGATTTTTTTCATTCGTCTTTATTTTTTCAAAGCAATATAGCAGTTTAAGAAGTAAGAATTTTGGGACTTCCCTGGTGGCGCAGTGGTTAAAAATCCGCCTGCCAGTGCAGGGGACACGGGTTCGAGCCCTAGTCCGGGAAGATCCCACATGCTGCGAAGCAACAAAGCCCGTGTGCCACAACTACTGAGCCTGCACTCTAGAGCCCACGAGCCACAACTACTGAGCCCGAGTGCCACAACTACTGAAGCCTGGGCACCTAGAGCCCGTGCTCTGCAACAAGAGAAGCCACCCAATGAGAAGCCTGGGAACCGCAACAAAGAGTAGCCCCCGCTGGCCGCAACTAGAGAAAAGCCCGCACGCAGCAACAAAGACCCAAAGCAGCCAAAAATATAAATAAATAAATAAATAAAAATTAAAAACAAAAAAGTTTTCCAGTTGCATTCTAAGTTATTTCCTTTACCAAAAAAAAAAAAAAAGATAGCCTTCTATGTAATTTATAATACACACACACACATACACACACATTCCCACCCCTTTTCAGGAATACATCTGCAATAAGACTAAGGAATATTCCAGAAGGTAACAAATTGGGAGTTTAAAGTTCACAGTTTCTCTTTTAGGATTTCACTAAAGTAGGTTCAATGTTATAGCCTCCTTTCTCTAAAGTTCTAGAAACTGCTTTTTAATCATATTGCTTATTTTCTTTTTCCCATTTTCATGATCATATATAATGCCAGAACTTAGTAAGTTTTAACTGGGAAGGGTTCCTTGGGCCTTTCAACAAGTATAAGATTGCACCAAACAGAAATGTATCCACCGAACAACAAGCTAAAATAAGTTCGAAGGCAAGCAGCTTGTGTCCATGCAGCTGCAGTTGTAATTCCAGCACAGCTAAGCAAGGACGTCAAAAAGCCATAGCCTCGGTTTTAGCCCTATTGAAACAGGAGCCACATCACATGCCCCTCAGCTGTGGGGGACCCACAGGCAAAACAGCCTTCGTGAGCCATGTAGGAGACAATGAGGCAGCCCCTCCTCCAGCATGCTGACAAAGAAGGGGAGATTCTAGAGAAAACCTCAAATGTTTCCTGTGGAGCCCGACACAAGTGTTGAGATGTAAGGTAGGAAACACAAAGAATACCAAAGAATGAGGTTTGACACACTGGTACCAGCTCAAAGAAACCAGGCTTTGCATCGCATACCCACCGCACAAGCGCTCACAGTTTGCAAGCCCGCTTCACCGCTCTCCCTTCCAGATGAGCGCTTTCCACAAGAGAGCACGCAAAATCGAGGGGGAGTTTAAAATGCTCAGTCGGCATGTAAGAGGAGAACGTTAGAATTAGAAATTATTTCATATTGTTTCACCTAATGTGGAAGAAAATTAACCTTGGCTAGTATTTCTCATACAGGCTGACACTGGTGCCCTCACGGGGTCGGTAAGTCTCCAGGACATGATGGAGCATTGGTACCCTGGCACTTCTGTTAGCTCTGGCTTATCGCGACCTATTCCTGGGTACATGTGCTCCCAACGGAGTGGTCTTGCACATTATATTATGAAGTTTTTAACTCAGTTATCCCTCACAAAATAGAGGTTTCTAAGAATCCCTGCAAAGAAATTGCTGATAGAAAACATAAGCAATAAAAGAGCATGTCACACCTGGCACTTCCCACTCCAAGCAATGACAACTAGTCATATCTGACAATAATAATAACCATTCTAGCCAAAAGTATCTGATGTGCTCAAGCAGACAGTTGAAATATGGAATTATACTTGTGATTGTTAATGATGAATTGTGCCTTGAGATATAAAAGCTAATGGAAACAAGAAGTCTCTGCTCTTAACAAGACAGTAAATGGGTTACTGCATGAAAAACACACAGAACAATGCCTGGCATATGATCAACACCCTGTAACTGTTAGCTGTTATATTTTAAAATATTGCTTTTTCATCTTTATTGCCTTTATATTATATTTTAAATACTTAACATGTTTTTATAATTGTTAAATATATACTAGATGGATATTCAGTAGTATGGCTATATATCAATAAATGAACACGTATATTAAGGGTATATACTCAAAAAACCTGTCTTTAACTGATGGCTTGGAGATGGCTACTCTAGAAACAGCTGTCCTACAGGAAAAAGTGGTGTCATCCTCCTGGTTGCCTTCCCTGAAGACACAGGTTCACCACTAACTTCACCCTCAACTTCCCCTCCCTGTCCCAACCCACCAGGTATTCAGATAACCTGAGGACAGCATGAAAGGAATATCACAAATGTGGAAATCCCACTTTGAGTTAAATCCTTTCGTCAATTTTACAAAAGGCTCAGTATGAACATGGTACGCACTTGCCTCCCTCCTTTCTTGCCCAAGAAGAGGGATGACTTATCTTCCATTGGGGAAACAGAGGGCTGACATACTCCTCTAATCCCCACTATAAGCTACTGTATGACTTGATTTCCACCAAGTTTCCGGCCAGGCTTCAAGGTATCACAGCAAGGATGAGGATGCAGAATTAGAGTATCTGTTTTTCGGCATTTCATCCACAGAGCTTTCAGTCACCAGTTCATGTGCTCTCACAGCAGCACAGTATGAGGTGGAAGAATAAATCCGCCGATGATGAAGCTAAGATGTGTAGAAACGTCGTGACAAGTCCTTCCTTGGGCCCACGTTCTACTGCTGTCCACTTGGAATCATGCCCATACAGCACAGTTAGTTTGTTCTTAACATACGTCTCATTCTGACTAAATTATTCCAATATTTTGTTCCCTAATGAGAAAGATCTCTTATTCTCATATACGTAAAAGAGCACTGCTTCCTTCTCAGGATCTGATAATACTAAACACAGATTTCTTTGATTCGATTCTTCCACTTTATGAGACAATAAGATGTAGGATAAGTATGTTTGGTTTTTGTTTTTAAATGGCAATTTAGTGCCATATGTAAAAACACTATTAAATAAAAATTTCTGAGAGACGGGAAGTATAAAGTTGGTGATCGTTTTGGCTAAGTTGTGTTATGCTTTATTCTAGACTCAAAAATTAGCTCGGGAATGTTCTCCAACTATTATTCTATACATCAAAAGCTTCTCCTTAAGTTAGTTTACAGTAGAAACACAAGTAATGCAAAATAATATTGAAATGCAGCTGCAAACTCCACTGTTAGAATAACAACAGATAATATTAATTGAGCATTTACTACATGCCAAACACTATTCTAAGCATTTTTCGTATTTTAAAAAATTAATTAATATATTTATTTTGGCTGCGTTGGGTCTTCGTTGCTGTGCACGGGCTTTCTCTAGTTGCAGCGAGCGGGGGCTACTTTCCATTGCGGTGCGCGGGCTTCTCACTGCAGCGGCTTCTCTTGTTGCGGAGCACAGGCTCTTGGCACGCAGGCTTCAGCAGTTGTGGCATGCGGGCTCAGTAGTTGTGTCTTGCGGGCTCTAGAGCGCAGGCTCAGTAGTTGTGGCGCACGGGCTTAGTTGCTCTGCGGCACGTGGGATCTTCCCGGACCAGGGCTCAAACCCATGTCCCCTGCATTGGCAGGCGGATTCTTAACCACTGCGCCACCAGGGAAGTCCCACTTTTCATTATTTTTAACTCATTTAATTCTAATAATCTTATGAAGCAGGAACTATTACCCCCAATTAGCAGATGAGGAAACTGAGGCATCAAGAGGTCATCTAACTTTCACAAGGTAACGTCTAGTGGGTGGCAGAACTGGGATTCAAACTCAAGGCACTCATTATTGTTCAATCCAAAGGCTTTTTCTACTTGCCATGGTTTCAGGCAAACAATGGTCTTCAATAATTTAGCAAGAAAAAAATGGACTATAAGATGATGAACAATTTCATTTCCATTGTGTTCTTCACCTGAATCAGTAAGAGCTGTTATCCAGTTTCTGAGCTGACAGGGGAGACTGCTAAATAACTCCTAATTCAAAACAGAAATCCTAATGGAAATGAGAAAAATTTTAGCATCAAATTATATTGAAATCATACATCTCAACAGTAGGAGTTGTTCTTCTTTCATTTCATACTTTTCCAAGGAGATTTCCCTGCCATATTTCCCAGCTGCTAATGGATAAAGAGGCAGCATGTTACCAGTGTGTACAGGCTCGGAGGCCAGACTGCCTGGGTTGAACCCAAGCTCCACACTTTCCAGTTCTGTGCCTCGGTTTCCTCATTGGTAGAATAAAGATAAGAATAGTACATACTTATGTATGTATTATGAGGTTAAAGGAATTAATATTGGCAAAGCACTAAGATCAGTGCTGTGTCTGGCACATGAATGCCAAATATTGGGTTTTAAAAAAAGAAGAAGAAGAAGAAAAGAAAATCTCAAGAGCTTATTGCTCTTGCCAATGTTCGTCCCACCTAAAGCTCTGGGGAAATCAGATTACAAGTGAAACAAGGAGAAATTTCCATCTCAGCACCATTTATTTTCTTTTAGCCTTAAGATTTGCCACAGTGGGAAAATCTATTGAGGAACCAAGTTTGAGTTGCGTTCTCAGCAACTACGTACATCTTGGTCAAACCTGGTCTTCAGAGTGAATCAACACCCACTGAGGAGGGAACTGTAAAGTTATTCTAACTGACATCAGCCTGAACAATTCCTAGTTGTAAAGTCATTCTTCTTAATCACTGGCAAAAGTTCTAATCCCTGGAACCAAGAGATAAGAGTTTTGAGAGAATCCACTGCACGCCAGCTTCAAAAAATCTAAGTAGATAAATGGAAAGGTTATGTTTTTCTTGACATGCTCAGAACAAAGACCTTAGCTGAGAAGGAAAATTTAGAGTAATAAACACAATGAGAGAAATAAAAGGACGCTCCTACTGTTTTTTATAGCTGACATCATTGCAGGAAGCAGACAGCCACACGTGGCCAAATGCCCCAGAAGGGCTGCCACTATGGAACCACGGGAAACCTTCATTTAATGTTCTGGGGGTGCTGACTGAGTCCTTCTTACAGAAAACAGATAAAAAGAAGAGCAAATCTTCACTCCAGAGAGTTGAAATAGCCCCTTCTCATTTCCTTTTTACCTCTCCCCACCCCAATTTGATCCTATTTGCCTGGAATTCCCACAGTGCTGCCCTATCCTCTGCTGAGAAAGATAATCAGCTTTCCTCTTCCCTGCTGATGAACTTGGCCGTGATGTGGACACAGCCATCTCCTGTTATTGTAATTAGACACTGAACTAACAGACACTGAAACCACATACTTTGATTTGTTTTGACTAAAACAACATAAGGGGGCTCTGAGGGAAATAAGACTTAGAATGCGTGTGTCCACAAGATTCGGCTTAAGCCAAAAATAATCTCTTTCAAAACAGGGAGTCAGATGTGGGGGGAGAATGTCCTGGTTATTGCCACAATGCCTTATCTCCCACCCACACATCTTACATAAGATCATCTTAATACTAAGGTTATAAGATGCCCTTAAGAGTGAACTCTTTCTCCCTCCCCAGAGAAGCGATATGCTATGGTCCTCTTTTTATCCCATTCCTAGAATGACTAGGTACCTGGGAACTGAAAAACAAAAGCTCTTGGAAAAGCTGTTTTCACTTGTGGTGGCAATCAGTACAATAAATAAAGACTTCTTAACACCTTTCAAATTAAAGGAAAGAAAACCTAGTAATGGTGATTAGTTCCCACAAGTCATGATCAGGTGAATTAAAAAGGCTTCAGTAGGAGGAAGGCAAGAGGATGCTGGGGGAGAGGGTGTTGCCCTCAACAAGCTTACAGCATCTTCCCTAAGGGACGATTCTATGACAATGTCTTTAAGAAATGCTGGCATTCTAGATTCTCTTCTTTCCTAGCTATACACCCTATGTCCCCAAACAAATAATCAGAGGCGTAGGAATGTTGAGAGGATTGCACATTGCCACGGAGTATCGATTTCCTACCTGCCTGACTGTGGGCTAAAGGTTCTTCAGACACCAATGTGATGCCGGCACAGGAAAAGTCCACCCCCAACTTGTCACAGAAAACATCCTTCGCTCCTTCATAGCCACTTCATATCCAGTGATCTCAAAACTTCTCTTCCTTATTCCTCGAAAGAGAAATGTTTCTTTCTTTATTTCACTAATTATATCACTAAACTCTAAATTAAAAAGAAAAAACTAGATCCATTGCCGAGTATTTTTTAAGGGAGAATACAATCAGTAATTCACCATATCCCACTGCATTTCTTCAGGCTAAAAATCTATAGCACAGAACACCTTGGAACTCTTTTCTTTGTATTCCTTTTAAGTTTTATGACTTCTCTCGAACATGGCTTCTTCTGCTCCTGACATTTTCCTTTATATGTAGATGGAACCTGAAATTAATTTGTATTTTCTTTCTTATAAGCAAGGCGCTGCTGTCAAGAGCTCACCCAAATATAGGAAACAATGCTCCTTCAGCAAATGCCTTGTGGAAGCTACGAGAAGCAAAACAGAGTGTATGTTATTTTATCCACCAAAATCTTTTTTAAGTTTATTTTAAAACAGGAGGATTAATTTGACTCCTTTGGCTACACAATTACTTGTACTAATAGGATAAAATAATTCTCTATAAGTTGGCATGACGGATGGCTTAAAGCTGACAGGTACATACTGCTATATTTAAAATGGTTAACCAACAAGGACCTACTGTAGAGCACAGGGAACACTGCTCAATATTCTGTAACAACCTCAAAGGGAAAAGAATTTGAAAAAGAAGAGATACATGTATATGTATCACTGAATCACTTTGCTGTACACCGGAAACTAACACAACATTGCTAATCAACTATACTCCAATATAAAATAAAAAGTTTTAAAAAATTTAAGGTTGTCTTATAATCTTTATACCAATCAATTATCTGTAGTGATAAATAATCATCTCACTGCTACCCAACTACCCTATGTTATCAAATACAAAGTTAGGCTCCTGCTGAATTGAATTCCTTGCACATCACTGATCTTTCTTTCTTTCTTTTTTTTTGGCCATACTGCGTGGCATGCGGGATCTTAGTTCCCCTACCAGGGATCGAACCTGCGCCCCCTGCAGTGGAAGTGCGGAGTCTTAACCACTGGACCGCCAGAGAAGTCCCCCCCATGTTTCTAACATACAAAAAAATTCCTGTGATAATTCCTCTTTTCATGGTGAATCTAATGTGATCTTACAGGAAAGTTTAGGCTTTCTTCAATCTCCAAGTAAGATGAAGGTGATATTATACGTTAAAGAAGTCTTGTGGAAATATTTATTTTGACTGTACGAAGTTTGTTGGGGATGAAGAGGTCGAAAAGGAGGGAGAAATTCATCACATGTATTCTGGAGAGAGTCCATGCATCTTCCTTTCACCATCCTTCATGCCTGTCAACTCTCTGTTTGCAAATGAAATAATGATGCCATTATTTATCCTGTTGCTGCATTTCTTGCTTATAATAGTATTTGCCATTTTTTCATCCTTATCTTTCTTAACCTCTCTGTGGCCCACAGCCACACAGCTACTTCTGCTCCGGACAACTCCCCTCTCTTCTCGGAATTCCCTTGGGCTTGTAACTCCTGAATTCTAAGCCCCCCTGGACTTGCTCTGAGCTCCAATCCCTCAGCTCTAACTTCCTACAAAACACTCCCCCCTGGAAAGTTAGCATCCTCAAAACTCAAGTCGCCATTTCCGCCCATCTCCTCACCTTGAACCTGTGCCTGCCCCAGGGGTCCACTTTCAAGGACCAGCACCCAGTGGCTGAAACCTGGCATCTCCCACACTCCCCTGCCCCACATAGTTGGTCACCTGGTCACCTCAACAGTACCTCTCACATCATCTCTTCCGAGCCTGCCCCTTGCTCTAATCACTGCCTTATTTCGAGCTTTCATCATTTCTCACCCAGATTTCTGCACGAGCCAGATTCCTAGGTGTCCCAGCCTCTAGGTGTGCTCCCCTGGTCTTCCAAGTCAGCCCCCCCACTGTCATGAGTCCGTTATGCCCTCGTCTAAAGTCACTGGTTAAAATTCCAGCTTATTAGGGCATTCAATGGCCCTCACGTGTGACAGCTGCTTGCTGCTCCTGTCTCATTCCCCTCCAAGTGACTACACGTGCTCCCAAACACGGGAAGACATGCCCCACGTACCCTCACGCCAGCCTGTCTCCGCATTTGCACGTTCCATCTGTCAGGAGCTCCCCTTTCTCTTATTTGCTTGGTTAATTCCGACAGCTCAAATGTCACTTCTCCAGGGAGCCTTCCCTCACCTGACCCAGGCTCTCCCCTCCACTGTTCCCCAAACCACCAGGGGCCAATCTGAGCTAGGCATTCACACAACCTGGACTTCTTCTTTCCCCTAAAACTCACTCCACTGTAGTGCTGCTGCTTATCAACGCCTCCTCCCCTCCCCAGCTCTGCTCGAGGGGGATGGGAACTGTACCGAGTTCATCTCCTCAGCCCCAAGGCCCAGGGTGCAGACTAAGAGCTCAGCACACATTTGCTGGGTGAAGGAAGAGAATCACAGGGGGAAAGGGGGAGACCCACCTTACTTGTCTCCTGCGGATGTTTTCTTGCCCTGGGCCCTATGCTGTCACTGCCCTTTCCTCAGTGTCACCGTATCTGAGTTAAGGGATGTCTTTAGATGGCAAAAATCACCGGCCTCTTTTAAGCAGTATATCCAGTGACCTCTGCTAGCAAAACTGTTCACTCAGCGTAGCAGCCAAAGTCCTGATAATGGCCTTGAGGTCCTGCCACTTTGCCTCCCTCCTCTATAACCTTTCTGACAATGTCACCTGCAATTCAGGCTTTACTATGTCTGCTCCAGACGCATGGGCTTCCTGGCAGATTCTTTGAGAAACTGCAAGCCTGTTCCTGCCTCAGCGTTCTTACAGTTGCCTAGGATGTCAGAAGGCTCTCCCTCCCAACAGCTGCCCTTTCAGGTCTTTGCCCCAGTGTTACATTCTCACACCTCCTTTAACCACCCTGCACCTCATGCTTCCTATTATTACTGCTTCCCTACCTTGTTTTTCTCTGTAGTGTTTATCTGCCTCGCTATATATTTGAATTGTTTGTCGCCGTCAAAGAACGCAAGCTCCCTGTAGGGAGGGATTGTTGTCTGTTTTATTCCCTGCCGAATCCTCAGCATCCAGTTCCTGGAACACAGCCCGCACTCAGTGAGTCACCTGGCGCACTAGATTATGCTTTTCAAGCTTTTAGAAAGCAGCACAAACAACAACAATGAAACACACAACCTAATTTTAAAATGGGCAAAGGGCGTGAACAGACATTTCTTTAAAGGAGATATATCTGGCCAATAAGAAGCACGTGAAAAGATGTTCAACATCGCTAATCATGGGAAATACATACCTACAATGAGGTACCACTTCACACTCATTACGGCGGCTATTAATTTAGAAAAACAGAAATTAACAAGTGTTGGCAAAAATGTGCAGGAATTGGAACCCTTGTGTACTGCTGGCGGGAATGTAAAATGGTGCAGCTGTTGTGCAAAACAGCATGGTGGTTCCTCAAAATATTGAACAGAATTACCGTATCACCCAACAATTCCACTCTGGGTGTATATTCAAAAGAATTGAAAGCAGGGACTCAAAGAGGTATTCAAACACCCATGTTCATAGTGGTAACATTCACAATAGACAATGAAAGCAAGTGTCCGTCGATGGATGAAGGGATAAACAAAATGGTTAAGTATGCACACAACAGAATATTATTCAGCCTTAAAAAGGAATAAGATTATGACGCATTCTACAATATGGATAATCTTTGAAGACATTATGGTAAGTGATATATGCCAACTACAAAAGACAAATATTATATGATTCCACTTATAGGAGGTCCCTAGAGTAGTCAAATTCACTGGGACAGGAAATAGAATGGTAGTTGCCAGGGACGGGGGGCGGGGAGGGGAAGGGGGAGAGAAGGAAGGGGTAGTTAGTGTTTAATGGGTACAGAGTTGCAGTTTGGGAAGATGAAAAAGCTCAGCAGGTGGATGATATTGATGGTTGCACAACAATATGAATGTATTTGATGCCACTGCACTATACACCTAAAAATGGTTAAAATGGTAACTTTTATTTTATGTATAATTTCCCACAACTCAAAGGAAAAAGGCAGCACAGCTCTTGCCTTAAACTCTATTAAGTAGCCTAATATATAAGGCAGGTAGAAGTGAAGCTGCTGTGGCCAAGGCAGGAATGCAGGGGGAGAGGTGCCGGCTCTGCATGGCATGTCCTTGCTGCCTCCTAGTGGCTCAGGGACCCCACAGAGGTTCAGAGCCATCACAAAGGAGGGCCCTGGCTCCATCCTAAAGGGCTTATGCGCTGGTTTCACTGTTCTTAAGGAAAGAAAGGTAAAAAGTTACTCCTGGTTCCACTTCTAGGAGGAATTTAGCAACGAGGGAAAACGCCATCACCCACAGGCCTTCAGCCAAATGTCAACACTGACTTAGTTTTACAGAAATCACTTTATATCCAGTGGCAGAGGAGACCTGCCAGGGGAAAGAGCAACATTAAGTCACTGGCACCCATACCCAATTATCACTAATGTCTCACATTTTCTGAGCCCTTTTCCATAAAAACTCAATCCTCAAAATAAGTCCATCAAGAAGGTACAAAAGACATTGTGTGATCTCCAGTTTACAAATGAATGAAAACTCAGTGGGCATTATCCGCAGAGGATTACAGAAGTAGAACTGACTTTAGGATAATAATCACTAGCATTGATCACAGATTTATTAATGATGACACTGGCTCAAGACTTTACATGGACTGTTGGATTTCTTACTTGCAACTAGCCTCTTCCACTGTATTTGGTAGTTACCATTATTATTCTTCCTTTTTAGAGAAGAGAAAGGGTGAGACTCAAAGAATAAATAACTATCCCCAAATTGAACAGCTTTAAGCAATGGACTGTTCTGAAACGTCTTACTCCAGAGCCCATGCACTTAACCAGTATTATTTTGTCCTGCCCATCTGGGTCCCTGACTCTCGTTTTTTGGGAGAGGCCTAATCAGTGCTTCCTTCAGCCTTGAAAGCAAGTACAACTGATGAATTTCCACAGGTCACTGTGTTTTCTAACCCTAAGTTGAACTAATGCTAACAAATCAGTACTCTTATTCCCTAAGCGTAAATGCAATAAGACACTATCACTTAGACTAAGAAGAGGTTCCTAGATCCTTTACAATCCTGTAAAAATTTACATACAAAAATATCATAAGACCATTAGAATAAATAGTCACATTGGGGTCATCCCATTTAATGTCTCTTTTCTGTAGGGCTAAATCTGCTGATGGACAGAGTGCTGATTATTCCCAATACTTTTCTGAGAGCTTCTTCAGAACCTTCCGAGGATGTCTGCTTTGTTCTCCAGAAATTGGAAAGAGGAGAAACGCTCTGTGGTTTGTCAACAGGGCATTCGGTCTGCAGGGCTGCCCCGCAGGATGCAAGGGCTTTGGGCCAGTTGAAACAAATATTAATTTGGAAGAGCATCAAGCAAGGTTCCAACTGGGCAACTCTAAGGGGCAGGCAAGGGGAGGAGAGGGGCAGAGTCATGCATAGCAGGGCCGCAAGCCGATGGCTAGAGTTCCTCCCACTCCGTCTGAGAGGTTTCCAGGGACCATCTCCTTCACAAAAACCTTGAAGTGGCTTCTTGAAAACCACCAAACATATATACTAATTCTTGCAGCAAAACTCATATATGATATGGGTGTTTTCTTTACTTTAAAGGTTTAGAACCTAAACACCAGCTGTTCCATTTATTTGTTTGTTTGTTTGTTTACTTTAGCCATGCTGCTCGGCTTGCGGGATCCTAGTTCCCCAACCAGGGATGGAACCCGGGCCCCCAGCAGTGGAAGCTCGGAGTCCTAACCACTGGACCGCCAGGGAATTCAACACCAGCTCTTCCTAACTCCATGTGTCACCTTCGCTGTGACGGTGTGATTCCCTGAGCACAGACAGACCTGCCACTCCACTAACTCTGGCGACATGGCTTTTCTCTCTTCCATTCCGAACATCCCACGACGGGGCCACAGCGTGCACGTTCCTCTCACCCGAGAACGGGGGATGAGGGAGGGTCTTACCGAGTTCTCCTTCAGCTGCAGCCCCTCCCCGTTGGGAAGTGAGGACCGTCTCTTAGCTGAGTTCCTGTTTGGGGTTGAGGTAATGGCCCCTGCTTTCTTCTTCACGGATAGCACCTCACAGCTGGCTTGGTCTTCATTGTGTGTGCTCTTCCCGGCATTGATAACCCTGGAGGAGAAGCCAGAAAAGCCGGTCAGACAGAGTGGTGTCTGGAGAGCTGAGAGCCTGGTCCCTCAGGTCAGCCCAGGCAGGCTTCACAACTGGCACAGAACGAATGCCCTACTTAATGCACAGGACCTTACAGGCTGGGTGGAGTAAATGGATTTTTTTTTTAATGTAATTCTACTAGCATATGTTAAAACATTTGCTAAAGCAATGTGCTGAGGTCAGCTCACCTTCGCAGGTGTCTGATAGACGTGATCAACCCCACCAATACATTTCTAGTCAAAACACTCGAGACGATCACTCTTTTTGCCAATTACATTGAAGACAGATGGCTGGCTCAGGGAATTCTGTTGCATTTCTCCAAGTGATAGAGCAAAACCACCATCAATCTTATCAAAGAACAAGGCAGTAATTTACAGCACACTGTAAAATCCAAGAGAACAGAGAACTATATTTCATGACTGCCATGACCACTTTTACTTTACACACGGAGAAGTGAATGGATCAAAGGTTTATTCTTTTAAAATTATCTTCACTCCTTTATCTTTTCTCATGTAGAATAACACTCCTCACATTGCATCATCACAACAGACTATAGGGCATGCTGATTTGTACGTCTGGCCCTATGATCTCATGGCCTGTTGATATTCTCTGGCCTAATTACTAATGGTTTGAGCACAGGAATGCTTCAGAAAAACATGCTACATCATTCATAGACCTTTTTCTGTATCAGGTGACTGCAGAATGAACTCTTGGGTTTCGGCACCATTTTCTTATTAAGTAATTAAGCGGCAGCTAAATTAGTTTTCCTGAAAGAGAGCTCTCCTTGATTTGCCATTGGCTGTGTTTTCTTTCCAAAATTTCAACAGTGTCACAGTAGGTGACAGAGTGAGTGTGGAGGATACAGACTCAGTGGCAAGGAAAGAAAGATGCTTTTTTTTTAAATAAGGTAAGATAGATGGAAATCCACTTTAAAAGTGTGGTATATACACCACTCAGTCCTGTTGTACTCCCTCCTAACAATTAATTAGAAAATGATCATTTTCAAATGACTTTTTATAAAGAATTCTAAATTCTCAAATAATTATCAACTCAGAGTAAACTGCAAAAGTAGTATAGAGAGTCTCATGCACCCTTCACCCAACTTCCCCCGAAAGCAACATTTTATATCACTCAAGTACAATATCAAAACAAAGCAACTGACACTGATCCAGCACTGACAACCAGACGGCAGACCTTATTCAGATGTCACCATTTTTTATATCAAATAGCTTTCAGTATTGAAAACTGTATATACGCTACAATCAAACAGGAAACAGAGAGCAAATTGAGATCTGAGTGCTGTAAGACTTCAGGGAGTGTGTTTTGAACAGTCTTCTACCAAACCTTGGGATTCTACGGAGGTATTTCAGATGTTTTAACATTTACTTTAAATTCGTTTTTTAAATGTATAAGCATTTTGGAAAAAAGTGCAATAATTTAAAAGTTGATTCCCATCTGTTACATGTGAACAAATACATGCTAGTCTATATATTTTGGGCAGCTTTGGCATAATAAGCCTTCTATCTTTTCTCTTTGACCAGTATCACTTGATTCGAAGAAGATCTGTTTAAAAAAATACCATTTGAGGGACTTCCCTGGTGGCACAGTGGTTAAGAATCTGCCTGCCAATGCCGGGGACACGGGTTCAAGCCCTGGTCTGGGAGGATCCCACATGCCACAGAGCAGACAGGCCCGTGTGCCACAACTACTGAGCCCGTGTGCCACAACTACTTAAGTCCGCGCGCCTAGAGCCCGTGCTCCGCAACAAGAGAAGCCACCGCAACGAGAAGCCCGTGCACCGCATCCAAGAGTAGCCCTCGCTCGCCACAACTAGAGAAAGCCCGCGCGCAGCAACAAAGACCCAACGCAGCCAAAAATAAATGAATTAAAAAAAAAAAATTGGGGCTTCCCTGGTGGTGCAGTCGTTGAGAATCTGACTGCTAATGCAGGGGACACGGGTTCGAGCCCTGGTCTGGGAAGATCCCACATGCCACATAGCAACTGGGCCCGTGAGCCACAATTACCAAGCCTGTGCGTCTGGAGCCTGTGCTCCACAACGGGAGAGGCCGCGATAGTGTAAGGCCAGCGCACCGCGATGAAGAGTGGCCCCCCGCTTGCCGCAACTGGAGAAAGCCCTCGCACAGAAACGAAGACCCAACACAGCCATAAATAAATAAATAAATAAATAACTGATTGAAGGACTTTATTTGGAAATACAAATATATGTTTAAAAAAATTTTGCAATTACTTATCTATATGTAATAGGAAAAAGATCATAAAAGTCATCTACTCTCTCCGTTATTTCAAATTTCTGTTCACTGAAACTGCTTTATCATTCTTCCTGAGTTTATTATAAATTTCAACTTAACCATATTTTTATAAACGAAAGTCTTTAACTCATTTTACACACGACAGTTTTGTGTAAGATTCTTTTTTTTTTTAAAGTAGATCGTTGCTTACAGAATATGAAGATCATTGTCCTCGCGGCGGGGGTCCCTCGTAGGAGGCAGGGTCCCTGCTGATCTCTGTGAGGTCAAATCTGCCTCCACACCCTCTCAGGGATGAAGGGAGGAAAAGGTCAAGGTCTAGTTTTCGGCCCCACCTTCACTCTCTCTCCTCTAAGGAGGAGGCGTTTTCACAAGGTTTAAGAATACAATGCTGAGAACCTACTGTAGAGCACAGGGAACTCTACTCAGTGCTCTGTGGTGACCTAAATGGGAAGGAAATCCAAAAAAGAGGGGATAGATGTATACGTATAGTTGATTCACTTTGCTGTACAGCAGAAACTAACAGCACTGTAAAGCAACTGTACTCCAGTAAAAAAAAATTAAGAAAGAATACAGTGCAATTCTTGACGACACAATGAAGACACACACTACCTGCATAAGACTATTAATACCACTATGCTTGCTGCCCAAGTTAAGTTATCCCAAGTTCCACAGCCAGGAAGGAGCGCTGCTGGGATTCAGAGTGAGGCCTCCTTTGACCCCCAGCCCAACCTCTTCCTATTATACACGGGGATTTGCATCAGTCGGTGGGAGGACCAGCTGGGCTGTGTGGGGAAGCACGGAATAAGCAGATTAGGCAAGCTCGGGTCCGTGCCTGACAGAAAGGGGATTCTCTCCCTGCTTCTCTAGCTACTGGAGAAGGCACCCAGAGGAAGGATGAAGGATGGATGGTTCAGATCTGCCTGTCTCTAGAGGAGCCCACGTTTAGTCCAGGTGTTTGCAGCTGGAGCTCCTAATACAGAACATGCATTTGTCTGGAGTTTCCCTTTCACATGGATTTTTGGAGAACCAAATCAGGCAGAGGAAGATTTGAAATACCACCTGCCTCTTCTCTGTCACTGATAGTGACTTCCAAGCAACATGTTTGGGGCGGATGGTTTGCTGGATGGTGATGTTACACCCCCGTGGTCACCCACTAACATCTTCCCTAGGGAAAGCCAAAGTGGAGGCTCGGCTAGGAAAACAAGTTCGTGACAACCGTCCCCTCCACAGTGTCCTCTGAACAAGATCTGAGCTTCTATTTCTGGAACTTGGCATCACCCTGACCATTGGGACCTAAAAAAAAAACCTGACTAAAGCATAAGTTTAACAAAAAAAGCATCACTGATCTCCGATAGCTACATGCCAGGCTGACTCATCTGCCACTGCTATTTTCCAACAGTCAACAAAGCTACTATAATTACATAAATCACGAATCACTGTCCCCTGAATGTGCTGTATATCTCCTATCTCTCTTGGTGGATATTAAATTCCAAAGTTGACCTAACTTCAGCAAGAGACCCTAGAAACTTTATTTTATGCAAGAGAAACCCAGGGCCCAGGAATACTGTGGCTTACACAAGGTCACACAGCTAAAATACAGCAGAGTCTCAGCTCTTTCTGCTTCAGCTTTCAGTTGTTTTATTTTTCTATTGTGTGTGTATTCTTATCGGCACTTGGTTGAGAAGGCTGTCCAGCAATGACTCATCAAAGCCAGGGAACTGTGAAGAACAATCAAGGGTGGACTTCCTTTGCCATTTCAAGCAAATACAGCTTGTGAACGACACTGACGAAATATCAAGAAGTCAGAAACGTCAACCTAGAGGGAAGACAGCAGCCCCAAACCTGGAAGCCTGTTTGGTCAGATATCTGATTATTATCCAGATGATAGTCATTTTAATTAAAGCCACTGCCTTTTTAAAACACACAACTGCTATCCAATATTTCATATTATTTCAAATTCCTGACTCAGTACAGCTTTAGTAGAAAGACCTGATTCTTCTCAATTTATTTTGGCTTTAAAAAGCTTGACCTCTATCAACTTAAATATTTCATTTTGTTCTTCAAAGGCAAATGCTTTGTTTACTAAATATATATAAAACCTCCAATTCCTCTAAAAGTAAACTGAGAAAAACTGTGTTTCCTGAGTTCAGAAGCATCATTCTGTCAATAGGTTCAATTTTTTTTTTTTAATGTGAGCAACTATATCAGTAGCTACATTCTCTTCTTATCATAGGCTCCAGCAAAAAGTCAGCACTATCTTGAGATCAACAGGAATGACTTCAAGATGTCCTTTCTTTAAGCAATACCCACCCATGATGCTTATTTTGAAGATTTAAAGACAAAACGTTGGTGGACCATGAATCATCATCTCTTTGGTGTCATTATTTTCCAATTTCCTACAAAGGGGGAGAACATCTTCCTTGAAATTAAACTGGAAGTAATAATGCACAATGGTTAAGATGATGGGCTATCTCCCCAGAACATAGCACATAGCAGGTGCTCAACAAACGTCTGCTGAAAGAATGAATGAAACCAGACAGAAATCAACTCTGCTACTTCCTAGATGTAGAGTAATAACAGTATCTTACACTTGTTGAGAACTAATCATGTGCCAGGGACTGCTGTTAGCATTTTACATGTAGTAATTAACTCATGTAATCCTCTGTGGACTCTAGAGTTGGCCACCACTGTTCTCCTCTTTTTAAAGTCACAACTACTGGACAGCAGAGTGTTTGGTCAAGTTGCTTAACTTCTGCAAACCTCAGTTTCTTAGTAGTACTTCCCAGATTAAATTCTGGGAGTTGCTAAAATTTATGTGTTCGGGAGAGGGGATATTAGTCATCTAAATTAAAGAATTGGGAAATTCTGAAGTTAGGGTTAAAATTCAAGTGGGAGAATTGTGAGACGATGAAGGGGAAGGTTAACTACTATGTCTTCAACATGGAAAGTTTACATCCAGTTCTTCCTTCCCTTAGAAGATCAGGATATGTTTGCCCTAGGAGAGAGACACGTGACAAAGTTAAATTCAATTATGGACTGCATTAATCTACCAACCTACCCTCAACTGGACCGAAACATCTAGATTTTTTTTCCCCTTGTAAAAATAGGTAAACACAGAATTTTAAGGTCTTGGAAGTCCAAAATCCTATGCGTGTATCAGATACAACTGGAAGCTATGACCTGAACACCAGGCGTGAAGGTGACCATGAGATTTGTAGCAGTAGAAGACCCTATTTAAAAAGAGCAAGTGATTCATTCTGTGCTACTATCACACACGTGGGAAACCTGTTTTCCTTCTTTCCGTTTGTAAAATAGTCTAGTCACAAATTTTTAAAAAATCAACTCCACCTGAATTTCAGCAGAAAAATCCTGGTTTTAATGGCAACTGTTAAATTATCAAGTTACCTGCCTTCTCATCTGCTCAAAACCTTGACCTTAAGGACATTCACCTGATAATATAACACACAGAGCAGGTTCCTATCACTAAATTCAGACGAGTAACTCTTCTCAAGTAGTGAGCCCCTGTCACAACAGCCACTGGTCCAGAGAACTGACAATGGAAACATTTTCAAAAGGATTTACAGGACAGTCAATCCACAAAGGATTGTCACAGTTGATAATGTTTTGGAAGGATTCCCACGTGTCACAAGGGTCAAGTCATGCATTACCAACCCCTCCCCCTTGGCACCGCGAGGTACTCAGCAGAAGAACCAACAGAGACAATGGTCAGGTAGACCAAGTTCAAACTTGCCGTCTGTTCTCGAGCACAGTAAGTTTACTTTCTGCCTCTAAAATGGGGATGAAAACTGTCACTTCCGATAGAATTAAATGTCCTAGCATAACAGGTATTTAACAGTACACAGTGAGTACTCAATATTATTACTTAATAATAATATATCCAACACAAGCCAGCTGCCTCTTGTGTTGGGCCCAGAGGACTTTATCAAGTTATGTGAGTTTGAGGGGAACCTCTTCTTCCCTCTTCTTTCTGTCAGTGTCCCTCTGTCAGCCTCAAGGTCACAGGGTCGCATCCAGGCAGCCAGAGCCTACAAGAGGCACGGCATGACACTTCCCTGAACACGGCCCTTGAGCAAGGCCACCGGCTCCTCTGAGCCCTCTTCTCAAAGTGGTTGCAACACACAAGCCACCCATGTGACAGTGTTCTGTACATGGGAAAGCGCCACACGGTTAGGAACGTGCTAATTCTAGGTTCCCACCCAGATCTACCCAACGAGGCCATCTCTCCCCAGGCTCCTGGTCTCAGCAGCTCAGGTCCCAGACCCACAGAAAAAGACCAAAGAGAGAATTTGGTTGGGTTTGATCTTTTTTTATTTTTGGTATTATTCTATTGCTTTGTTTTTAAAGGAAAGAAAAGCCTGGACAGTTTAGACTAAAAAGTTTACACGAAGTGTTAATACCGCTAAACAGCCAGTAATCACACTGAGTAAGAAGGAGCAAGCATTTTAGAAAGGCCATCAGGTGAATTGAGCTGCTGCTGATTCATATACAAGTGAGAAGCAGACAGCAAAAGGCTGTAGGGGGAAGGGTGGGAAATCAATCCTTTACAGGAGACCAAATATAGCGATCAATTATTAAAATTCTCTTTCCTAGGTAACCCCGCAGGCAATGTTTCATGTGATTCTCTGAAGTGGTTACTGACCACCCAGACAGGCTGGAACTCCGAAGGACAACTTAATTCCTAGCTCCAAGGGCGTTAATAACCTCTCATTCTTGGTGTACTAGAAAACCAGGGCTCTGACTAGGAACAAAAGCCTTCGCTAACAGCCATCAGCAAAAACAGCCAGAACATCCATCAAGAATGGATGTTCTGATGGATGTTCTCCCAGATGGTTTCAGCCACCTCCGGGGAGGAGGCGGAACAGGAGGTCACTCCAGCCCATCCAGTTAACGGCCCGGTGGGTGTCACCAGGGAGGAGAAAGGATGGAAAGCCATGGAACTCTCTGTGGTGTCTGGCTTTCACACCTTGGAAGGTGGCTAAGCACCAACAGGTGGAGGAGGCAGAGTGTCAAGACGGCAGGATGAACACAGGCTGAGAACAGAGCACACACATGCAAGGCCTTCTCCTTCTCCCATCAGGCAGCCTTGCACGCTCTGGTTCCCAGGCCCTGTCCGTGGCTAATGAAGGGATGTGACCAATCGGGGGCTGCTAACTGGGGTCTCAAGGGCCACATCCAGCCGACAGACAGGTTGGTATTTTAAAAGTTGTACCCACAAGGTATTTCTTTAGAAGGTGAATTTGTAGTTGCCCATATTGAAAAACTGGGACTTCCCTGGTGGTGCAGTGGTTAAGAGTCCACCTGCCAATGCAGGGGACACGGGTTCGAGCCCTGGTCCGGGAAGATCCCACATGCCATGGAGCAACTAAGCCTGTGCACCAACTACTGAGCCTGCGCTCTACAGCCCGCGAGCCACAACTACTGAGCCCACGTGCCACAACTACTGAGCCCACGTGCCACAACTACTGAAGCCTGTGCGCCTAGAGCCCAGGCTCCACAAAAGAGAAGCCACAACGAGAAGCCTGCGCACCGCAACAAAGAGTAGCCCCTGCTCGCCACAACTAGAGAAAGCCCGCGCGCAGCAACATAGACCCAATGCAGCCATTAATTAATTAATTAATTAAAAGGAAAACTGGGATATTTATATTAAAAATCTTAGTTTTCTCATTTCTCTTGGAAAATAATACCGTCAGCAACACCTGTCACACTCTTGGGTCACAACGATCAGAGATGGGGCATTTCCTCGCTAGCTCACCCCAGACCTCACTCTGTCCACTTCTGCCATTAAGTCACCAGCCTGGCCCCAAAGGCACTGGATTCTGCAACCCTGTAATCAGATCTCTGCGACTTCATAAGTAAACCAAGAAAGTTATTAGATACGTAGTACATCTTGATTGAAATAATTACTTTAAAATATTGTGTAGCCAAGAGGGGTAAAGCAAGAAGACTAGGGCATGGCTTCTACCCCCAGGGAGCCCATATTCATCTACATAGTAGAGACACCTTCCTATAAATAACTGAGTTGTTCCGACGGATGCCATACCCAAGATATATGTCACAAGAGACCTGAAAATGCAGAAGAGGAGACAATTCTGCAAAAGTAGAGTCATGGAAAGTGTCACAGCTGAGGTGGCACCTGAGCTCAGCCTCATGGAATAAAGGAGGAAATCAAGAATCAGAGAAAAAGCAAGGCAAGGCCCTGCAGGCATAGGAATAACCTCTGAAAACAGAGTGATGTGAACTTTATAAAGAGGGGTGGGTGTGACTTAAGTATAGGCTTGGCGAGGGAGCTACATCAGAACTAGACCATGAAATTCTATAGGAACTTTACCCTATAGAGCCTATGACCCATGGGAAGAATCTAAGATGCTTTAAAGAAGGATCCGATATGATAAAAACTGTTTAGGAAAATAACAGTAGTGGCCTGATGGAGGATGGATTACAGAGGATAAATGACAAAAGTGAAGAGACCAGCTAGGGTCTTTTGTAACAGTCCAGGTGACAAAGAGGTCATGAATCAAGCAGTGGCTCTGGGTGGAAGCAAACAGAAGGTTTCAGAGGAGGTGAAAGAACTGAGAATTCCTAATTGAGACCTGCTGGACACGGGTAGTGGAGGAGAGAGGAGCAAAGACGACGCTGCCCAGGTGTCCACTGGCAGGGTGAGCAAATGCAGTACTCGGATTACGAAGGGAGATGAGAAGGTGAAACAAGGCTTGGGGTGGGGAGTTCTGGAGGAGATAATGAAATTGGTTTTAGGAGAGTGAACAGAAAGTTCTTGGTACCAGAAATTACAAAAGGCAGTGGCAGCCAACTTCAGCTTAACTAGGGGTTGGCAAACTATGGCTTGTGGGTGAAATTCAGGCCACTGCTTGGTTTTGTATGGCCCCCAAGCCGAGAACGTTTATTACATTTTTAAGTAGTTGGAAAAAAAAATCAAAAGAATATTATGAGACGTGAAAATTACATGAAATTCACATTTCCATGTCCATAAATAAAGTTTTATTGGAACACAGCCACATTCATTCATTTACGTATTGTTTATTGTGGGCCTCCAGGTACAATGGCAGTTAGTAGTTTCCACAGAGACTGTCTGCCCGCCAAGCCTATAGTATTTACGACCTATACCTTTACAGAAAATGTGCTGAGCCCTGAAATAAACTATTAGACTGAATGCTCTGAAATTGTTTTTATAGGTCAAAAACAGTCCGGTACTGACAATTTCATATCACTACACATAATATGTAAGTGAAGCAAAGAGAGAGATGTAGGTTTGGATAGAATTTAATGTGCATCTTGGTGTTACTTGTAACGTTAGCTTTGGATATACTTCGCTGCTAGCATTTGGGGGCCATCGTCAGCTCCTAGCTCCCTCACCAATGTAATTAGATAACTGAAGATTAAAAAACGAACACTATAGATCAAAAGAAGATATAGTATTGTCCCAAAGATCTCCCTACATAAATATCAATGTTTTCTTCTTCACATTGGCTGTTTAGAAATGAACTTTTAATATAGTAAAGGTAAAAACCAGAAAGCTGCCATTGGGCATTTCCTTTCAATTAGTCTCTGGGTTCTCTTAGTAAAACCATTGATAACACCAAAGACCAACTTCCACATTTAAATCAGGAAGTCTGCACTCTGTCAGATGCTGGAGCAATTCCCGTACAAGGCCACAGTGCAGCTCTGTGGGGGTCAAGTGAAACCAAAATAAAGGCCTACCTAAAAAAGGATTTCGAGTTTGGAAGTTCTGCATTAAATAGAGCAGAAAAATAACTTTTTTGCGGGTTTAGAACAATGCTACTTGCACATAGCTGTTAGCTGTTGTTGGCAATTAAAAAAAAAAAAAGCAATGTGCTTGAGGCCACTACATTGCTAAAGATAAGGTTTTCTTTATTTATTTGACCAGATGTATCAGTCCTATCAGCAATGTTAGAGAAACGTATTTTTCAAGACAAAGTGAAAGTCGATTTGAAGCGTGTAACCTAAAAAAAGCGAACTTTAAAAAGCCAGAAACTAATGAAATGAAACCAAAAGATAAAAGGACACTAATCTCAACAGACATCAAATAAAATACATAAATTTTTAATCAGCAGTTTCCTCAAAAACCCAGATACAATCTTGGTTTTTCCCTTGCTCTGGGATAAAGGAAGTTCTGGGCCATCTAGGGCTCTGATATTTTCCTTTTTAACCTTAAAGCAACACAAGACGAATCATTTTATACAGAAGAGGACTGTTTGGTGGTAAGAACACTCTAAATTGGGATTTCTGAGTTCCTGCTTTAGAAAAGGTCTTTTAAAATGTGCTCTGTCCTTCACTGGAGAGGTGAAGGCCACTCGTCTACTTTCCTCAAACACGCCGGCTGTGCCCCTAAACACACAACAGAGCAGGATGCACCTGGTGGGGTGCAGGCAAGCAGATTTCTGCTGGAAATTTGGGAGGCAGTTGGGTAAAGCCCTTAAGAGCAGAGAGACTCTGGAACCAGATTCCCCAGGTCTAAAGGCTGGGTCAGCCAGAAGGTAGCTGCAGGACTTTCAGTAAGCTACTTTATCTCCCTGTGCCTCTGTTTCTTATCAGTAAGACAGGGGCAATGAGTAGTACTTTCCTCACAGGGTACTTGTCTGACTGTTGCAAAACAGAACCGTTTGAAGTCCTTTCCATCTAACAACTGAGTGAATGCTTGTAACCCTAAACACTAGAGAGGTGTGGCATGATCCTCATTTTATTGACCCCACCAGTATCATATGGAAAAAGATTCAGTTAAACGTCCTAGACGAGCCATTCTGGCATTTTCTCAGAGTCCCTGAGGTTTTAAACGATGTATTATGTTCACACAAGCGATGCTCTTGTAATTAGTTGCACAACAGCCTATAAATAGAACACAGGTATTGCAAGAAGGAATTGTGACATATCATATGGTTTCAGCACTCCAACATTTTTTTTCTGAGCAAGTACGTTATTACTACAAATGTACATTAAGAACAATAATTAATTTTCCCCTCATTACTTCAGTCGTTGTTTTTAAGAAACACATTTATTTTAACTAAAAATAATATGCTTTGGAAAATCTTCACCCTTGTGTTAACTAACCTGTAGAGAAAGTCTGTTTTGTTTCCAGATTAAAGCCTGAACAACAACAAAATAGTCCTTTCAAAGCTGATTTTTAACTGATCCAACATTTCTACCTTTGTGCCCAGACCCATGACAAAGCTCAGTTAACAAATCAAGCCTCCCTAATTTATAAGGAAAAGAACATGCTAGTTTAACCCTTGAGGCCCTAGAAGGGCCAAATCTGGGTTCCATTTTAGGAAAACTGATCTCCCCACCCTCAAAAAGCTAGAAAGTACCGCGAGACTTTGCTATGGCCTTGAAGGAGACAAAGGCACTGACAAGAATGTCAACTGTTTAAAACTGGATGCCCAATACCACCCCATTATTTCAATTAGTTAAAGATAGATATGCTTCCTAATGCTGGATGTTGATTTTGGTTATGTTTTCCCACATCTCAAGTCACACAGCAGGGAGTAGGCACTCAATAAGTTAGTTGAATGAACAAAGGAACTCATATTCTCTCCATAACATCAATGGGGACACTAGAATAATGAATGAGTTCTAAGCCTGCCTATTGGTTTCTAAAAGCTTAAAATATTTTTACCAGGGGGGATGGGTGGGGGGACTTCC
The DNA here is from genome assembly GCF_028021215.1 of Eschrichtius robustus. NCBI lineage: Eukaryota > Metazoa > Chordata > Mammalia > Artiodactyla > Eschrichtiidae > Eschrichtius > Eschrichtius robustus. Next base: position 52,424,467 of record NC_090836.1, read on the forward strand.
CTGGCGGTCCAGTGGTTATTAACGGACTCCGCACTTTCAATGCCGAGGGCATGGGTTTGATCCCTGGTTGGGGAAATAAGATCCTGCAGGCTGCAGGGCACAGCCAAAAAATATATATATGTTTTTTTCATGAGGGTGTCCCCTCAAATCAATTCAAGGAAAATAAATCTATGTTCCAAAGAAAAAAATTATTTACCTATGAGTGCTCATGAGAGCAAGACATGTAAAGTGAGCCCCAAACATCTCCAGCAGAGAAGTGGTTGATAAACCAGAGCACCTAGGGCACCTCTAGGGAGAATCTTAATCTGAGCTCTACTGCTGGTCTCCCCTCATAACCAAGTGATTGCTGTGATGAGAAAATCTTTTGAGAAAAACAACTTTTGCTTTTCTGAGTTGCTGCTTAGGCATTTTACAGTATGGTAACCCTGCTCACATCCAGAGTCTGGACATTTAGATGAGGACTTGAGTTTAGGATGCCCATCGTAAGTTCCCACTTTGCTTGTCCCAGGGCAGTTTTGAAATTAACCACTTGGAGTTAAGCCCAAGGAAAGTGGATATACGAGTGGATATATGTATATGCGTAACTGATTCACCGTGCTGTATACCGGAAACTAACACAACATTGTAAATCAACTCCACCCCAATAAAAATGTTTTAAACAGTCAGTTCCTCCACCCCAACCACTGTATGAGTACAGTTGGCCCTCCTTATCTGCGGATGTGAAACCTACAAATACTGAGGGTAGGCTGTATTCACTGTACAACGTCATTTTATATCAGGGACTTGAGCATCCACAGAGCTTGGAATCCGTGGGGGGTCCTGGAACGAATCCCCCAGGGATATCCAGGAGTGACTGTCATAGATGCTTGCTACCTTGCTCTATCTCCTGGCTTGCTGCTGACCTGGGACAGAGAGCTGCCCTTCCCCCGGCTCATGGCACCCCCTCGATTCTGGAATCTGTAAATTACTAATCTTGTGACTGTACTTCCTTTGTATGGGTGTATTAAAACTGAGTCTTCCATCAAAACAACCCGTGGGTTTCACTTCCCCAAAATGGGAGTTGGATGCTGAGGGAGCCACTGGCCACCCCTGTGTGGGTGGCTTTTGCCACCTCTTTCAGCTGGTCACAATCTGCATATTCTTTCTTTCTTTCTTCCTTTCTCTCTTTCTCTCTCTTTCTTTCTTTCTGGCTGCTTTGGGTCTTCGTTGCTGTGCGCGGTTTTCTCTAGTTGCAGTGAGCGGGGTCTACTCTTCGTTGCGGTGCGCAGGCTTCTCATTGTGGTGGCTTCTCGTTGCGGAGCGCAGGCTCTAGGCATGCAGGCTTCAGTAGTTGCGGCACGTGGGCTCAGTAGTTGTGGCTCGTGGGCTCTAGAGCGCAGGCTCAGTCGTTGTGGTGCACGGGCTTAGCTGCTCTGGGGTATGTGGGATCTTCCCGCACCAGGGATCAAACCCGTGTCCCCTGCACTGGCAGGCAGATTCTTAACCACTGCGCCACCCGGGAAGCCCAATCTGCGTATTCTTAATTCAGTACACTAACTCGGCTTCTCAGCTCACTCGCTCTTTTAACAGGGACAGCCTACACCAAGGTGGCCTTGGCCAGGACGGCCACGCAGGAGGGAAATTCCAGAGGCCCGAGGGGGAGACAGAAGCAGCAGACAAGCAATTCTGACACTATCAGAAGCTGCCCAGCAATGCAGTGAGTTACGTCAGAAAGTAGGAATCCCCTTCACTGGAAACGTCCAAAAGCTGGTTGATCACCTTTCAGGGGTACTCTGAGGATCTCTGCTTGAAAGGGAATTTCTAAGAATTCTTCTCTACTGTTGAGTCTGTATCTGCCCCTGTCCCCACCTCCAGTTAATGGGAAATCTTAAACTGCTTTTTGAGCCAAAATTAATTTATTATGGAACATGGTTTACAGCCATTCTAAGATAATCCTCTGATACCTAGTAAACCATATTTGACATATAGCAAGTCTCTATACAATAGGAATGTGATTAACTCAAACTTCCTATCCGCACTGGCCCTTATGTGGGGATAAGCAAGTGAGCCTCAAAGGCTGCTGTTCCCTGGGACTCCCATTTGGTTTTTCTTCCTACCAAGCTTGCTCTGGGAGATCTCTATTCCCAAGGCTCCCCTGAAGATGGAAACAGTAAGCACTGCCATATTCGTATCTACAGCACTGATCTCTGGGGTGTCTGACGTGCATTTCTGAATGCCTTCAGGATACCTGCATCTGCATCTTGCATACATTCAAGCTGACCAAACCTGCATGAATTTTCTCCTTCTTTCTGCTGCCTACCTCTGTCTCAAATACCATCCTTGTGGTGTTCCTGTCTTAGTGGACCAAGAATTCCGAAGAATGTCCCTGTCCTCCTAGCTTCTTACTCTCACCCACATCTAGTCCCTCAGCCTGTAGATTTCTACCTCACAGCTATGACTTAGATCCCCCAACTCCCATGCCTGGTTCAGGCCCTCATAGCAACCTCTGGGCACCACTGCAGAAACCTCCCAACCGGTTGGCCCTCCCCCAATAAATCCTGTAGAGCATGCCAAGACTTATAGTTCTCAACCATGAATATGGCCATGGCTCTCCCATGTTCCAGGTCCTTCAAATGGACTCTGAAGATTTCAGGGTAAAATATAAACTCCTTAGTTTGCCACACAAGGGTCTGCATGGTCTGGCCCCATCCATATCCTCAGCTTTCCCATCTGCTCTCCTTACATCTTATTCTCAGCCATAAAAACCATCCTGTGGCTTACAGAAAGCAGTGTTGCTGCATGCCACAATTTCCTCCCACATGCCTTCTCCTCCACCTAGAATGATCTATCTTCCTTTTGCCTGACAAATCCCCACCCCACCCCCGGCCTTCAACACTCAGTTTAAGGACCACATCATCCTAAGGCTGCTTCACATGCATTTCTTTATTGTAGTTCTTAAACACTGCAATGTAGCCATTAAGTAGTGCAGTGGTTAAAATGAAGGAAATTACCAGAAACTTGGGCTAGTTTCCTAGCTCTGCCACTTACTAGTTGTGTGACTTGGGTAAGTTAATTAACCTTCCTAAAACTCAGTTTCTCTAACTATAAAATTGGGCTACTTTGAGGACTTGAGAGAATGAATAAATGTAAAGTGCTTGACAACGACCTGGCAGAGACAGGTTTTACCTGTCCAGACCCACTTTCTTCTAGACATTGTCTTTCCTTCCTACCCTCCTCCATCCCCCTCATAGAATTGTTCCCTGGCCACACATGATTGGTCTAGGGATGGCCACTTGACTGTAGGTGAGCCAATTAGGGCCCTTCCATGAAAAATGAAAGAAAAAAGGTAGAGGAGATAGAGGGAAGAGAGACAGAGACAAAGAAAGAGAGAGAGAGAGACAAAGGAGAAATGAAGCATTATGTAACAGTACAGTACAAATTAGAAATAAAGAGAATATCGGGACTTCCCTGGTGGTGCAGTAGTTAAGAATCCTCCTGCCAATGCAGGGGACACGGGTTCGAGCCCTGGTCCGGAAAGATCCCACATGCTGCAGAGCAACTAAGCCCATGCGCCACAACTACTGAGCCTGTGCTGTAGAGCCCACGAGCCACAACTACTGAGCCCGCATGCCACAACTACTGAAGCCCACGCGCCTAGAGCCCATGCTCTGCAGCAAGAGAAGCCACCACAATGAGAAGCCCTCGCACCGCAAAGAAGAGTAGCCCCCGCTCACTGCAACTAGAGAAAGCCTGCGTGCAGCAACGAAGACCCAATGCAGCCAAAAAATTAATTAATTAATTTTTTTTAAAAAGAGTATCAGTGGAGTTTGAGTCCCTAGACCAAGACTCCCTAGACCTAGCTGTTCCCAAGACTCATTTATTCCTAAAATATTGGGGTAACCCCAATATCCTATAGCAAATTGCCCTTGGGCGGCTGTCAATTTCTAGTTAAGGAGTCTAAAAACACCCAGCACTCACACACACCCACTTGTACTATTATTATAGTAATAATTAAGTACTATGAAGGTAGAGGTAGAATCTTATTTGATTTTGTATTCTCAGAGACTACTGTAGTGTCTCATATACAGCAGGTAGTCAAATAGCTAGAATGAAATATTTGTTGACTTAAAGGAAGAAATAGTAACTTGGGGTTAAAATTCTTATCACAAGCTCAAGAATCTCTAGATACCTATCCTAAGCAGTAAAAGAGAAACTAAAAAAATAAAAATAAAAAACAGCAAAAATTTGACAGTTATGACCAAAAAGAGACATTGAGATACAATTCTGGGAGCCTCTGGTCAGGCATATTTAGTCTCTGAATATCTTTAACTTGTTATCAATTGAGCTAACCAATGTTTATTGAGAAGACTTTTTTTTTTTTTAAAGCTGCATTCTATGAATAAATGCTAAGCTAATGTAGATAACTATTCCTGACGTTTACCATCAGGAGACAGTAGGATGTTCAATTATAAGAAATTTAGCAAACGAGAACTAATCACCACTCCCAACCATGACCCTGGGACACGGAGGTACTTACGTAAGTCTCAGAAATTGTTGGAAATTCCACAGACTCGAAATGAGGTAACTGTTTACCTTCCTTACTGCGTTTCAATCTAGAGATTAAAATAGATCTCATTGTTGCAGAATCCTGGCTGTAGTAAGAAACAGGCTCCAAATGGCTGAGAATGAATTTTAATAGCGGAACCAGGAGCATGAGAGGAAATCAGGAGGAAGAATTTTTCTTCATAAAAAGGGCCATGAGGGTAGTTTTCATTTCATTACCTTTCTAAATTGCATAATTTTATAAGCTGGTTGTAACATATCCTTTCTGCATTGACATGAAATATGAATTAATCAGTAAATAATAAAAGCAGTACACAATTCTCACATTCTACATTTTCAAAATACTTTCTAACTTATTAATGCATTCCTAAAGGGCTATAGTTCAAAAGTGTGTGAATAAGACAACTGATTGACTCAATATACGTTTTGACCAAAACAACATTAGATCCATTTACAGGCTCACCTGGAAATTTTACTAAACCATAAAGCACAATACTGAATGACCACAAATACGATTATGAGACTGTTTCCATGGAAAAGTACATTTAGAATACCAATCTCTGTTGTTTATAATGGTTTTCAAACCTTTGTGTGCCTACAAGTCACCTGGAGGACTTCTGAAAACATGGGTCCCACAGCAAGAGATTCTGAATCAGTAGATGTAAGGTAGGACCAAGAAAAGTTCCCAAGTGGGGGTGATGTTTCTGGTTTACTGATGACACTGAGTAGCACTGGCCTTGATAAAACACAGTCCCTTTGAGTTGGCCAGGGACTAGAGTTCCCTCCAATGAGGGAATGAGGCACCCTCAGCCTCATGCCACTAAGCTAAAGAATAGTATGCTAGTTTATAAGCCTCTGGTGCTGGTTAGTACTGCTAGAGCCAGAAGCGCAAGACGCTTCTAGAGATGGAAAGGAAGAACCCAGTGAGGCATGGACTTATGATGGCAGGAACATAAACTTGACGGGGAGGGGGTCAGTCACTGTGCGTGGCAGGAGCTTGACTAAGGCAGTGGGGACTCCCGATGAAGGAGATGAGAATGAGTCCTGGGAGGGCTCTATGGGGTCACTAGCTGCAGAGGAAGAGAGTTTGAGTACCACGCCTGGGACTCATTCATGTTGGCAATAAAAAAGAAATGGGAAGAGGGGGTAGGGGGAGGGAAAGGCAAGACACAGGAAGATTGTTTCCAATGGTGGAAGTGGCTACAAAACAAAGGGGTGGAGGCCATGCTGATCGTTTAGCATATCCAGTCTGGGAGGTCAATTACCATCTGGGCCAACTATCCTATCAAATTATTAACTATAAGATACTTTCTACTATTAAGAAAAATGACTAGGGACCTCCCTGATGGTGCAGTGGTTAAGAATCCGCCTGCCAATGCAGGGGACATGGGTTCGATCCCTGGTCCAGGAAGATCCCACATGCCCGTACACCACAACTACTGAGCCTGCATGCCACAACTACTGAAACCTGCGCGCTAGAGCCCGAGCTCTGCAACAAGAGAAGCCACCGCACTGAGAAGACCACGCACGGCAACGAAGTGTAGTCCCGGTTCGCCATAACTAGAGAAAGCCCGTGCACAGCAACGAAGACCCAATGCAGCCAAAAGTTAATTAATTAATTAATAATTTTTTTAAAAAAACGAAGCTCAGGAAAAAAAAAGAAAAATGACTAATATAACACTTGTTAAAACTTTATAATTTAATTGTACATTATCTCTTCTGAGCCTCCCAAAAATAAGATAGATGGGAGAGGTATTATTTGTCCCATTTTATAAAAATTGAATCCAGAAAGTTGACTAACCCAGGTTCAGACAGCTATCGAGAGATAAATCCAGACTCAGATCCCCACCTGATTCTGAAGTCTAAACCTCACCACTCCCTACACTGCAGAGAAAGGAAGCTGAGAAAGTCTGCAGATTCAGAAGAAAAATTCAGGGTCAGCTGATATCACAGAAGCCAAGGAGGCGAGGATTTAAGAAGGCAAAGTGTCAGGTGCCAGGAAAAGTTTAAGTATCTACTAGATCTGGCAATTAAGAGCTTATTCGTGGCCACTGGTAAGGACTATAAAATCCAAAGTACTAAAATCCTCTCCCCTCCCAGAGAAAGGAGAGTTTTAAGGTAATACAATACACTGAGAGTGAATGGACTAGTTCCAGGGAAGTTCTTCACTTGTCTGCTTGTTTTTATGAACAAGCTGGGAAAAGAACTTAAAATATCATCCATAAATAGACTTTAGGTCTAATCCAAAGGTGACCTGCTTAAACAACTGCTCTAAAGTCTCCCACAAATTCCTAAATACGTAAATAACAATTTATAGAGTAACTGAACAATAACTGACACCTTTTCAATTGGCTCCAAACTCCAACACTGTATAGACATTCCAAAAATTTAATGTATGTGTTTTTGTAGTCAAAGATTTACTGATAATTTACACTTTTAAACTCTCATATTATTCTTTAAAAACTCTGATAACTTCTGGTAAACAGAGATTTTAATGATCGTTTCATGAACAGAAGTATTTTTGCTGTTTTTTAAAAAAATCTATATCACTACTGTGATCTCCAGGATATAGAAATGGAAAAAAGCAATATTATACTGTCTTTTTTAATAAGAAAAGAGAAAATAAGAACACACATAAATAAAGCACTGAAAGAATAAACTAGAAACTAATAAAAACAGATACCTATGGGGTTATGTGTGGGAGGGATGGGGTGAAGAAAGGAATGGAACCTAGACTTTTTAAAGTACATATATCTTTTTAAAAAAATAATTTTGAGGGCTTCCCTGGTGGCGCAATGGTTAAGAATCTGCCTGCCAATGCAGGGGACACAGGTTCGAGCCCTGGTCCAGGAAGATCCCACATGCCGCGGAGCAACTAAGCCCATGCGCCACAACTACTGAGCCTGTGCTCTAGAGCCCGCGAGCCACAACTACTGAAGCCCGTGAGCCTAGAGCCTGTGCTCTGCAACAAGAGAAGCCACCGCAATGAGAAGCCCGTGCACCACAACAAAGAGTAGCCCCTGATCACCGCAACTAGAGAAAGCTCACGCGCAGCAGTGAAGACTCAACACAGCCAAAAATAAATAAATTTATTTAAAAAAATAATAATAATTTTGACTTTTGAAAATTAAATCAAAAATGAAAAATAAACAAACAAACAAAAAAACCCTCATACCCCATAGTTGAAAACAAATTCAAACTAACTACTAATTCAGTAATCTAATCATATGGGTTATTAGAAGTCGCTTTGGAACAACTGTGGGGATATAATCTAGAGGAAAAAGGACAAAAAAATCTTAACATTCACTCAGTGGTTTTTACTGTTAGCAGAAATATTGGTATTGAAAATTTGAAACTATTATTATTAGGATATAGGAAACATCAATGTTATTTATTAAGACCTAAGATTTTTAATGTGAGGCAATAAATAAATCCAAGTTAAGAAAAACCTCATAATGTTAAATTTGAGTTGGAAATAACAATAGAATTTCAATTGCTGAGACACATATATTTCATAACTCTGTCTACTTGCAAAGGTCTGGAAGCAATGATACTGCAGCAGAGTGAGCACTCTGGGCACCCAGACATTGGTTTCTAAACCCCTTTCCCACTGAAAGAAACCTGGCCTCTGGGTAAATGGCTGGTTGCTAGTAGGAGACAATAAAAGTACAAGGTGAATCAGAGATAGCTTTTTGGACTAGAAGGCACAGAAGCACTTAAAGATAATAGGGCATTTCAGAAGGACACAGGAGCATGTTTGAAGGGTCTGTAACTGGTTAAATCTGAGAAAATTAGAGTATCAAAAATAAACAGATTTTTACATAGAGGAAAAAAAAAATCCCAGAATCCAAAGTGATAGTCAAAAAAAAAAACACAACAAAACAAAACAAAGACTAAATTGTTACCAGTGGGAGTGACTATTGATGCTTGCTACTTATTCTGAAAATTGATAATTAAAGGAGAGAAATTAAGTAATGATCCTGTCATTTTTTGGAAGAACTGTAGTTGATCCCCAGTTAATATAGAAAAATCCTCTCTACAGAAAAATGCCATAAAGTACACCAAAGAATTGACAGTTAAAAAAACAATCATTTTGCAATCTCCAACAATGTAATTAGTTTGGACCAAGTTGTCAACTTGCTAAAACCCTCAGGTGAAAGATGATTGGCAAAAAGATATTCACATAGTGCCAAAGTATCACCTCACAGATGACATGCCAATTTCATAGGAATAAACACACCTTCACAAGGGAAAGACGCGATGATCACAATCTTAATCAAATGATCTCACATGTATCCTATGAGTAATAATCTGACATTATATGCCTTCTGGTTTGATGCAATAAAAAGCATTGCCTATAAAGCATGCTTCCCAATCTAACCAAGCCTGTAGGCATAAATTCCAGTTTACAAAAAACAAAGGGGATAGAGAATCTGGTTAAACCTCATGAGGAAACAACTAAATCGTAGAGCATTCTGCAGAAAACTTGCTTGGTTTGCACCTGTGACAGACTGTCAAACAAAGTTAACAACTGAGTCTTATTGTCCTGCTTCCTTGCATGCCTGGTATTTTTTTTATTGCATTCCAGACAATGAATTTTATCTTGTTGGGTACTAGATATTTTTGTATACCTATGAATATTTCTGAGCTTTGTTCTGGGACACAGTTTCAGATTTTCCTTTTAAGATTTGTTGGGCAGGACTAGAAAGTTTAATCTAGGGCTAATTATTCCCCACTATGGAAGGCAAGACCCTTCTGAGCACTCTACCCAATGCTCCATGAGTGATAACGTCTTCCAGTCTGGCTGATGGCAACAGGAATTATTCTTGGCTCTGTGTGAGCACTGGATACTGTTCCTCTAATCCTTTCAAATGGCTTCTCCAGTCTCAGCTAGTTTGGTCTCATGAATGAGCTGATCAGAACTCTGTTGAATACTGGAGGGACACTACCCTGCAGATCTCTGGAAAATTCTCTCGGTAGAGCTTTCTCCTCTTCAGTGTGCTGTTCTGGGAAATCTAGCCTCCTTGGTCTCCTCAGACTCTCAGCTCTTCTTCAACTCAGGCAGTTTGCTTGGTTCCATTGGGGCTTCCCCTCTCTCAAAGCTGGGACCACTGGAGGGCTCACCTCATTTGTTTCCTATCTCTCAGAGAACAGGGAACCTTTATTACCTGATACCCAGCGTCCCTAAAACCACTGTTCAAAGGTATTTGGTTTGTCTTTTGTTTTTTGCTTGTTTCAGGTTGTAGGATAAATCCAATCCCCGCTACTCCATCTTGGTTGGATGCAGAAATGTCCCAGGATCATTTTCAAGAGAGTCTTTGTCAACAATTTTTAAATGAACTGATGCCAAACAGAGTCTAACATTGTATCTGGTATCACACCAAAAACTGTAACTAAGAAAGTGAAGCAATAGCTATATCAAAAAGCCTGGGAGATCTCAAGAGCTGGAGAGGTCCTACAGCTTTACAGGTTACTATGCATTTGGTTATCTCATCACAATAATTTATTTCACCTCCACAGCCATGCTAAATATTAAATTACCTACGAATGATGTTGTCTTTTTTAAATTGAGCTACACATAAATCTAATGTGTCTATGTGATAATGAGAGCAATTTACAAATCGAACTTGAAGATGTGGAAGAGTCTTCTGGAATCATATAATCCCTACCTTCAATGAAGATATAAACTCTGTGTGTGCGCGCGTGCGCACAGGTGCATACACGCACACCCTCGGGGATGGGGCGGTAGAAGGGTGGAGAAAGAAAGGGAAGAAGTGTTGTATAGCTGGACCACACTGACTCCCATTCGTCAGCTCCACCTTAGGCCCGCACTATTACTGTACCCCCACAACCCCACCCCGGTGTGACGGAGCTTTAGCCTACTCACAAGGAATGCACCCAAGCCAGAGAAGTTCTCTATCAACTTTCACCCTTGCCCTCATCTAATATGAAAACTGGAAGAACGCCTTTTGCTGTCACAGATTGTCAGTGAGACTCTCCGGGATAGGAAAAAACCTTACTCCTGTTGGTGTATACATGCTTCTCCCTTAGTAGTCAGATTCTATTTTTAGCTTTGGCCTCCTTTAAACCCCCCTGTACTCTTTTTTTGTTTGTTTGTTTCTGGCTGCATCGGGTCTTCGTTGCTGCGCGCCGGCTTTCTCTAGTTGCAGTGAGCAGGGGCTACTCTTCTTTGCGGTGCGCGGGCTTCTCATTGAGGTGTCTTCTCTTGTTGTGGAGCACGGGGTCTAGGCACGCGGGCTTCAGTAGTTGTGGCACACGGGCTCAGTAGTTGTGGCACACGGGCTCAGTAGTTGTGGCTAGCGGGCTCTAGAGCGCAGGCTCAGTAGTTGTGGCGCGCGGGCTTCGCTGCTCTGCAGCATGTGGGATCTTCCCGGACCAGGGCTCGAACCCGTGCCCCCTGCATTGGCAGGCGGATTCTTAACCACTGCGCCACCAGGGAAGCCCCCCTTGCACTCTTTTTGGTGGCTCGGAGTGCAGCTGCCAATGCCTCTGGATCATCGTCCGCCCAATCCTGCCTGTATGTAAGTTACCCACGATAAACTTCATAACTGTACTTTATGGAGTTGCCTGCTGTGTTTCCCGGTCTTAAAGTTCCTTCTCAGTTCACAGGACATTATTCAATACATCTGCCTTCCAACAAGTGCCTTCTTTACCACAGCATCCCTAGCAGCTGGCCAAAGGGTTGGCACAAAGACAGCACCCAAATATCCAACAAATGAAGAAAGGAAGGAATGCTACTACTTTGAGAAACTAAAAATATATAATACAAACTCCTTTTAGTGGTCCCAAGGCATCTTGGACGAAATGGATAACGAAATGGATAATTTCTCTTGGTCTGGTTAAGAACAGAGGGACGGGGCATGGTGGTTGGTGTTCAGTGGGAGCAAAGACAACCAGTTTTTCCAGTTGTTACCCAAATAATCTTAGTTGTTTAAAAAAAACTACTTTATTACTGTAAGTTACTCCGAGAGACAAAATCTGTTCGTAAAAGAGCCTCACAAAGCTTGACTCCAAATTGAAAAGTCTCTTGAAAAGTTTATGATGGCGGCTCAACACAGATTCAGTCATTTCTGGTCTGGGTTCAATGCCCAGTGCATGTCGAGTTTTATTTAGGTCCCTTCATGCTGAAGTTCCAACTCATTTTATTATGTTGCTGCCATTGAAAGTCCTCCTCAACCTTCTCTTTTCCAAATTAGATCACCTTTGCTTGCTCCTTGTACTTTCCCCCCACACCCCTCTGAATTCTATACAAAACATTTATTATACTGTGCAGATAACATCTTACTGTTCTTATTTGAATGCATGCCTAGCTCCCTTTGCGAGGGTTTCACCAGGGCGAGCATGAATCCAACAAGGCACTCTGCATAAACAAAGTGTTTACAAAATGAGTATTGAATATATATACCCTCATCCATTTGTCATGAGTCGTCAAACTCCTTTTTTGGCTCTCATTTGACCTATCCTTAAAAAAAGTCCCAGTATACATTTGCTATAGATCCCCAAGTGGACCTTACCCTCATGGAAAATAATTACTAATCTTTTAAGTTAGTTTTTCTAATAAAAAGTACAACGAAGAGCAAATTCACAAGTTCCCACATTTTAGAAAAGTTTTTACTATTCCAAAGTTACATCATACATTCAACATACACACTACTACATATAAAATAGATAACTAATAAGGACCTACTGTATACCACAGGGAACTCTACTCAATATTCTGTAATGGCCTATATGGGAAAAGAATCTAAAAAAGACTGGATATATGTATATGTATAACAGATTCACTTTGCTGTACATCTGAAACTAACACAACATTGTAAATCAACTATACCCCCAATAAAAATTAATAAAAACAAAAAAACAACAACAAAAAACAAAGCTACATCATACATTCAGATAACACAGAAACAGTTCTGTGATTTTCTTCCCTAATTATTAAGCACAACACATCTTAATGGATAGATTTAACTACACTTATCAACAGCCTTTGTAGAATCTTTCCTATAGCATTTGCCAGGGCCCTATTTTTATTCCAGAGTTTGGATCACATCAAATGTTTTATGGTAGTTAAAATAATTTAAAGAGTGAGGAGAGACAAAGCCATGTTCCGTATGTGAAGCCACATTATATACCATAAAATTAGTGATGTTTTAAACAAAGTGCCACTTATTTCATAAGCATGAGAGGTAATGATTATCTAAAGCAGTGTTTCTCAATCTTTTCACTACTGCTTCCCTAAGAAGAACAACTAAATTTAAATTCTTCCTAAGAAAAATTGAGTACTAAGGGAAAATATTTTTCAGGAAGAGTTGTGCTTTGGAGGGCCACAAACCATTGGAATATCTAAAATATTTTTGCCTCCCAAGAACCCATTTTTATCACCCCCATTGAGAATGCATGCTGTAAAAGTTTTAATACTAAAACGCTCAAAGTTTTGGCAAGAGGAACAACACTTAATAAAGTAAATTACCATGTTCCATTTAATAAATAGAAGTGGTAAAATGATGGAATCCCTGAACATTTTCAATGCTCTCCCACTTTCTTCAAGGCCTCCTTAAATACACTCTCCCAGGGGCTTCCCTGGTGGCACAGTGGTTAAGAATCCGCCTGCCAATGCAGGGGACACAGGTTCGAGCCCTGGTCCGGGAAGATCCCACATGTCACGGAGCAACTAAGCCCGTGTGCCACAACTACTGAGCCTGTACTCTACAGCCTGCAAGCCACAACTACTGAGCCCATGTGCCACAACTACTGAAGCCCATGCGCCTAGAGCCCATGATCCGCAACAAGAGAAGCCACCTCAATGAGAAGCCCGCGCACCGCAACAAAGAGTAGCCCCCGCTCACCGCAGCTAGAGAAAGCCCACACGCAGCAACGAAGACCCAATGTAGACAAAAATAAAATAAATTTTAAAAAAAACAAAAAACACTCTCCCAGCTCTTCTCTCAATTAGCCCCAGAGAATCTCTCTTACTGGGATGTTCCACTGATTTTTTCTGACTCTTTCAGGGGTTACTGGAAACAACCTTTATTATAATTATATACTCAGGGATCTTTCTACCCTATTAAACTGACAAGAGCCCAATGAGTAAGAACTCAGTAATATTCATCTTTGTGCTGCCCACAGGGTATGACTCAGAGACTGGTATTTAGGTACAAACAAATAGATGTTATGGTTATTAGAGGCACCAGTGGAGATTGGCAACCCCTTTTTCCTGGGGTTTCTTGCACAACTGGCTACCTCGTGCTGATTTATCAGCCCTGGCATGGGTAACTGTGAAATGGATAAACTTTTTTGTTATTGTTCTTCATTAGTTTTTCATAACTGACTACACAACATCCCTTATAGGGCTGGCATTTCAGCACCCACCTGCAGATACGCAATCTCCCTCCCCTACTGCCCCGCTCCCTCTGGGCCATTCCTATGGTTTCTAGCCAGGTCTGCTCACGCTTTAAAAGCTGACCCCTAATTTTGCTGGTCTTATTTGGCTCTGTGTCTATTACTCAATCGAAAGGAAAAGTGAAATGCTGTTAATCTAAATCTTCTTAAGATCTTAAATAAAGGGATAAGGGCAATTATTACTATATACATACTTCAATACTTATTGAGAGTTTTATTGCCCAGCAATAACACCTTTATAATTTAAATGCTTTGATAAAATAGAGGAGCTTTCAGTACCCCTCACCCTCTGCCTGATAGGGAAGATGAGCAGTAAAGGGGTACAAAAAAATTTTTTTGTCCTTAATAGACTTTCAAGGAGAATATAGTTTAAAGGCCAGTTTAAGGCTTTCATGTCTTCCTTAACTCAAATCTTCATACATAAAATGGTACCATTAATTTTTCACTATTTGCCTCAAATTATCTATAAACTAGCTAAAATCCTATAAAATCAAAAGCTAAGTTAGTAGCAACAAGCTGATAATTACCACAGTGGGAAATACACCCCTGGAAGAGATACCAGAGGTGTCACTTAAGGAAGTGACTTAATTAGGAAACACGCCTCCAGAAAGCATGTGATCTTCAATTCCAGCTCCTCATCAACATTCATCCAGAAAACATGGGGGAAAGAGTGTATAAAAAGCAAGGTCAGATCTCCAAACACAGGCAGGTCACAATTTCACAACCAGCTACGGAATCAGTCATTTGTTCAAATTTCTATCCCTCTTCCTGCTCCAGAGGTAAACCAAGACACTCAAACTTCTATTTTCAAAATGAACCCTGCAGTGACTTGTATTTTAAACAGTGTGATGCATTATCTTTAATAACAGCACTGGCCACATTTTGGAGGAAGTTCACTGCCTCAGCAAATGACAGAAAATGATTCTGTCACAACTGCAGCTAGTCATCTAAGCCCTGAATAGCTGCTCACTCACATCAGTTAGCAAAGGAATGGTCTCGTTCCTCTTCCAAATTAGCACTGCTCATTGTCTTATGCAACAACTGCAGATGCAAAGCCTTCGACACTGCATTTAAAAAATCTGAAGTTAGGAAGTATATCACCTGAATAAAGAAGAACAAAGCTATCACCTGACGCCCAAGGCTCTGGGAGCCTTCTTTCTGGCCAGGATTTCTCAGTAGGCTTCTCTTTTACTTCTTAAAAGACATTCAAAAGTCACAAGCACAGATTTAAAAATAACAGAGATCTCCATAAACACAAGAGGCAGAAAGAGTGTGAGGATGTGTGTTGGTCCTTTGGGGAGGTGGGGCAGGAGTGTGGAAAGCAACCAGCAACTGAAACATTTGAAAATATTCCTTACAAGGCTAAAAACCTTGATAAATATTCAGTATAAAAAATAAGAAACTCACAAAACAGGCACACACTTCAATGTCAATTAAATTGATGATGGTGGGAAACTGTAGCTGGGACTTTGGAAGTGATTTGGATGAACTGTTTCAACTTTCAGATGAGGAGACTGAATTATAGAAAATTGTCCAATTTGTTCAAGATCACATGACCCTAACCCTGATTATGAAGTGTTGAATCCCTGTCTAACGCTATACCTACAACTCACTGTTGAAAGGTTTGTCAGGCCTCATGCTCCTTCGAAACGTAAAGGTTACATTTACAACAAAACCATAAGCCCTGTTTCTAAAGGATTATGTTCCAACATCCCTGTCTCCAATTCACAGCAGCCTGAATTGTTGCTAAGTTTCCCGGCCAGGACACCAACAGGTATGAACCTAGAGGTGGGAAAATAGAACCGTACCACCTCTGGTTATCTAGTGTTTCATCATTTACCCAGCCCTCCCACATACATCATCTCAATTAACCCTCCAACTCCCTGCAAAACTGGAAGAGTAGGCATGACACCTCTATTTTTTCCACATAAGAAAACTGAGTCTCAGGTCTCCCTAATCACAGCAAAATGCAACATGAAGGAGATATGGGGATATATGTATACATATAGCTGATTCACTGTGTTATAAAGCAGAAACTAACACACCATTGTAAAGCAATTATACTCCAATAAAGATGTTTAAAATAAAAATGCAACACGAGTAAGATGACATTGGAAACTTACTAAGACAGGTGGTGAGGTTTGTGAAGAACAGCACCAATTTAAAAATCGAACTAGGGACTTCCCTGGCAGTCCAGTGGTTAAGACTCCGTGCTTCCACTGCAGGGGGGATGGGTTCCATCCCTGGTTGGGGAACTAGGATCCTGCATGCTGTGCGGTGCAGCCAAAAAAAAAAAAAAAAAAAAATCAAACTAGACTAGGTTAAAATCCCACCTTACCCCACCTTGCAAAAGAAGCCATGAGCCTCATCATTTCTCATCTCTCTCCTCTGTGAATTGGGGCTACTAAGAACCACCTTCCTCCCAGGCTTTTATAAGGATTAGACAGAACCTCTGCAAAGCACCTGGGCCAGCAGCATCTTGCATGGCATTCAGGCTGTCATTAGGAAGCACTAAAATGAAACATTTGTTGCTTCGCTTTCTCCACCTGTGAAATTGTTTCTCCCGGTACTGACTTCCTGACTACTTTTTTTTTTTTTTCCTACAGGTAAAGCAGATAACTTCTAATGAAATGGGTGAACTCCAAAATGGAAACTATAAGACTTCAAAAGATTTTCTTTTCCCCACCGCCCACCCCTGTGACTACTTTTTATGAGTAGTTTTCTCCTACCAGGGCATTACACACTTTGTGTATTCAAATACAGGTCTTACTACTCTCCATCTCACTCTGAAGAGTAGCTATTTTAATTCCAGAAGAGAAACCATATGGTTGTAGCAGAAGAGGCAGATGAGGAAGTGAACCCTCACTGCTAAGACTTCCTGGAAGGAAGGTCTCATTTTCCTTAGAGCAGGGCACAGACCCAAATGCTTCCCGGGCCAGAATGGTGCATCTAGGGCACGGTGGTGCTTGCAGCAAACTGAAGAGCATGTGTCCTGCTAAAGGCGGGCAGCCTGAGCCCAGCTCCAGATGATTATGGGAATATGGCTCAGTATTGCCAAGTCTCCTGGCATTTTAAGAGAAGCCAAGAATCTACGCTACGGAAATTTTCTAGATTTTGAAAACACTGTGTGGGCCAAATAAAATACACTTATGAGCAAGTGGGATCCATGGGTCACCAACGTTTCTGATTGTTGCCTCAAAGCCTTCTGAGGTACACCAAACTACAGAGAAACTCTGCTCCGGAGTGTTCTACCTGGAAAGGTGGTCAGAAATTAAAGATCATGAAAGGCCTAGAGAGTGGGCTGCTGAGATAAAAAGAATGAAATCTTAAAGAGAATCCACTGGAAATTAGGCAGATCAGGAAATCAGGGGATAGGATGTAAGATAGCTGCTGGCCCCGCGTGCTGCCCCCACGAGAGGCACAGGCTCTTGTGGTCAGAGGGTGGCAGTGATGAGAAGGTAGTGAGAGCTTTTCACTGGAAGACACAACCTTTGAGAGAGGTTTTTTGCACAAAAGCACAGATATGAAGGCTTCTGACCATATACTACATAAATAAACGTGAATGTCTGAGAGTGGCAAACTGGGGTGAAAACTTCTGAGCCCTACACCCAAGACTTCAAGGCTTTCAGATACCTGGAATGATGATGATCTTTAGGCCTCTAACAAAGACTTTTTGATGAAACCACTCATGCCTTTTAAAATATTTCTGTGAGGGCAAAACTGCAAGGAACCTGGAATAAAAAGAAAAGTAAAAAACCTAGCAAGCTTCATGTACAGCTTTCATAAATATGTACAGACAGCTACCTTCCCTTATGAAATAAATCTAGTGGCAGTAAAGAAAGTCAGGGGCTTCCCTGGTGGCGCAGTGGTTGAGAATCTGCCTGCCAATGCAGGGGACACGGGTTCGAGCCCCGGTCTGGGAAGATCCCACATGCCACAGGGCAACTGGGCCCGTGAGCCACAACTACTGAGCCTGCGCGTCTGGAGTCTGTGCTCCGCAACAAGAGAGGCCGCGATAGTGAGAGGCCCGTGCACCACGATAAAGAGTGGCCCCCGCTTGCCGCAACTAGAGAAAGCCCTTGTGCAGAAACGAAGACCCAACACAAATAAATAATAAATAAATAAATAATAAAAATAAATAAATAAATAATAAAAATAAAGGAATTCCTTAAAAAAAAAAAAAAGTCAGCCACATCAGTATTTTCTGTAGAACCATTTGACCCAAGAAAAACTCAAAAGTGTGCTGAGAAAAACCATTAGTCAGAGATTTCCATCATTCTCTCCTATATAAAAGGCAGAGGTATAGTAAAGCACCAGTTTATCCTTTATTGTTAATTTAACACACATCATTTCAATCTTTTGAAAGTGCTTTAGCGAAAATTCAGTAGTTTTCTTAATGAAGATATTTTGTTCTGTAAGGTAGAACAGTGTCATACAACCCTAAGAATTACTCGAAGTACTTTAAATTCATTGAAATTACATTATACAAGATGGGTTCCACCTACAGAGCTGTTTAAATAAAGATAATTATAACTCCAACCACTCTGTTATTCACATATGTGTACTTGTATAACCCAAATATTCCTATTCAGAGATACTCATTTAAAATGAGAAGGGGTTTCTAATTCTATGGCTAAATTGCTGATCAGATGCATTCCGTTTCTCAGAGACAAATACTCAACTGATCCACTTTCATACTTGAGGAAATGTATCCATTACATGAACATTCTCTGAAAGAAAACAAACATGTGTAAATGATATTATTATTCTCTATAAACCTAAATATAGAAATTTTTAGATTTGCTTGTTAAGTAAAAATTAATCTGGCACTAGAGGATTATTGCTACTGTTGGTACAGTTGTTCTGAGCCATAGCTTCAGTCAAAATGAATGAAAAAGGAGAACTAAGGACCAAGATTTGGGGAAAGAAACAGCTGTAATTTTAAAGCTGGAAAAGAGTTCCGGGATATTTTTTCTTTGGACAGAGAAAGGAAAGAGAGTCAACAGATGATGACGAGGTCATTGCCTAATCAGCCGATAGAATTCACGGATCCTAAAATACAATCCCAAAGCTTTTCTCCCTATTGAGGCCCCTGATAAAAACTGACAAAACAATACACCTAACTGTGGGACACAGGGTCTTTTCTCACTCCATTCATACGCATCAACGTTATAATCTCATTTTCCACACTCGTCTGCCAGGGGACATTTGGCGAGGTCTGGAGACATTTTGGTTGTAACAACCAGGGAAAGGATTACTGCTGGCATCTAATGGGGAGAGGCCTGACATGCTGTTAAACATTCTACAGTGCACAGGACAGTTCCCTAAACAAATAACTATCCCACCCAAAATGTCAATAGTGCCAAGGTTCATAAACCATGGTCTAGAAGCAATAAGAGGTGGGCATTTCTTCTACAGAGCAAGTTTGCATTAAGAAAGTTGGATATGGCATTCCTTTTGAAGCACGGTACACGATTTGTAGAACAAGGACCAATATGGTTTTTGTTTTGTTTTGTTTCGGTTTTTAAATCAGGAACAGGCATTACACTTGAAGAAATAAGGTAATGCAAACCTAGAGGGGCTGGTCACTCAAGTGACAGTCTCATGTACACAACCAGGATTTGCTCTAAACACCTGGTTTTGTCTGGTAGTACATGCCACTCAGAACTTGTTCAATGATTCTTCTTGTCAGTTTAGATCGACCAATTTATTTTTACATTGCAATAACAAAATACACTTAGAATTATATGAAAACTTTTTTTCTTATTGAAATTCATGTAGGAAAATTAATTTTGAAGGTTAAAGCCTCTTTAGCCCTTGACCCTCTTTTCCTATTGAGAAACAATTTCTCAAAACAAAGTAACCTTTCTTAAAACCAGAATTATCAGACTTCCCTGGTGGCGCAGTGGTTAAGAATCCGCCTGCCAATGCAGGGGACATGGGTTCGAGCCCTGGTCCGGGAAGATCCCACATGCCGCGGAGCAACTAAGCCCGTGCGCCACAACTACTGAGCCTGTGCTCCAGAGCCCACAAGCCACAACTACTGAGCTCGCGTGCTGCAACTACTGAAGCCCATGCACCTAGAGCCCATGCTCTGCAACAAGAGAAGCCACAGCAGTGAGAAGCCTGCACGGCGCAATGAAGAGTAGCCCCCGCTCACTGCAATTAGAGAAAGCCTGTATGCGGCAACGAAGACCCAACGCAGCCAAAAATAAATAAAATAAAATGAAAAAATTAATTAAAAAAAAATAGCAGGTAATTGTTAAGTAGTTTCTACCATAATAAAAATTAAAAAAACACACACACACAAAAACCAGAATTATCGTGCAATAGTGGAACAGATTTATGTACCCTGGTGCAATACGGGTAAAATAATTTTGTGTTGTACTGAGAAATAGGTTTTGAATGTGCAACTCAAGGAAGTTCAGCTAACAAGAAAAGGTGCATATTGGAGTCAACTGTCACCCCTACAGGACCTTTGAAAATAATTTCTAAGTCTAAAAAGCCTCAGTAGAATATTTTAAGATGATTTTTTAAAAAGCTAAGCTTTAAGATGATAATTTGAACTCTTAACAGGAAATCATAACCTTCATAGTACAAAGTATTTGGCAACATGGTGATCATCTTTCAGAAAAATGCCCCCTCCTCATTCAGGTGAAATGACTGTTCTCTCAGCAGAGGGGAAGAATGGCCGGCCAAATCTTATGGATGATTACTTCTCCTTTCGTTCATTTTCGTCAGTTAAGATTGCCTGTCACTAGGGAGGGCCTCTGAAGAAGCCCCTTCTGACAAGGTGACATTGTCTCAGTTTATTTAGGAGCCTGAGAAGGGTCTGGTCCCAGCCCTTCACAAAGACTTCACCCAACCTAATTTGCTCCCCAGAATAACTCCTCTGCCAAAGCCAGCTGGCCTCCAACCATTCCACAAACTGCCAGCCTGAGACCCATGTATTCATGCGGCTCCTCTCCCTCCTCCCTCCCACTTACAGAGCCTTCCCCTCCTCTGTTGCTCTAGTGCAATCCCACATGCCCTTTAGAGTTCAGCTTCTGTTTTAACCTCCCTCCTTCCAAACCTTCCCACGTGAATCTCACCCTCATTGGAATTCCTACTGCATCCCTCTAGACCACTTAATCTGGAACTTTATCATTTCTTTCCTCTCTGGTTGTTAAAGACCTCACTTCTAATAGCTATCTCTCTCCAGGTGCAGATAAAAATGAAAAAACACATTTTTCAAACTCCCTATAAAGTACAGCGGAAAACCTAAATTGTTCTTGACCAGGAGTAACTGTCTCATACATAAGGAATGGAAGAGGGTTGGACTGGGGTGGTCACAGTCACTCTGGGCCTCAGCTTATTTTATAAACCTTCTAAACTTCCTACTCAGCACGAGAACTTTTTTTCATTAAGTATTTAAGTAGGCCGAAGACTGTGGTGAATTCCTTTCCAAGCTGCCTAGTTACCATATCAGATGGGAGGACGGGGTGTCACTGAAATACGGGAGTGCTTAGAGGAAAAGTCATAAGAGCCCAGAGTAAAGCCTTTTCTCTACTTTCTTCTTCTGTCCCTTGCTCTCAGCAAGCCTCCCGACCCTGTCCTTTGGATGTTCCCCTATCCCACTGGGATGTAAATCACCTGCCTCGTCCTGTCGCTCCAGCACCCTAGTTTGTAGCCCTGACCTTGGTACTTCCTGACATGCGCACTTAACACCTCTGACGGCTTTAAAATTTGTCCACAAATCCCTCAATACCCCTTTCTCTGAAAAGTGGGCGCCTAATTCCCTCCCTCCTGAATGTGAGCAAGACTTAATGGCTTTATTCTAAACCAGACAGTATGGTGGAAATAATGGCATAGGAATCTATAATAAAAGGCATCAAAGCTAACTCCTTGCCCTTTCTTTTGGATCATGTGTTCTGGGGAAGCCACCCGCCATGTATTGAGGACATGTGGCAAAGAACTGTGGATTCCTGCTAAAAACCTGCACTAGTGTGCCAGCCATGTGAGTGAGCATCTAAGAAACGGATCCTCCGGCCCCAGCCAAGCCCAATAACTTTGGTATCAGCTAATGTCTGCATGACAATCTCATGAGAGACTCAGCCAGGACCACCCAGATAAGCTGCTCCCAGATTCCTGACCCGCAGAAACTGTGCGAGATAATACATGTTTGCTTTAAGCCACTAAGATTAGTGTAACTTGTTGCCCAGTGATAAATAACACGGTACTCTTCTCCTTTCTCTATTCCGTCCCCTAGAATTGAGTCCGAGACTCTCACCCCTAAGGGCCAGTCTTAACCAGTATTTCCCTGCTCTGCTCCCCCAACTCTCGCCCTCCTGCCTCAGGCTTGCACAGAAGGTCGGCATTCCATAAATGTTGATTCAAGAAATACCTCCAGTTCCAGCCTTGCCTGTGGCTCATTCACAACCCAGAAAAATGCACCAAAAGACTGAGTTGATCCTCAAATGCTCTCAGCACTTAAGGAAGCACAGGGTAATTTGTAACCTGCCTCCTGATTATGAAGGGTTTATTATTAATATAGGCTCGATTTGGAGCATTAAATTTGGCTCAGACTTTCAATCTGTCTGTGCTAATTTAATGCTAAGTCCTTGCTCTCAGGCCTTTACCCTCCACGGTGCTCAGATCAGATAATCAAGTCATTTATTACACATTATGAGTGGTGAAAAATCTATGTTGCACCAGATCAAGGGCCCTTCAAATTTTTATCCTTAAACTTTCCCCTTCAATTCTTTTGCCCTCTTACCTACCTGGCTCCTGAGCTTACTTACCTTCCCCACATTAGTGCTAAATATAACTCCAGGGAAACAAAACATTCTGTGACATCATCATAGCTGACACAATTACTTTAAACCAGCTTCTCTTTACGGAAAAGTCTTCAGAGTACATTTATCCAGCAGGGAAAGCAAACAGTCTCTTGGAATTTGCCTATGATGTCCAAAGGGCAGTGTCACAAGCAAAACTAAATGCACTGCTTCTCCCTGGGCTCCAACCGGCTGGTGTAATGTGCCCATATTACGCTCCAGGCTCATTCCAGTGGGTTGGTTCTGTTTTCATTTTGCCATAATGGTTTCAGTTTCTCACAGCTTCTAACGAGGAATAATAGGACTGTGGGACTCCAACAAGGTCAAGAGCAGCTTAGGCAACCAAAAGTGCCAAATGCATGATCACCCCTTAAACCTTGGCTTGACCTAAACCTGTAGTGCTGCAGTGTGGTACCAAGAGCCTGAAAGTAGAGTTTTTTGTTGTTGTTCTTTTTTTTGCCTTACTACCAGCTCAAGGTCAATAAAATTTCTTGTAAGCCAGCTATATGAGACCATGGGTTTCTCTGCTCAATTTATGTTCCCTCAACAGAATCTAGAAATTAACGCATTCGTGATTTATTCCCGCTAAGGACCATGTAACATCTGACTTTGCAGAACATGTGGGTCCCGATCTGGTGCCCATTTCCTGTCACTGCCCCCAGCAAGGCTCTTCCTGCCTCGATGACCAGGCTGACCTCTCACTGCTCTGGCAATGAAGGGGAACCCAGGCTAATGAGTGACTGTCACACCTCCATCACCCCTGTCCCCAAATAAAAAATCCACAGCTGAATTTTAAAAACTAAGTTGATGTCCACTCAACACCAACTTATCAACTGTCATCAAATGTTTACTGTTTCTGTAGTGACTAATCTCAGCAGATAATGAGCTTGAAATTTAACTTTTACTTTTAAACACTATTTGC
This sequence comes from Eschrichtius robustus, assembly GCF_028021215.1. Lineage (NCBI taxonomy): Eukaryota > Metazoa > Chordata > Mammalia > Artiodactyla > Eschrichtiidae > Eschrichtius > Eschrichtius robustus. Next base: position 52,448,164 of record NC_090836.1, read on the forward strand.
ACTCCATTAAAAAACATTACCATATACGGTGTAAATATTACCAGAAAAAGATGCGATACTGGAGCTACGGGAAAGGTAAATAGGGGAAAAGAAGGGCTCCAGAGAAGATACAAAATAGCAGCAGCCACTTCAATATGCATGAGCACCGGCACCAGACAGACACTGTGCAGAGCGCTTTTCATGCATTTTCATGGACCGCCCTCAACGCCCAATGAGCTCCTGAGGATACCCCATTTCTCACTTACAGAGCCGAGGCTCCCTGACCTTGTAAAACTTGCCCAGGATCACACAGGGAAAAAATAGCAAGGCCTGGATCAAGCCAGATGTGAATGCCTCCCAGCCCCAGTCTTTATGTTTTTAAACAATCAACCATTTATTGAACATGTTAGACTTCTGAATTAAAGGAATATCAAAGAGTCTGAGGAAGCTGACTTTGTTGGCAGCTTGAAACACTATACAGCTCAGACCCAATGCCTTTACAGAGGAGTTTCTAGATTGGGATATTTAGGAAATTCACATGTGTCAGCCCCAGTCTTAACCACTCACTGTATCTTAATCACCAACTACAGCTGCAAAGTCCACATGGTCACACAGAACAATGTGACCCGTGTCCCCAGCTGCACCTCGAAGCACACCAATTTTATCCACGCCTTCACCACCACGTCATATTTGGCTGTAGATATTAAAAACAAGGGTATAAAGCACAGTGAAATGAAAATAACCATCTTCCTAGTGTTTCTCCTGTACCTTTGTTTTCACAGTATTTACATCTTACTGCCTATTTTTAGTACATTACAAATAATGTTTTGGAGGTGTTACTAAAGTCATGCTTTTAAAATATGTTATTTTCAACAGTGGTAATAAGACATTTATTTGGCGATTCATGCCAAAATTTGTTCTAAATGCTTTACACATATTAACTCATTTAATCCTCATAACGCAAAAGGACATGTAATGTCAATGGTCCCATTTCATACATGTGCAAACTGAGGCACAGAGAAGCTGAGTAACTTGTGCAAGGTCACAGAGTAACAGAGGCAGGATGTGAATGCAGGTGATGTGAGTCCAGAGTCCACATCTTTTTTTTTTTTTGAATTTTTGAGTTTTATTTTATTTATTTTTAATACAGCAGGTTCTTATTAGTTATCTATTTTAGACCTATTAGCGTATATATGTCAATCCCAATCTCCCAATTCATCCCACCACCACCACCCCCAGCCACTTTCCCCCCCTTGCTGTCCATACGTTTGTTCTCCAGAGTCCACATCTTAACCACCATACCACAACTCCTCTCTGCTGCCCGTTTAGACAGCAGAGTCTAAATGTCCACCCTCACGACCCTCCAAACAACCAACACATGAAAAATCTCCCTGAGGATATTCTAACTTAAAACTGAAATGTGACAGAATGGGTCTCCTGCTCTAAATCCTTTCCATGATCTCCCAGCATGCTTGAAAGTCCCTTCACCTGGCCTAACACCCCTGTATGAGCTGACCCCTGCCTCCGTCACCAGCTTCAAGAGTGTCCGTCTGATTCTAGTCTCTGGTCTTTTTTTCAGTTCTTCAAACATACCAAGATCTTTTTATTTTACTTCAGGCCTTTAAACACTCCACACCGTTTGTGCAGACTCCTGAACCACTCTTGCCCCGATTCTTCTCTGGGCTGGCTTCTGCTCCGACTTTACAAGTCACCTTTCACTGCCTCAGAGTGAGAGGCCTTCCCAACCCTTCATGGAGAGACAGGACCATGATGGATGCCCTGAACACCCAGCACATTGTGGGGACTCAGGCAGTACGTGTTCAGTAAGTATTTGAGGGGTTACTTTCTCCCAGAAACTACAAAAGCATTGACAAAGCTGGGGCAAAAAACAAACAAACAAAGAGCCCACATGGTGCTGTGAGATAAATGCTATGACAAAAACACGGGCAGGTATTGTGAAGGGAGACGGAAAGGACAAAACCAAGATTGGAGATGCCTTGAGTCAGGAGGTCATCCAGAGACGCAGCCGATCTCGAACTCCATTCTGAAGAATCCCAGGCTTGTGAAAGGGAAGGAGCCAAGGCCTTGCAGGCCACCTTCAGGGGTCTGGCCGTTGGCCTAGGATTTGGGGAGCCCTGAAAGGATTTTCAGCAGATTCGCTGCAGACAACGTAGAGGAGAGATGAGAGGCAGGTTGCAGGTAGGGGAGACCAGTGAAGAGGCCATTTCAGTTTTTCAGAAGACATGGGAGGAGAGCCTATAACCACAGAACCAGCCCTAAACTGGCCCTACCCTGTTTCTCACAATATACTGAGTTGTTTTCCAGAGACAACAGAAGAAAACCGCAAGTCATGCACAAAACATGCATAGAGGAGAAGATTTTGACCTCAAACGACACCTGGAACCAAAGTTTCTCCACCCATGAACCAAAGGACCAGTACGTGACCAGAACCTGAACCCCGGAATCCTTTCAGAAGCTAAGAGTCCGCTGTCCAGGAAGATCTGGTGCTGAAGCCCCTTTACCACACCTTACCATAAAGGGCCAAGTTCCAGAGCCCTCCAGTGGAAACCTGCCCTGCCTGCGCTTCTGCAGACCAACCCTCCTCCCCTAACTCTTAAAAGCTTGACTGAACCCCAGATCAGGGAGGCAGATTTTGAGATCAAGCCCCTAAAACCAAGTTCTCCTGCCAAGTTTATGATTAACTTCTCTATGCAAAACTTTATTCTCTTTCTTGTCTTGTGGGGATTGAAACTGAGCAGGACCCTGTGGGGCCTTCCCAGGTACAAAAGGCCCTCCGTGTCCCCTGTTTCTTGTTTGTAGAAAAAGGTTTCAGTCTCTTAGGCCTTCCCTGAGTTCCAAAGAGCAGACTCAAGCAGTTATTAATTAGGGAGGTGAGGGAATGCATTAACAAAGGAAAAGCAGTCAAGAAACAATCATTCAGCTATAAAACAGAGTCCTAGTTTCTCCTCAAGGGATATACCTAACAATCTAACATGTATCATTGAGTTTCCTGCAGGAACTAAAACCTCACCCAGGTGGAAGACAGCCACAAGCAGGTAGACTCCAGACTGGTTGGAACCAGAAGGTTGATGATTAGGATTCCTGAACCACCACCCTGTTACCTCACCACCAACCAATCAGGAGTCATGCATCCTGCAACCCTCACCCCAAATGTTGTCTTTAAAAGCCCTTCCCTTCCCAGGGAGTCTGGGCCTTTTGAGCACGAGCCACCCAGTTCTCCTTGCTTGGTGCCTGCAATAAACGCTGTACTTTCCTTCACCACAACCCGTTGTCAGTAAATTGGCTTTGCTGCATGGTGGGTGAGAAGACCCAAGTTCCGTTCAGCAACAATTTGAGAGCCCTGCCTCCTGTCTTCTTGCCAGCTGACCTCCCAATAAAGCCTTCTCTTTTCTCAAAAGCCGGTGCCATAGTATTAACTTCTCTGAGCGTTGAGAACTGAGCCTTTTGCTCTGTAACAAGCCTAAAGCAAGGTAGTGACAGAGCGAATGGAAAAAGGATGGCTTTGATACTATGGAGGAAGAATCTACAGGACATACTAACAGATTAAATGTGCTTAGTGGGTGAGAAGATTTCTAGGTTCCTGGCTTTGGTAACTGGACAGCATGATTCTGTTCATGTTAGGGGTAGGAACATGGGAGGATGATAGGGTGTTTCCTAGGCTGGGGAACAATCAGGAGCTTAATGTCAGTGTTAGAACATATGGGCAAAAGATTCAAATAGACATTCTCCAAATAAGTATACAAATAGCCAATAAGCACCTGAAGAAGTGCTCAACATTTAATCATTAGGGAAATGCAAATCAAACCCACAATGAGATACCACTGCACTCCAACGAGAATGGCTATAATCAAAAAGATAGAAAATACCAAGTGTTGGCAAGAATGTGGAGGAACTAGAACCATCCTACATTGGTGTTGGGAATGTAAAATGGTGCAGTCAGTTTGGAAAACAGTTTGGCGGTTCCTGAAAAAGTTAAACAGAGTTACCATAAGACCCAGCAATTCCACTCCTAAGTATGTATCCAAGAGAACTGAGAATATATGTTCATGCAAAAACTTGTATATAAATGTTCATAACAGAATTATTCATAATAACCCAAAAAGAGAAACAACCCAAATGAGTATCAACTGATGAAGGGATAAACAAAATGTGGTATACCACACCACAGAATATTAGCCATAAAAAGGAAGAACTGATATAAACTACAACACAGATGAACCCTGCAAACATTATGCTGAGTGAAGGAAGTCAGACATAAAAGACCATATGTTGTATGGTGCCATTTATATGAAACATCCAGAATAGGCACATCCATAGAAACAGCAAATAGATTAGTGGTTGCCAGGGGCTGGGGAAGGGAGAATAAGGAATCATGCTAATGGAATAGGGTTTCTTTTTGGGGTGATGAAAAGTTACTGGAATTAAACAACTGTAATGGTTGCACAACCATATGAATATACTGAAAACCAATGAATTGTACATTTTAAAGGGATGAACTGTATGGTATGTGAATTATATGTCAATTTAACAACAACAACAAAAGAACTTAAGGATGACATAGGGCAGAACTGTGGCATCTATAACTTTCACTGTGAGGCAGAGAATTTAAATATTAATTTCCAGGATTTGCAAAATCATGCTATAAGCTCTTACTAAGCTTTTAAACTTAGATCTATGGAAATAAATGAAGCATTTAGTTTGTTGCCAAATGCTTCGCCATAAACTTACACGCAGCTTTTGCAATCTCATCAGAATTTCTGAGCTGAAGTATAAACATGTTAATTGGAAGAACACAACTTCAATGATTTTCTGCTCTAGCCTAAAAATTCACACACCTAAGGAAGCCATTTTAATTCATAATAAGAGACAGAAGTACTACAATGTCAAAACAACTTTAGGGCATGGTACCATCAACAGAGGAGTTCTGAGAGAAGTAAGAAGTGCCCATGGTTCTAGAAGATGCATTACAGCCTGTCCTTAACTCCTAAGTCTCTAAGACACAACACCAGCTAGAGGGGCAACAGGATGGCACACGTTCTGGATTCTAAGATCTGATTTTAACATTTTAATTCTTCTGAAATCAAGATGAATTTTACATATGACATAGATTGAATGTGATGGCATCTTTGATGTTAAAACACTATAATTGGGGCTTCCCTGGTGGCACGGTGGTTGAGAATCTGCCTGCCAATGCAAGGGATGCGGGTTCGAGCCCTGGTCTGGGAAGATCCCACATGCCGCGGAGCAACTCAGCCCGTGAGCCACAATTACTGAGCCTGCGCTCGCAACAACAGGCCGCGATAGTGAGAGGCCCGCGCACCGCGATGAAGAGTGGCCCCCGCTTGCCACAACTAGAGAAAGCCCTCGCACAGAAACGAAGACCCAACACAGCCATACGTACATATATACATACATAAATAAAAAGAATGTAAGCAGACAAGAATAGCATTAAAAAAATAAAAACACTATCATTGGGACTTCCCTGGTGGTGCAGTGGTTAAGACTCCACGCTCCCAATGCAGAGGGCCCGGGTTCGATCCCTGGTCAGGGAACTAGATCCCGCACAGCGCAACTAAAAGATCCTGCATGCCACAACTAAAACCATAAACCCGGCGCAGCCAAATAAACAAATAAATAAAAAGAAAATTATAAAAAAAGACCCCACTATCACTAAATTTTTGGTACTGTTCAAAATCAATCGATGTCAATAGGTAGTCTACTCAAATAGTGTTAGCTGGAGGCACATTTCCCTGCTCAATCTCTCTATCAGATCTTTTATGCCCTACATGCACGACTTCTCTGGCTGAAAAAAAAAAAATTTAGTTTCATTTGCATACATTTTAGCAGTCCCCATGCAAAAACAGTGAGAGTTTCTCTCTTGCTAGCAAATGTTCATCAAAATATACTGCCTGTTAGACCGACCAGAATGTATGGAAATTCTCCTCCCAAAGGGGTCTACAAATCCACATGTAGTAGTTACTGCATTCTTAGGTACCCTGACTGCCAATTAAATTATTCAAGGAAAATGTATTACCAAGAAATCTACCTATAAAGTATGAGCAAAGGAGGTGCTTTAAGGCAGTTATTGAATGAATTATTCTACAATTTTGAATTTTAGCACTACTTTCTGCATATAATACCTTATATATTTCCAAAGCATGTTTACATAATTTCATTCAATCTTTCCCAATAACCCTCTAGGAAATAAGAACAGTAATATTTTTCTTGCCAATCTATTTTATAGTAAGGAAACAGAGAAACAGGGGTTAAATATGATTCTAAGGTCACAGATCTGGTCAGTGGCAGGGTTAGGACTATATTTCAAAACATTTCTCTCTGAGTTGAGTGCCTTTTCATTATGGCATGTGGCCACCAAGTGGAAGTGGTATGCAAATTGGTAAGACTAAGCATCAGGACCCTTTTTACATCCAACACGTGCTCTACCAAAGGAACCCTTAGCACAGGCTCCTGGCTGAATGAGCCCAGGCAGCTCTGCACATCTTCCTCAACTACACGCGAACATGCACACCTCCTGTGCCTGGCATCTGCTCCGTCCCCAGGTTTCACACTGGCCCAGCTCCAAGTCCTTCAGTTCCGTTTATCCTCTGTTAGTCTCTCGCAAGCCAATGACAAAGGACAAAAAGGTACTTTACCATGCAGTTCCCAAAAAGGTTCACCTACACAATGACTCATCTGATCTCTACAACATCTCCCCAAGGTAGGTAGGTCAAGACCATTATTCCCAACTTAAACAAAAGGCAACTGGAACACAAGGAGGTCAAGAGATTAGACAGAGCTGCTAAATGGCAGAACGGGGTCTAGAATCCACATCTCCTTATTGCAATGCCACAGCCTTTTCCCTTCTTCCACATTTTCTAGGACGACATAGCACTAACCCATTTACCTACAGATTCATTCAACAAATATTTAGAGGCACAGTACGTATCAGGATGTATAAACGGTTGTGGGGGGCTAGAGCAGAAGACAGAACAAACATGGTCTCCAGCCCCATAAACTTGACAGTTTGTGAGGACACAGATTTAAGGACATAATTACAAACTATGATAATGACTCAGAAGGAAATTAATCAAGAGCTCTGAGCGAATTTAACAAGGAGCCCAAACTTAGATGGGAATGTTAAAGCAAACGTCTTTGAGGAAGTGACCTTTAGGCTGAGGCATGAAGTCAGCCAAGTGAGGAGGGAGAGAGAAGAGTGGTTCCAGCAGAGGGAAACAGGTGCAAAGGCCCTGAGGCAGAAAACACCTCAGAAAAGGGGCCATGTGCTAGGAGACAGAGCCGAAGAGATATTTCAGAGGCAGATCATGGCCTCAATGTAGACTGTAAAAAATTGGGGGTTTTATCCAAATGTCAGAGGCACTCACTAAAGGGTTTTAATGCTGCGATCTGCCTTGCATTTTTAGAAGATCACTTTGGCTGCTGTCCAATCTAGACAATGAATTGAAGGGAGACAATGACAGTGAGGAGACCATTTAGATCATGGCAAGATGGTGGCTGGTATAGGGTAGTGGCAACATAGACAGACAAGAGTGACTGTGAAAAGATAAAGAAGTTTGATTAGGCAAATCCAAAGGACCAGGGAACTGGATGTGTGCAAGTCCAAGCATGCACCTTTAACATCTTAACCTCAAATAAATATTAAAAGCAGGGCATGAATCTGAAGTGAAGAGATAGTCAAGTTCTCTAGCTGGTTATGGCAGCCAGCTACCTTTAATATAGTGAACTGTCTCCATATTACTTTGAGCCAAATATAGAAGGCACTCCCCAAACACGGCTGCAACAGGCTTTCTAAGCTGTTATCAAGACTTGGGACCTGAGAAACTGGGACACAGCTGACTGCAGACTGCTGAGACCCTTTCCCAAGGTCAGAGATTATTCCCTATTTAGGAAAGTCCAAGACCAAATTGAAAAACATTCTCATCCACATAGAAAAAGACATTTGAAAGCATGCCTTTCAAAGAAAATTCAGATGACATTATCTTAAGAACAGCATGAACACATTTATATAGCTTCTGTGCTTTATGTTAATTTAAGAATGAAAAATAAACTCTTGCCATTTTCAGTCCCAAGACTGAATTGTATAACACTTGAACACTCACCCTTGGATTTCTACACCATGAGAACTGAGGAGTGGAAAGAACATACAGGAAGGAGCATGGAGAGAATCACAGCCAAATCACAGCTATTCTCACATCTGTCTTCTGCAAAAAGGCAAGGGTCTTACTGCCTCGGCCCAGTTCCCACAGGCACTGCCCTCAGGGTTGTGATGGCCATTCAGCACCCAAGCATTGGTGGGACCCTCTTTTATTTATACACAGATTCAAGCCTGGAAGGTGTCTTATTGTTTCTTGCTTAGAGGCACAATTTTGGGTCATATAGCCAGTGAAAGGCAAAGCTTAGGTTGGAAGTTCTCAGACAACACAGACATGACTCTAGAGCATGAGATGCTAAAACAAAAGAGTGTTCATGAAGTCTGGAAACTGATTAGGCAATCTCCAAAAAACCCTAATGAGAAGAAAAGTGAGCGTTGCTATGGGAACCAATAACGCTGCTCAGATGTTAAGAGATCACACTAAAAGTGAGGAAGGCACAGAACCAAAACCAAATACCTTGAAGGAAAAGCACTTAGGGTGAATGCAGGAGGATGACATGGGGAATCCCAAACGCCAGAATGAACTGGAGATTGCAGAAATTTTATAGACAACAAAATTAAGCTTCTAGGAGTCGGCTCTTTTGTTAAAAAAAATCATGAATATTTTTATACAGCAAATCAAGGAAGGGGTATTTCTGGTGCTTGGTGTTAATGGAATTATATTTGGCTTCTTTAAAGAAAATTTTCTTTAGATGTAAAAAAGTAAACGAACATTAGGAAGGCAGAATGAAAGTCCAAGATGAATAAAAAGATTGTAAAAGAGCGGTTAGCTGGTTCAAAATGGGTTCAAGTCACCTGGTATGGTTCTATCCTTTATTCCAACAACTTGGAAACTGTGTTGTTTCCACAGTGCGATCAGTTAGAGGAAGAAATCAGGGAGAGAACTGGGCTTCACTAGACCTCTGAGAAGGTTCTCATGATGTTCTCATGGACTAGACGGTAAATTGGGATAGAACAATTTGAAGAATTAATAATGAGCATGTCCAAAGCCTGCTGATGGGTCCCCAGCTTGGGAGGAACAGGGGGAGGGCCGACTCATTCTTCACTCAGCCTGATGAACATGATCTTCAACTTTAATAGCAACACAGAAGGCAAGGTTATCATATGTGTGGTTGGGAAAAAGCAGGGATGAGAGTGAATTTCCTGTCCCACTGAATCAGGATTCAATCATTTTTACAAGCTGGAGAAATAAAACAGGGATCAATAAAAGGTCTAAACTTGGGTTGTCAAAAACAGGTCAAACACAGGAAGGAGAGCAAAAACTTAGGAGATGCTGGTTAAATAATCAAAAAACAAAACCACCTCTACAGGTTTTAGCAGACAAGTAAGCTCAATACGCCAGCACTAAAACCACTGGCCTTAGGCTCCACTAACAGAAATAACAGCTTAGGACGATGAAGGTGGCCATCCATGATCTTGCTCTACTGAAGGCAAATCAGGCCATTTGTTGAATGATGCATTCAGTGCCTTATGTCACTGCCACAGGCTGAACATTTGTGTCTCCCCATCATCCAGTTCATATGTGGAAAACCTAACCCCCAAGGGGGTGGTATTTGGAGGTAGGGCTTGTGGGAGGCGATTAAGTCATTAGGGTAGAGCCCTCATGAATGGAATTAGTGTCCTTGTAAAAGGGATCCCAAAAGCTCTCTAGTCCCTTCCTTCATGTGAGGACAGAGCAAAAGGTCATCTATGAACCAGGAAGTGGGACCTTACCAGACACAGAATCTGCTGGAGCCTTGGACTTCCCAGCCTCCCAAAGTGTGAGAAATAAATGTTTGATGTTTAAGCCACCCAGTTAATGGCATTTTTGTTACAGCGGCCCACCCATGAAACAGCCACCCATGAAAGGAGTGAGGAAAAAAAACCTCATATATGGAGACAAGCAAACAAGATGGTGAAAAGACTGAAAGCCATGTTCCACAAGGATGTTCAACTCAAGAAAATGAAAATGGACATATATACACTACCAAATGTAAAATAGATAACTAGTGGGAAGCAGCCGCATAGCACAGGGAGATCAGCTCGGTGCTTTGTGACCACCTAGAGGGGTGGGATGGGGAGGGTGGGAGGGAGGGAGATGCAAGAGGGAAAAAAAAAAAAAAAAAAAAAGAAAATGAAAATACAGGTAGGCAGGAGAGCTGTCTTGGAATGACATGCTGTCACATGGGAGGAGTGTGTATAACACCCCACCTGAATGTCTCCAACAGGTAGAACTGGACCCAAGAGCAGAATCACCTGTCCAAGATGCAGTGGGGTTGCCCCAGTGTCTGAGTTCACCCTGTTGGAGGGTTCAATGGAGGCTGCATGCCACTGAACAGAAATAATGTAGAAAGCCTGGCTAGATGTGGACACCCTTAGCAGTCCCTTGCAAACCTGACATTCTGTTACAGAAGTTCAATGACTAGTTCCTAAGTGGTGCCCAGTTGCCCACAGGCACCAAGTCAGATGATGTAACCGCCACCTACCATTTTATTTTAGCACACACTCACATGCTCTGGCTTTCGTTTAGCACAGTACCAGGTCAAGCTCGAGTCAACCCTTGTGCCAGCTTGAGTAAGAGTTTACGTTCTTTCTGCTTCTACAAACATGCTGTTGCCCAGTTTATTTCTTGCAGTCTCTTATCTCAGAAATGGGCGTAGGGTGTTCCCTGACCTAGACTATGTATATTTTGCTCTGATTAGAAATACAGTCTATGCTCAGTCTGAGACAGCCATTCTGGAGGCGTATTCTTAGCCAAATCTTTTTAAATCTTGGCAGTGTCTTCCTCCGGGGACTTACGCTGTGTCAGCAGCCTGATATTACAGGCTATTCTTGTGGCTGTTGTGTCCATGGATGCACTGGGCTTCCTGGTTAATGAACACAGACCAGGAGATACTATTAGCATATCTTCATGCAGTGAAGCACTTTTTACAGAGAATGGCTGCCTCTCACCTAGGAAGTGGCCAATGCTCTCCACCGTGGCTTCTATCACTAATCTAGCTACTTTTCAGCCTCATCCCTCACTACTGATCTGTTCTTTGATTTTTCTTTCATGAACTCTGACACCCTCCCCGTGCCGACTTTGGTCATGCCTGACAGTCTGAAATGCCCCTTGCCCTCCACCCTGTTGAGGGGCCAGGCTCACAAGCTATCTCCTCCTACTAATGCACCCCACCCGTTTCTGTTCTCCCCTTGCACCTGTTCCGGTAGAACTAAGGCTTCTCTGGCAGAGCTCTGTTCTGTCTCATGCCACAGCTGCATTTCCAGCCCCTCAACGAGGACTTGGACCAGAGCAAGTGATCCATAAATATTTATTGCACACACACACAAAAAAACTTTCCAACTGCTTATCTCCCCTAGATGATAAGCTCCCAGAGGACAGAAAGCATTTTGTTCCAAGGTACCATATGTAACAGTAACTACATCAGTTCCGCTTTCCATGTGCACAGCACTCTGCTAAACACTTAAATGGGCTGTCTCCCCTTGATTACTCCCAACTACTCGATCTCTCTCTATATATGATTATTCCCATCTTGAGATGAAGCAATGGAGTCTTGGGGAGGTTAAGGAATTTGCCCAAGGTCATGCTACTGGTAAGTGGCCCAGCAGAGGTCCAGTCCCAGACCCCAGACCACCTGAGATCTTAAAGCACTATCTGCTGCTACAACTTATATTGCCACCCCAAGGGAGGGGATAGTTCACACACACACTTGCAAAGTGAAACCACACAGAACGCATGAGAATGGTTAATACAGGTTAGCTCTATTAGATATTAAGTTCCCAGTTGAGATCATACATTGATTATTATGGTTTTGTCTTTGCAGGAATGCTAGCTCAGATATTCTAAATAAAGAATGAGGAAGGAAAGAGTATGTCTGATGCATTAAATTTTAATGTCTAAAACTAAATTTCATTTACTTTCCAGTATCTATTTCCTTTTTAAAAATATTATCTATGCTGAAAGGAGAAAAATGTTCTTGAGCCCCATCAGGGTGTCACGTACAAGTGAGATGGAAAGATACTCTATTTAGGGCTCTATCAGAGGGGGAAACCTCAAGAGGAAATAATAGACCATGGTTTGATTGCTCGTTATGGAACAGCTGGTTTCAATCTGATGCTTTTTTGCTTATTTTAGCTTCTACTCGAGGCTAAAGTAGCTTTAACACTTGATGCTTTTTGGTCTTTAAACTGTTTTGAGGAACCCAAGTGTTCCTAAGAAGGGTCTCAGGGGATGGTGGTGGCTGGTGGGTGAAGGACAGAGTTTGAAAAAAGATTTGCTTTGAAGTACTGGTTCTGCTGTCTAAAACAAAAAACTAAAAACCATTACTTTAAAGGTATCTGATAAAAATATTTTCTCTTATTCAAATCACCTGTGATGGCAAGCGGGTTCTGTTCTGTTGGCGTCAAATCTTTCACACACAAGTTGATTTTCATTACATAGGCTTGATCCTGTCCATTGGTACCAGTGCCTTGCCCTCCTGAGGCGGGGCACGGAGGGAAAATGGACTGTTCAAATGAGTCACTTTTTAGGGGGAAGTGTTTTACTTTCTCTCCCTGTCCTCCTCAAGAAGATCTTCTCTCCCTCTATCTAAAATAGATATAAATGCTATGATTAAACCAGGGGTTCAACCCTGGCTGCACACTAGAATATTCTATGACACTTAAAAATAGTATTGCTGGCCAGGCTCCTCTGCAGATCAATTAAATTGGAATCTCTGGGGAGGGGTTTCCCTTCATCAGCATTTTTCTTTTTTTTTTTTAACATCTTTATTGGAGTAAAATTGCTTTACAATGGTGTGTTAGTTTCTGCTGTATAACAAAGTGAATCAGCTGTACATATACATATATCCCCATATCTCCTCCCTCTTGCGTCTCCCTCCCACCCTCCCTATCCCACCCCTCTAGGTGGTCACAAAGCACTGAGCTGATCTCCCTGGGCTATGCGGCTGCTTCCCACTAGCTATCTATTTTACATTTGGTAGTATATATTAATCCATGCCATTCTCTCACTTCGTCCCAGCTTACCCTTCCCCCTCCCTGTGTCCTCAAGTCCATTCTCTACACCTGTGTCTTTATTCCTCTCCTGCCCCTAGGTACTTCAGAACCTTTTTTTTTTTTTAGATTCCATATATACGTGTTAGCATACAGTATTTGTTTTTTTCTTTCTAACTTACTTCACCTTGTATGACAGACTCTAGTTCCATCCACCACACTACAAATAACTCAGTTTCGTTCCTTTTTATGGCTGAGTAATATTCCATTGTATATATGTGCCACCTCTTCTTATCCATTCATCTGTCGATGGACACTTAGATTGCTTCCATGTCCAGGCTATTGCAAAAAGTGCTGCAATGAACATTGTGGTACATGACTTTTTGAATTATGGTTTTCTCAGGGTATATGCCCAGTAATGGGATTCCTGGGTCAGATGGTAGTTCTATTGTTAGCTTTTTAAGGAACCTCCATACTGTTCTCCATAGTGGCTATATGAATTTACATTTCCACCAACAGTGCAAGAGGGTTCCCTTTTCTCCACACCCTCTCCAGCATTTATTGTTTGTAGATTTTTTGATGATGGCCATTCTGACTGGTGTGAGGTGATACTCCATTGTAGTTTTGATTTGCATTTCTCTAATGATTACTGATGTTGAGCATTCTTTCATGTGTTTGTTGGCAATCTGTATATCTTCTTTGGAGAAATGTCTATTTAGGTCTTCTGCCCATTTTTGGATTGGGTTGTTTCTTCGATATTGAGCTGCATGAGCTGCTTGTAAATTTTGGAGATTAATCCTTTGTCAGTTGCTTCATTTGCAAATATTTTCTCCCATTCTGAGGGTTGTCTTTTCGTCTTGTTTATGGTTTCCTTTGCTGTGCAAAGCTTTTAAGTTTCATTAGGTCCCATTTGTTTATTTTTGTTTTTATTTCCATTTCCCTAGGAGGTGGGTCAAAAAGGATCTTGCTGTGATTTATGTCATAGAGTGTTTTCCTATAAGAGTTTGATAGTGTCTGGCTTTACATTTAGGTCTTTAATCATTTTGAGTTTATTTTTGTGTATGGTGTTAGGGAGTGTTCTAATTTCATTCTTTTACATGTAGCTGTCCAGTTTTCCCAGCACCACTTACTGAAGAGGCTGTCTTTCCTCCATTCTGTATTCTTGTCTCCTTTATCAAAAAGAAGGTGACCATATGTGCGTGGGTTTATCTCTGGGCTTTCTATCCTGTTCCATTGATCTATATTTCTGTTTTTGTGCCAGTACCATACTGTCTTGATTATTGCAGCCTTGTAGTATAGTCTGAAGTCCGGGAGCCTGATTCCTCCAGCTCCGTTTTTCTTTCTCAAGATTGCTTTGGCTATTCGGGGTCTTTTGTGTTTCCATACAAATTGTGAAATCTTTTGTTCTAGTTCTGTGAAAAATGCCAGTGGTAGTTTGATAGGGATTGCATTGAATCTGTAGATTGCTTTGGGTAGTATAGTCATTTTCAAAATGTTGATTCTTCCAATCCAAGAACATGGTATATCTCTCCATCTGTTTGTATCATCTTTAATTTCTTTCATCAGTGTCTTATAGTTTTCTGCATATGGGTCTTTTGTCTCCTTAGGTAGGTTTATTCCTAGGTATTTTATTCTTTTTGTTGCAGTGGTAACTGGGAGTGTTTCCTTAATTTCTCTTTCAGGTTTTTCATCATGTGTATAGGAATGCAAGAGATTTCTGTGTATTAATTTTATATCATGCTATTTTACCAAATTCATTAATTAGCTCTAGTAGTTTTCTGGTAGCATCTTTAGGATTCTCTAAGTGTAGTATCATGTCATCTGCAAACAGTGACAGCTTTGCTTCTTCTTTTCTGATTTGCATTCCTTTTATTTCTTTTTCTTCTCTGACTGCTGTGGCTAAAACTTCCAAAACTATGTTGAATAACAGTGGTGACAGTGGAAGACCTTGTCTTGTTCCTGATCTTAGAGGAAATGGTGTCAGTTTTTCACCATTGAGAACGATGTTGGCTGTGGATTTGTCATATATGGTCTTTATTATGTTGAGGTAAGTTCCTTACTTCCTGGAGGGCTTTTATCATAAATGAGTGTTGAATTTTGTCGAAAGCTTCTTCTGCATCTATTGAGATGATCATATGGTTTTTCTCCTTCAGTTTGTTAATATGGTTTATCACATTGATTGATTTGCATATATTGAAGAATCCTTGCATTCCTGGGATAAACCCCACTTGATCATGGGGTATGATCCTTTTAATGTGCTGTTGGATCCTGTTTGCTAGTATTTTGTTGAGGATTTTTGCATCTGTGTTCATCAGTGATATTGGCCTACAGGTTTCTTTATGACATCTTTGTCTGGTTTTGGTATCAGGGTGATGGTGGCCTCGTAGAATGAATTTGGAAGTGTTCCTCCCTCTGCTATATTTTGGGAGAGTTTGAGAAGGATAGGTGTTAGCTCGTCTCTAAATGTTTGATAGAATTCGCCTGTGAAGCCATCTGGTCCTGGGTGCTTGTTTGTTGGAAGATTTTTAATCACAGTTTCAATCTCAGTGTTGTGATTGGTCTGTTTATATTTTCTGTTTCTTCCTGGTTCAGTCTTGGAAGGTTGTGCTTTTCTAATAATGTGTCCATTTCTTCCAGGTTGTCCATTTTATTGGCATATAGTTGTAGTAATCTCTCATGATCCTTTGTATTTCTGCAGTGTCAGTTGTTACTTCTCCTTTTTCATTTCTAATTCTATTGATTTGAGTCTTCTCCCTTTTTTTCTTGATGAGTCTGGCTAACAGTTTATCAATTTTGCTTATCTTCTCCAAGAACCAGCTTTTAGTTTTATTGACCTTTGCTATTGTTTTCTTCATTTCTTTTTCATTTATTTCTGATCTGATCTTTATGATTTCTTTCCTTCTGCTAACTTTGGGTTTTTTTTGTTTTTCTTTCTCTAATTGCTTTACATGTAGGGTTAGGTTGTTTATTTGAGATGTTTCTTGTTTCTTGAGGTCGGATTAGTATAAACTTCCCTCTTAGAACTGCTTTTGCTGCATCCCATAGGTTTTGGGCCGTCGTGTTTTCATTGTCATTTGTTTCTAGGTATTTTTTGATTTCCTCTTTGATTTCTTCAGTGATCTCTTGGTTATTAAGTAGTGTGTTGTTTGGCCTCCATGTGTTTGTTTTTTTTTTACAGATTTTTTCCTATAATTGATATCTAGTCTCATAGTGTTGTGTTTGGAAAAGATACTTGATACAATTTCAATTTTATTTACCAAGGCTTGATTTGTGACCCAAGATAGGATCTATCCTGGAGAATGTTCCATGAGCACTTGAGAAGAAAGTGTATTCTGTTGTTTTTGGATGGAATGTCCTATAAATATCAACTAAGTCCATCTTGTTTAATGTATCATCTAAAGCTTGTGTTTCCTTACTTATTTTTATTTTGGATGATCTGTCCATTTGTGAAACTAGGGTGTTAAAGTCCCCTACTATTATTGTGTTGCTGTCGATTTCTCCTTTCATGGTTGTTAGCATTTGCCTTATGTATTGAGGTGCTCCTATGTTGGGTGCATAAACATTTATAATTGTTATATCTTCTTCTTGGATTGATCCTTTGATTATGGAGTGTCCCTCCTTACCTCTTGTAACAGTCTTTAAAGTCTATTTTATCTGATACGAGTACTGCTACTGCAGCTTTCTTTTGATTTCCACTTGCATGGAATATCTTCTTCCATCCCCTCACTTTCAGTCTGTATGTGTCCCTAGGTCTGAAGTGGGTCTCTTGTAGACAGCATATATGTGGGTCTTGTTCTTGTATCCATTCAGCCGGTCTGTGTCTTTTGGTTGGGGCATTTAATCCATTTACATTCAAGGTTATTAGTGATATGTATGTTTCAATTACCATTTTCTTACTTGTTTTGGGTTTGTTTTTGTGGGTCTTTTCCTTTTCTTGTGTTTCCCACTTAGAGAAGTTTCTTTAGCACTTGTTTAAAGTTGGTTTGGTGGTGCTGAATTCTCTTAGCTTTTGCTTGTCTGAAAAGGTTTTAATTTCTCCATCGAATCTGAATGAGATCCTTGCTGGGTAGATTAACCTTGGTTGTAGGTCTTTCTCTTTCATCACTTTAAGTATATCCTGCCACTCCCTTCTGGCTTGCAGACTTTCCGCTGAAAAATCAGCTGATATGGGTATTCCTTTGTATGTTTTTTGTTTTTCCCTTGATGCTTTTAATATTTTTTCTTTGAATTTAATTTTTGTTAGTTTGATTAATGTGTCTTGGTGTGTTTTTCCTAGGGTTCATCCTGTATGGGACTGTCTGTGCTTCCTGGACTTGGGTGACTATTTCCTTTCCCATGTTAGGGAAGTTTTCCACTATAAACTGTTCAAATATTTTCTCAGACCCTTTCTTTTTCTCTTCTTCTTCTGGGACCCCTATAATTCAAATGTTGGTGCATTTATTGTTGTCCCAGAGGTCTCTGAGATTGTCTTCAATTCTTTTCATTCTTTTTTCTTTATTCTGCTCCTCGGCAGTTATTTCCACCATTTTGTCTTCCAGCTCACTTATTCGTTCTTCTGCCCCAGTAATTCTGTTATTGATTCCTTCTAGTGTATTTTTCATTTCAGTTATTGTGTTGTTCATCTCTGTGTGTTTATTCTTCAATTCCTCTAGATCTTTGTTAAACATTTCTTGTATTTTCTCAATCCGTGCCTCCATTCTATTTCCAAGATTCTGGATCATCTTTACTATCATTACTCTGAATTCTTTTTCAGGTGGATTGCCTATTTCCTCTTCATTTATTTGGTCTTGTAGGTTTTTACCTTGCTCCTTCATCTGTGACGTATTTTCTTGCCGTCTCTTTTTTTTATGAGTGGGATTATGTTCCTGTCTTACTGGTTGTTTGGCCTGAGGTTTCTCTAACACTGGGGTTTGTAGGCTATTGGGTAGAGCTCGGTCTTGGTGCTAAGATGAGGAACTCTGTGAGACCTCACTCCGATGAATATTCCCTGGGGTCTGAGGTTCTCTGTTAGTCCAGTGGTTCAAACTCAGAACTCCCACCGCAGGAGCTTTGGCCCAACCCCAGGCTCGTGAACTAAGATCCCGCAAGCCACCTGGGGTGGCAAAAAAAAAAAAACAGAAACAACAATAACAAAGTAAAAAATAAAATTAGACTAGGAAACTAACAGATATGTTAGGAAGAATATAAAAATAAAAATATAGATGAATCAACAGCTGGACGGTGTATCAGTACCATAATAGTAAAAAAGCGGAGGAGGGAAAAGAAAAAAATGGGGGTGGGGCCTTGGCTGTGGAGGGCAGGGTGCAAGCAAGGGCGAGGTTTGGGCCGTGGGCAGGGCCAGTGCTCAGTACCCACAGGGCTGGAAAAGGCCCTGGGGGCTGTGGGTGGGTGGGGCTTAGGCTCAAGGAACAGAAGGGGCCCACGCATGCCCCCCACCCCTGGTCTCAGAGGGCAGGGGACCTCACCTGGGAGCCCAGCAGGCTTCCTGGGCTTGAGTGGGCGGGGCAAACACCCTCCTCTCCTCTCCTGCTCCTCCTGTCTCAGAGGGCCCCTCCCACCTGCCTCTCCTGTTCTCCCCTCAGCCTCCTTCCTATGCCCCCAAGGACCCACACGACCTGGAGGGGGCTTTGGAGGGCAGAGGATTGGCCTGGGAGCTCAGCAGGCTCCCTGGGCCCGACTGGGCAGGGCAATCACCCTCTGCTTCTCTCCCGCTCCTCCTGGATGGCTCCTTCCAACTGCCTCTCCTGATCTCCCCAGCCTCGGGGGTGCCGATCCTGTTTGGCCTCCACTTCTCCTCCTCCCTCAGTCCCCCTACATCCTACTGGTTCACTTTGGGGTTCCTCCCATCTCCTTGGGTGTCACAGACCCCACCAGTGGCCGGCAGGCACCCTGGTTGTGGGGAGACGCTAACTCCATGTCTTCCCACACGGCCATCTTCTAGGTATCTATTCTTAAATCACCTCTGCTAGAGGCAAATGTCCACAGGTCTGGACAGCTTCTATTACTGAAGTGCTTTACTTTTCAAAACCTACCAACTTTAAAAATGGACCTTTGGAGAATAAGTTGAATTCTACCCTAATTTAAGCATGCTCCTTGATAAAAGGAGAAAGAGAAAAAATGGTAAAAATGAAACATTTTCACACACACACACAAAATTATATATACAATATACTTCTGTGATAGAATTTTGAAGATGTAATTTAGTAGAAAACAGACATCTTCTCAGTAGAGAGAGCAGACTAGGTTATGAAACGCTGTTTTAAAAAAAAAATTTTTTTTTTGCAAAGATCAGGTTTGACCAGAATTACTGGGGAAGGAGGTGGAGCATTAGGTTTGCTTTTTACTTGGCTAATTCTCACCCGTCCCAGAGATCTTAACTTCCATTATTTCTTCTGTGAAGCCTGGGCCCCACGTTTGGATTAAGAGCTTCTGCTCCCTGCTGGAGCACAGCGGGCACTGGGGTTGGCCACCCCTGGCCTGGCGGCAGCACGGAAAACACATGCTTGAGCGACCCACTCTGACTTCCTTGGGGGCTCTCCGTGATCACAGGTCAGCACCCTCAATACCACTCCCTCCACGTCCTTCTCAGACAGGGGGCTGCTCCTCCACCTGGGCTGGGGAGAGAACGCGTGCCGCTCAGCCCGCCACCACTATCCTCTCGCCTGTCCGTGCTCAGCCCCCACCTTGTAACAATTCTAGCTCAACTTCTGTTTTGGCTCCACTTCTGTCCTCAGCCCCCTAGGTGTGGACATTCCCTGTCCCAGGCTCTCTTTGCGCTGTGCACCAGGTGACTAGTGCAACACCTGGTTCTCACGACCATGTCTGCACTCAGGGCCCACCATCCGTGTCTTCAGCCCAGACCCCTCTTAGTTCCTGGGCCCAGACTTATGAGCAGGATACGTGATGGTCGGCAGTACTTCAAACCTCAGAAAACCACACCTGAATTCATCAGCTGCTCCCCTCCACCCCAAATGTCTTCCTCTTGTAACCCTCATCTCAGTTCACCTAACTTAGTATTCACACAGTTGCCTAATCAGAAAACTGGGAGTAGTCTGTGATGGCTTTGTGGTGGCCATTTGGCCAGGCTAAACTTTATTTCCCAGAATTCCCTTTCTAGTGTGTTTCTGATTAACATGGGCTACAAAGAAGAGTCTCTTGTGAGAGCTGGAGGATTTTGAAGGGAGGCACGACCATCTTGCAGCCTGCACACAGGCACACACTTCTAACTACTCAACACTTATCTTCATGCTGCTGTGAAGAGATATTGCAGATACAACTAAAGTCCCTAATCAGTTGACCTTAAAGGAGATTATCCTTGGTGGGCTGACTTAATCAGTAGAAGGCATGGGGGTGGGGAGATGGTGAGAGGGAGAAAAAGAGAGGGAGGAAGAGGGAAAGAGGGAAGAAAGGAGGGGGAGGAAGGAGAGCTGGGGAGAGAGAGTGAGGAGGAGGTAAAGGCCGAGGGAGGGGAATACAGAGGAAGAGAGGGAAGAAAAGAGAGAGGCAGGACACACTCCAACTGTGAGCAACAAGCTTCAGCTTGAGCCTGTGGGGTTCCAGCTTGCCTAGCCAGCCCTCAAGTGCAAAGCCAATTCCCATAATAAATCCCTTCCACATACAAAGACAGATATCTACCTACTACCTACCCGTCCTTTAGGCTTCTCTGGTTGAACCCTAACATCAACCTAACCTCTTCACACCTCGGCCCAGATCAAGCTTATCCTCTCTTCAGTTCTGATTTAATGCCCCCTTCTCCTTGAACCCTGTCACTGCCTAGTTCAAGCTGTCATCTCTTGCTTGACATTATGCAAACACCACCTAACTGGTCTCCCTGTATCTGGTTTCTCTCCCCAGCAATCCACTCAATAGAAATTTCTCAAATGATAGAAAAGTTCTAGACCTGCACTGTCCAATATAGTAGCCACATGTGGCTATTGAGCCCTTGAAGTATAGCTAGTGAGACTGAGGAAATGACATTTTAATTTTCATTAATTTACATTTAAATTTAGATAGCCACATGTGGCTAGTGGTTACTATGCTTAAAAATACATTTCTAGATAACTAGGGTTATTGTCCTAAAAACTGCAAACATGACAAATAGATATTTCTCAAAAACAGAATGAGTCAAATATTGGAAAATGTTTAAATCTAATAAATTAAAATGAAAATATGCATATGCAAAAATGAGGGAAGCTACTATTTATAGCAATTATCTGTGTATTGAGACTCTACATTTCATTCAATACCTACTACTATTGGAGTCAACTGTACAGTCCTAGTTCCTGCCACTTTAGGAGGGCTTTACATCTTGATTAAGTAACGGTGCCATGTCAGTCCTGTGTGGTGTGAGGGGTGTAACAGGTGCCAGAGCTGGGGTGGGGAGACCAGGGTTCTGCCCCAGGGCACTGCAGGGTACTATGGGAGACAACTTGCCCCAAATGTGGGGCAAATATTTCTTCTTTATAGTTTTCTATGCTGTTATTTTTACAATAGAAAAAAATGCTTGATTTTTAGAAATATAAGTCTGATGTCACTTGTGTTTTAAAAGTTCAGAAATATTTGCAAAAGACATATCTGATGCAGGACTGTTACCCAAAATATACAAAGAACGCTTAGAAGTCAATAACAAGAAAACAAACAACCTGATTAAAAAACAGGCTGAAGACCTTAAGAGACACCTCACCAAAAGAAGACATACAGATGGCAAATAAGCATCTGAAGATATACAGATGGCAAGTAAGCAAAAAAAAGGTGCTCCACATCATATGTCATCAGAAATATGCAGATTAAAACAAGATACCACTACACACTTATTAGAATGGCCAAAATTCAGCACACTGTCAACACCCAATGCTGGTGAGGATGGGGAGCAACAGGAACTCTAATTCATTGCTGGTGGGAATGCAAAATGGTACCGTCACTTTGGAAGACCACTGGGTGGTTTCTTACAAAACTGAACATAGTCTTAGCATATTATCCAGCAGTCACAATCCTTGGAATCCAGTGTAGTTGAAAATGTATGCCCACACAGAAACCTACATATGGATGCTTATAGCAGCTTTATTCATAATTGCCAAAACTTGGAAGCAACCAAGATGTCCTTCAGAAGGTGAGTGGATAAACTGTGCTATATCCAGAAAATGTACTATCATTTAGTGCTAAAAAGAAATGAACTATCAAGCTATCAAAGAACATGGAGGAACCTTAAATGCATGTTATTAAGTGAAAGAGGCCCATCTGAAAAGGCTACATATTGAATGATTCCAACTCTATGACATTCTGAAAGAGGCAAAACTATGGAGACAGTAAAAAGATCAGTGGCTGCCAGGGGCTAGGGGGAGGGAGGGATGAATCAGCAGAGCACAGAGGATTTCCAGGGCAGTGAAACTATTCTGTATGAGATTACACGTCATTATACATTTGTCATTATGTATAATGGTGGATACATGTCATTATACATTTGTCAAAACTCATAGAATGTATAACACTAAGAGTGAACCCTTAACGTAGACTATGGTCTCTGGGTGGTAATGATATACTAATGTAGGTTCATGGAATGTAGCAGACTGTACCACTCTGGTGGTGGATACTGATAATGAAAGAGGCTCTGCATGTTCGGGGGTAGGGAGTAGACGGGAACTCTCTGTACCTTCCTCTCAATTTTGCTGTGAACCTAAAACTGCTCTAAAAAGTAAGGTCTACTTTTTAAAACACCAAAATGTTGTGGACCATCTACCACCTGCAGAAATTGTTGTGAAAACAATGAGGAAGTTTTAGAATAAGCAAAATAGGCAAAAAAAAAAGGTATACAATACACTCAGAACTTACTGATTAGCTGGGAATATACAACATACATATATATAAAACAGAAAGAAAATAAGTCTAACACTTAAGTCCTTTAAGATTTGGCTGTTTGGAATTTGGAGCTTATTTTTCCATAAAAGTGATATAATTGCTTAATAATTTTGATCTTATATACTCTATGAAAGTGCATTTTGAAATGCATGTTGGGGCTTGAGTAGAAATACTCCCATAAACTGGAAACCCCTTAAACTGGAAACTCCATGAAAGCAGCAATTTAGGCTCAGTGCCTGGCACATATTTTTTGAGTCTAAGATGCAGCTGATTATAAGATGAACCCTCAGTTTGCACACCACTGAGAAAAATGCTGCCAAGTAAACATAATGCTGTCTGGTCACTTAGAGCTATTTTATAATGATTGAAAAAGGTTTTAGATAGCTTTATCATATATCACTCATGTACTTACAGTAAAAATATAATAATAATAAACTGGTTAAGATAGTCCTAACACATCTTCTTGACTCTTCTGAATCACTTTAACTCTGTTGCTGATGTCCATTTTTTTCCACCTGATGCCCCACTGTTGTCTCTGGAACATTCTTTCAGCTGCCAGACAATATACCAATTTTGAGACTGGCACTTTCTTGTTCTTACCGGGTGCCGTAACAGAAGGCTTTTCAGATAACTAGGACTCATATTTTTGGTGACTCAAAGGGCCGCATACATGCGTGCACACGCACAATAACGTCTTTGGGAAATGTTTTTAGTTTATGATTAAAGCTGCAACTTTCAGCCATCAGCAATTGTGCAAAGTATCACAGCAATAACTTCCTCTCATAGCCCATGCTCATGACTTTGATCTCACTAGCACCTTTACCATTACAGAAAAACTTCAGAGCCTTTTAAAGAACACTAGGATTTTATCAGCATTTCCTATCTGGTTTAAACTCAATTTTTCTCCAAATCACAAACCACTAGAAAAATAGCAGCTACAGCTCTATGTTGGCAGAAAGTTTGATAAACTGATGTTCTATACTCCTCAGCAACAGTCCTGAACAGCTTATGAACTGGACGCACCAGCTACTTATTGCTTTGAAGTTCCTTTCATTTGTTTGAAGGGGTCTACCAACCTCTCCTGTTTTCAAACTGCATAATTCATTATCTGGAAGACAATATTTTGCCATAGCTCTGTAACACAACTTCAGCTACTTATCTTCTGTCTCAGGTGCCCCGAAGCTCTTGGCTGTTTTTTCGGTTTTTTTTTTTTTTGCAAAAACTAGTAATTGTGGTCATTTCCCTAACAAAAATTTGCTTCACTGATACTAAATTTACAACCTGTTGTTCTGGTTCTATAGCTTTCTATGTACACAAAAACCTTTTATTTCAGTGTTGAATCATGATGTAATATTTGGAAGACCTTTCATATACAATTAATCTCATCATGTATATTACCAACAATATACATAAACATAACTGCTATGTCCACATCTGCACAATCAGAGGTAATGACAACAATGTATCAGTGCTGTCTAGCCAATGGTGATAAGATGCTACCACTGTAAGACACATCCTGATTTGAGAGATATTAAAAAGTGTGTGTAGGGGTGGAGGGAATGAACATCTCCGAATCAGTGGGACATAGTAACCGAGGCATAAATGAATACTCCTTTAATTTATGTAAAAAATCATTTCCAAAATGGACACCAGAAATTCCTTCTATGCCTTATGTACACGCACCACTCCTTCCATCAGAGACAAATTCATTTCCCCTTTCTCCCATCTGGGTTGGCCCTGTAGCTTGCTTTCACCAATAGAACACGACAGAGAAGGCAGGGTCCCTGCTGGATTTCCCAGCTCAGCCCAGGTAACAACTTCACTATAAAACCTCTCCTTCTGGGACTTCTTTTAATTAATTAATTAAAAGAAGACACTTTTAATTAATTCTTAATTTAGAATGCCCACGTATGTCCTTCAAGTGAGCAAAAATATACAGTGTGAGGAGACAAAGAAAAAAAAGGCACAGAGGAGGAAAAACACACCACTCCTGTTTCTGTTAAGTTTTAAATTGATCAAACGTTATAAACAGCTTTAAAAAAACCTACCTTTAGGGTGGTTTTCAAAACACTGACAATATACACAAATAATAGCACACTTCTTACTTAATTTGTTCCTCTTTGTCCTTCCATGTTGCTAAGAGACTATCTTTTCAAAGCTCAAATACACAGATTTTTCCAAATTTAGAAAACAGGCAGACTTGCAAAGAAGCTTCAAAAAGGCAGCCAGTTAGAGGTAAAAATTTATTTGGTAATTATCAACCCACATTTCTCCAGACAACTTCCTGAGATATATTATCAAATGCTTGGATAACTCATGCAAACTTCAATATTTATTATTTTCCAGTTATGTGGCTTTCCTAGTTTATACACCTTAAAATGTGTGATATCACTTTACTCCTTACTGAAGGGGAAACGACAGGAAAGTCAACCTTCAACTGAAAGAGAAACAGCCTTCAATTGGTTTTAAGACAATTAGGAGGCCACTGGAAGGCTTTGTGTACATCATGATTTCTAATGAGCATTCAAGGCATGCTGACCACAATTAGGGATAAGCTGTAACCAAAGCATCAATATACGGAGCTGGGAAAGATAACACATATTAACAGTAATACATGTTATAACAGTAATATTCTTGCTCCTGAATTTAGAAATTGGGGCATACAGTATATCATACTGTTAAACATAAATTATAGAATTGTGGTATTATGAAAGTCTTTATTCTTTCCCTTAAAACTCCTGGGTGTACTTATGTGTTTGTTTACGGTTTATTAACTACCTGACAGATAGCCTGGGGAAAGAAACAAAAAGGTAACAGGGGGACTTCCCTGGTGGCACAGTGGTTAAAAATCCGCCTGCCAACGCAGGGGACACAGGTTTGAACCCTGGTCCGGGAAGATCCCACATGCCGCGGAGCAACTAAGCCTGTGCGCCACAACTACTGAAGCTCGTGGGTCTAGAGCCCGTGAGCCACAACAAGAGAAGCCACCGCAATAAGAAGCCCGCTCACCACAACAAAGAGTAGCCCCCGCTCGATGTAACTAGAGAAAGCCCGCATGCAGCAACGAAGACCCAACGCAGCCAAAAATAAAATAAATAAATTTATATTAAAAAAAAAAAAAGGTTAACAGGGGCCCCTGACAACTGAAGATCAAAAAAACCCAACACAACAGAGAGTAGAATGTAAGTCAATGGAGAAATGGTTAAATTTACAAGAAATTGACCGATGTGTCTTGGAAGCACACCCCCCTCTTTTAAAAGGACACATTTTGGTAATGTTTTTAAACATCCAAGTACTTAGGTATTAGAAGAGCTTCTGTAGGGGTACCAACCACTAACCACAGGGAACCACAGGGACAGGCCAGCTATGCTGAGACAAATCAACAGCCTTTATTCATATGTAAACCAACACAACTAGATGCAGCTGTGAAGACAAAGCTCAAACAGCCTTGCACCCCAGCCAGTCCAGAGCCTTACATTTGTAAAGCAGGCCTTACATTTGTAAAGTACACACAACCGTCTTGAAGAGGAAGAGGTAACAGGACTAAAAAGATCTGAGTGTAGCCCCAATTGTGTCACTCAGGCAAGCCATTTAATTTCTCTGAACACTGATTCCTCATCAGGAAAAGAGAGGAAAGATGTCTGTGAAGGGCGTGGGGGAGAGGGAGGGAGCTAATGTCCTCTAAGCTTCTCCTCGGTGGCCAGCATCGTCCTTATATCATCTCATTTAATCCTGACACGAGTTTTTGATTTTACAAAGAGAGTGAGGCCAAGGCCGGTAGCACAGATGGGATGTAAATTCTGAACTCTGGCTTCAAAGTACTCCTGCCCAACTGCCATGCTTACCTTGCAAATTCTGTTTCCGTTTCCAGAGTGAGGACAAAACTTGAGAGTCCCCTTCTCGGCGCTCCCACAGATTTCCATCTCCCTGTGCTGTGATATGGTTTCCAAGTCACATCTCAGATCTCATCCTCTCCAGCGAACCCTCAGCCTTTCCCCTCACCACCACCATCACCTAAACCAAGATATGCCCCTGGGTTTTCTCAGGGCTAATAAAAATCCCACATCCACAGAACACAGAGGTTTCTGTGACAGGTAGTTTGCTCAGAACAGAACAGCGGAGAGATTCCAGTCCTACACGTTTGGTGCCTTCTAATCACAGTGGAGAGATTCCTGTTTCATAGTGAGTATTCGTTTTCATTGATAACCACATGTCCCCAAGTCTCCAAAGCCACCTTTTCAAAGCCCTTAAGAGAGGGGCTTCCCTGGTGGCGCAGTGGTTAAGAATCCGCCTGCCAATGCAGGGGACACGGGTTCGAGCCCTGGTCCAGGAAGATCCCACATGCCGCAGAGCAACTAAGCCCGTGCGCCACAACTACTGAGCCTGCGCTCTAGAGCCCACAAGCCACAACTACTGAGCCCGCGCGCCTAGAGCCCCTGCTCCACGACAAGAGAAGCCACCGCAATGAGAAGCCCACGCACCGCAATGAAGAGTAGCCCCTGCTCGCCACAACTAGAGAAAGCCTGAGCACAGCAACAAAGACCCAATGCAGCCCAAAATAATTAAATAAATAAATTAATTTAATTTAAAAAAACCTTTAAGAGGTGAGTTTACATTTACAGTGATGGAACGACAATTATCAGCAACTGAATCCAATTAGTTCTCTATATCTATTTTTAAATTACTCAAACTGGAGGAAATGACTGAGGATCATTAATAATGGAACTCGCTGTCGGGTGTCATAAAAAGTTTGCCACTTCACAGACAAAATCTGAAGCAAGCCAGAGAGAACCCATGACAGTTTATGTCCTCGGGCAACAGAGGCATTTGGGGAAAATTATGCTTTTGTGCTGATGGGAATTGCCAGTGGTACTTACTCTAAAATGATACACATCTTTATAGAAGCTGCCTGACAGAAGTGCAACCATAGTAGCACACAGACGCTTAGTGTTAAGGCTATCAAGCTGAATTACAAGAGCAGAGCTGTACTCCAAGTGAGACGCGTCCTGAACTTTCCTAACAGGGAAAGGAAACCCTTCCTATGCGGGCTGCCTAATTCATGCCGATTAACATGCTGTAAGGTGCTGTGGTAGTAAGTCCCTGGCAAGGGGGTTTGAGGAGACAGAGCCTCTGCTCCGGGCATCCCTGCGGCTCTTGAATGCCATTCACCCTGGAGGTGAAGCTGGTTGGGCAAGTGCAAGGAGGTTTTGGTTCCAAATTAAGGCCGGGGTAGGGGCGTGGGGGGGGGGGTGCGGATTTCTATAAGCGACTAATTCTGACACAAGCTCCCAAGATTAGGATAAAAGGGGATAATAAAATGCAAAACAAATGAGAAATAATATAACTGACCGTGGTTTACTTTAGAGGGTTCCTCTGAAACCAATTCAGAGCACTGAATAACCAAATATAAAATGCTTTTTAAAAAGGGTAGGATTTTTAAAATATTTACGAAGCCGAGATGCTGTGACACTGTTTGAGACTGCCCAACACTCGAATGCTTTCCAGACTAAGCGCACGGCCTCAGGGCTCCTTCCCAGCCCTCTTGGGCACAGCCTAGTGAGGACCAAAGCTCATGGGGTGTCCCCACGCCCACCCCGGAGGCAGTCTACCTGGGTCAGAATCCTGACCTTCCCTTGACGGCTGAGGCCCTGGACAAGTCACTTATCCTCTGAGAATCAGTTCTTCATCTACATGGTAACTCTCCCGACAGCACAGAGCTACCTTGAGGATTAATTAAGATAATACACATACAATCCTTAGCCCGGTGCCCAGAACACAGGAAGGGCTTAAAACTTGAGGTTCTCATGACTGTAGTAAACACTGTTACTCCTCAGAACGATAGAATGATAGTGGAAATAGAACTGGTGAGGATCTACTCTAGATGGAAGACCCACTCATGATTTGAAACACCAGCCGCAGTTTGGAGATAACCATACAGGTACACGTCTATCTCCTATGGAGAAAGGAGTATCTCCCTATTAAGGGGACCGAACTAATCCAATTAGACTACATATTTGATCACCGATTTTTAATGGGTACTTAGGTAGCAACCAAATTGGTGGGTTTTGGGGGAACACGACCATACTGCCCATCATGGATATTTCACTTTGTGAGTCAACTCTAAAGGCTACTGCTGACCCCCTCCTGAATGACGGACTAGATAATATACTGGTGAGAGTCAAGCTTCATGGCCACAGCATTTTAAGACACCATCAGAATCCTAGTTCTTCCCATTTAAACTAAGCAGCACGATTCATTCCTTTGGAGATGCCTCCATCAACCAACCTCAAATCTGAAAGCCTCTTTAATGCTTTAAAATTAAGATAAAAACAGCCGGTGAAGGGGTGGAAGCGTGTCAGTGCAAATACGCTAAAAGGAGACCACAGAGTTTGACTCAAGACAAAGCAATAAGAAGTCAAGTACATGCTTGGTCCAGAAATACCCTGAATTATTATTTTAAGACTTCCATCCTTGATGCAATTTCATCCTCCATATTTCAGGGCTTTCATGACATTTGAAGGAAGGGGCGGGAAAATAACAATGGTGGATAAAATGGATTCTGGTTAAGTAGCAACTAGGCCTGAGAGCTAGGTATTACTTAACCACTGAGGATAAGAATTCTGCCCACGCTTTTAGATCCGGCAGGATAGAAAATGATGGAGAATATCCACCTGTCCCAGCCTCTCTGGTGGCAGAAAAAACGAAACACTATCAACTTCACTTAAGATTTGCAAACTTGGTAAGTACCAAACATCCAGCATCGTGACTAGTTGTCACTTCAGGAAGCAGGGAGGGAGAACGGAGGGGTGCAGAGTCTAAAAGAATTGAACACTCAAAAATATTACTTAGCAACTAGGTAATGTATGAATGTTAGTCAAAACAGATTTGCAAGGGACTTCCCTGGTGGTCCAGTGGTAAAGAATCCACTTTCCAATGCAGGGGACTTGGGTTCGATCCCTGGTCAGGGAACTAAGATCCCACATGCCGCGGGGCAACTAAGCCTGCACGCCACAACTACTGACCCCACGCGCCTCAACTAGAGAGCTCTTGTGCCGCAAAAACTACAGAGCCCACGAGCTCTGGAGCCCACGCCACAACTAGAGAAGAGAAAACCCGCACGCCACAACTACAGAGAAGCCCGCATGCTGCAATAAAAGATCCCGCATGCCTCAACGAAGCCTGCATGCCACAACTAAGACCCAACGCAGCCAAAAAAAACAAAAAAACAAAAACAAATTTGTAAGATGGCCAACAGTTTCTAGAAGAGAACTGAGAAATGTAAGGGCAACTCTAAAATCTGTACACTTAACATGTTCGCATTCCGTCTAATTACTGGGTAATACACTTCTGTTAGAGGCGCCCTGTAACAGAAAGTCTTAGTGACTGATGAAACCTGATAGCCTAAGATGAATAGGGCATTGAAACATAATATAAACTTGAACTGGTTAAAACTTTTCTTCCTACCACCACTTCAACTGAATTATGTGCACTGTTGGTATTTCTCCTGTGGGTCTAAGATACTATTGAAAAAGCCTCCCAGGCTACCCTCCATTCAGCATTGAAACAAAAAGTGGTCATGTGCACACCAAGGCCCACAGAGAGAGCTAGGGGGTATGAAATTGATTTTGAGCAAAGCAAACATTTCTTGTGCCCTATTTTCTTGCCATGCTACAACCAACTGCTTCGTGGGACCGAAGAAGGGAAGAACCTCACCTGCAGACAAAGCTTTGCGCACTTTGCATGATAAACGAACAAAGGGATTGCTGTCATGTGCCAAAGCAATGACAGGGAAGGCAGGAGAAGCTGCCTCACTTGGTAACAAAGAGGGCTCAAAGCCACAGAGGCTGGCGTGCTCTATTCAGGAGTCACCCAGGATCATCAGTGTGAGCACTGTGTCCTAGTTAGGTCTGCAGTGGGGTCTTCCCCCCTTACTAGTTTATAAAAGAATAGTGTGTCTACTATCGATGGTGTTTTACCATATGGAACGTTAATTTCCTGGAAAAATCAATCAAACCCAGAAATTTTAAAAGAAAAACGTTCCAGCTCTAACCTACATACGGCCCAACAGCTGCAACAGCTTTCTGCCACGCCAGCAACATGCATGTCACCCCCAAGCAGCAGAGACAATTTCAGAGCCCAACCTCCTGGGTTCAAATGCTGGCTTGGCCACTTACTGGGTGTGGGACCCTGGACAAGTTACTTGTCTTTTCTGGGCTTCAGTTTCCTCATCTATTCAATAGAAATCATAGTACCCAGTTCAGAGGATTGTTACAAGAAATGAATGAGACAATATTTATAAAGAGTTTGGAACAATACCTGGCACATAGTTAACATCCTATAAGTACTTGTTACATAAAACGAGCACCCAGAGTTTTGTTTCAAACTGTCCTCAAAAGGAAGGAACCAAGGATTGTTGGAGGGTAGACAACTACGTATCTTGGGACAGGGAAAACTGAGGATGGGCAAGGCCCAACCAGTGACGCCAGAAAGGTAGAAGACATTCACAGAGGTTAGGAGTAGTGCAGAAAGGACAAATCCCTGGCCAAGATGGGATAACGTGGGCATCAAAGGTAGTAATGCAATGCAAAGGTGAAAGTCATGAGTTCGTAATGATGCCCAAACAAGAAAAGTTCATCTAAAGTATACAACAAGGCGTTATCATGCTAAAGAAGGGAAGAGAGTATCAGTTTAGTGCTTTGCTGATTTTAATAATAGAAGAGGGCTTCCCTGGTGGCAAAGTGGTTAAGAATCCGCCTGCCAATGCAGGGGACACGGCTTCGAGCCCTGGTCTGGGAAGATCCCACATGCCGCGGAGCAACTAGGCCCATGGGCCACAACTACTGAGCCCACGCTCTAGAGCCCTCGCGCCGCAACTACTGAGCCCACGTGCCTCAACTACTGAAGCCTGCGCACCTAGAGCCTGCACGCCGCAACAAGAGAAGCCACCACAATGAGAAGCCCGTGCACTGCAACAAAGAGTAGCCCCCGCTCACTGCAACTAGAGCAAGCCCGCACTCGCAGCAACAAAGACCCAACGCAGCCAAAGGTAAATTAAATTAAATTTAAATTTAAAAATAGATCTTTAAAAAAAATAATAATAATAATAGAAGAGTGCTAGGTGTTTTGTTTCCTCTATTAAATACAGACAAACCTTGTCTTACTGCACTTGGCTTTTTGTGCTTCACAGATATTGCATTTTTTACAAACTGAAGGTTTGTGGCAACCTCACACTGAGCAAGACTATCAGCCCCATTTACCCAACAGCATTATTTTTTAATTAAGGTATAGATACATACCTACTGCACACTTAATAGACTTCAGCAGAGTGTAAACGTAACTTCTATATGCACTGGGAATCCGAAACGTTTGTGTGACTCGTTTTACTGCAATATTTTTGTGGTGGTCTAGAACTGAACCTGCAATATCTCCAGGGTGTGCCTGTATTTCTTTAAGTAGAGAAGGGTAAATGCAGGGAACATCCTAATACTAGTCCTAGCAAAGGTAGAGTAGACCAGTAACAAACAAGCATTAGTGCACTTTATAACTAGCAGGAAGAAAACTGAGAGCAGTGTCAAGATGATGAATTAGCTAAATGTATTAAGAGGTGCACTAACTGCAGACCTCATCCCTCACACCCTAGGAGATGATACCCCTAGATGGCCCTGCTAAGTGGAGTCAGGTAGTAACAAAGCACATGTAAGCTTCCAATCAAGCACAGAGACCTGGCAAACACCAGGGTGACAGGGAGATGGTCCATGAAACGCCAGCCAAGCAAAGTTTAGAGAATATAACATTCTGGGGGGAACACCATGCTGCAAAAAAACTAGGACCTGTATGGAAAGCATGGGTCCAAAGTCTTATTGATATAACAAATGGAGGACAGGCATAAAAAGGGGCCTAGCCAGATGACCAGCGGCTTGGAGTTGACAAATACAGACGACCAAAAATCAATCAGCTGATAACTAGATCCTGTCATCTCAGCTGGTTAGACTATTTCTCTGGCTCCGATGAGGCTTCCGTAATTGTGGAATTGTACAACTGTATTATTATATGCCCAGGAAAGTGTCAAAATGGACTTTGTTCTAACACTAGAAGTTATCAAAATATACGTTGCTCAAACCTTGGTAAGTTAACAAGTTAAAGAACAATAAATGAACACCCATGGCATTAGTATTTTAGCATAGGTGTGTGTTATGTGTTTCGTAATCACTGGATCTTTGTGTGCTGTTTACAGTGGTTGTAGTATTCAGAAGAACCATCACTGTAGTTTAAATTGTTTAAAAAATTTAAGTCTATAACCATGTTTAAGTAGATTGAAGAACCATTTAAGAAATTGATGTTTAAAGTTTGATTATGGATACAAATTTAATAGTTTGCGCACTAAGGTACACATAGTAGAAGGTGCTTCTCTCTACAAACAAAAACCTTTGGGCAGTAAAGACTATAAAAGTAGGTCACCAACAGAATGTCCAGAGGGTGTAAACTGTATTTCTCCATATGAAAGACTATTCAGAAATACAGTAGTCTACTTCTTCCATCACACTGGCCCGAGGGAAACAAAAGATAAGGCAACAATAGAAGAAAACAGAGGAGAAAGAAATGCTACACAGTGGGTAAGAGTCCTTCTTCCATAGTTTGTCTCTTAAAAGTAGGACATGGGAATAATTGGAAATTAACCACAACAGACTCCAGCATCAGTGCGTTGTGTAAATGTAATCAGACATGTACAGCATAACAACAAATTCCTTCTCTTTCAGCTCTGCAATAAAATGAGTCTGAAATGATTAGGAATGCTAATGTGCCTGGAGCAATTAAATGCCACGTGAAGTTTTAGATGTGGAAGAGGGTGAGTTGGAGCTGAGAAAGTTTTGGAAGATTCCACTGACCCATTTTCCTCTGAAGAAGGGGTTAAACCAAAACAGATCACCTCCAAATCCTTGGGTGTCCTGGTCCCTGGTGCCTTCTCTCTTTACAAAAGTGATGTTTTTCTTTCGAAAGGCTGCAGACTATTCTTTCCACAGCTCTCCCTCCTGCCCTTCCCCCCACCTAAGACACGCGCTCTAAACGCTCCCTAATGGGAGAAAGACTAGAAAGAGCACCAACGTGTGCCAGGCACCGCGTGGGGAAATTTCCATCATCATCTCATTTCATCACCACAAATCTTGGGAGCTAGATATCATCTCCCTAGTTCTATAGATGGAGAAAGTGGAGTTCCGAGAAAATGAGCAAACTGCAGTTCTTCAGAGGAACTGAGCGTCCAGGCCTACTGCCAACGCCTGCACGCTCTCTCATTGTCCGGTGTCCTTTGGGTTCTCTGCCCCATTCTTTATACTGGGACTGCCTGTCAAGAGTTCCTTCTCAGATGAACTGCAAAGTCAAAAGCCTTGACTCTGAAACTAAAATAAAAGCACCATAAATAAGCCCCTGATCTAATTCTCCTTCGTTGATCCGATGAATATTTCTCACATAAAGGGCTATCACCCTAGCCTGGATCTCAATAACTCCCTGTGTGACCTGGAAAATTGGAATGCATACCTGGATCAAGAAAGGGCAGGAATACTCATTGTAAGCTTTCTACAGCCAGACACAGTGAGATGAGCTCTCCATACCAGCCTGCCCTTCAGCTTCAGGTCTGGAAAAGGGTGCCTAGCAACACCCGGCTCCCAGCAGCTGACAGAGACCTACTCCCTCCTCCTCGTGACCGTCCTTGCGATGCTCTCTCTACATTCAGTCAGGACAGAGTGCAACAACTTTAAAACCAGCCTCTGAAGCTATTAGGGCAACATTAATTAAGATCATTTTTTAAAGCCTGAGGCAGAAGAGAAATTAACATTCCATTTATTTTAAGATATAGTACACAAGAGAAAAGTAAGTGTTGAGGACAAGTAGAGGACACCCTGCTCATCGATTTGCTCACAATCACAATCACGCATCCTTAACAGGTCATCAGGAATGAGCTGTGATTATTTTCATTTCATTTTTAAAAGCCTACCTAAACAGGCAAGAAAAGCATATTTCTACTAACCAAAAGTTATTATCTGCATTCTGAATACATGCAAGGGGGGGGGGGGGAACCACCAAGAAGGCCATATAAGGTTGGGTAACATGTCCACTGCACAAATATGCTGAGGAGCCGAGGTATGACAGCAGGGGCTGTATCCACCTGCAGAAATATAGAGTCCTCTTTAAAAATGTGTACATAGGTTCCACAGACACAGGAACAGCTGGATCATTCATGAGGCCCACTTGCAAAATGAAAATGTGGGGGTCCCTTGTTCAAAACTGGTAAGAATTTCAAGAAGGCAATGGCCGAGCATTTAGCCAAGCACAGGACTCTCCTCCATGCACGAGTTGCTCACTCATGAAGCCAGACCTGCATCTGGGCTAGTGATAGCCTGATCACAACACACAGCATAGAAAAAGAACCACCAGATGGACTTGCTTTGCTTTTACTTTTACTAAACAAGGATGATTACAAGCAAAACTTTTGAGAAACATCCTCTTTTACTCTCACACTCCCAAAAGAAGTTCGCCTCATGAAACAGGCCAATTTGAAAAAAAATTTTTTTTGATTCTTATTCTTAAGCAAAAAGCGTTGCTTGTATGACACAAGAAAAGAAAGAACAAACAATTTAATGTAATTGCTGAAATAAAAACCTTCATTTTCAGTAGTGAAAAGCAAATACCACAAAAAACTAAACTAGTACTCTAGGGGAGCAAAACTGGCCACCCCAAAATGTCTCTGGCATTCGGATTATTTCCGAGCTGAAAACAGTCAAGGCCCAAACGGCTCAGGAAGAAACTCTGATCTTCTCCCTAACTAGATAGAGAGTCTGTTCCAGGAAGAGAGCTATCACCAGATATCGGCATAGACAGGCTAGGTGTAGGGGGAGGGGAGGACTCAGAGATCAGAGGCCACTCTGTGTCCCATTGTCTCTGCAAGGCCCAGCAAACATTACCAAATATTTGCTTTTCCATCTCCATGGCAATTGCCTTCCTCCACTTCTAAGTCCCAAGCCCCTACCCCCAACATCCTCTTTTGTCTTTAGCTGAAGATGGTACTGAAGGTGAGGATCTCAGCTATTTTGGTGAGTTACTCAGTCTTGGTCTCCCCCATGTATACATGTTATTAAACTTTTGTTCAATCTTCTCCTGTTAATCTGTCTCATGTCAACTTAATTCTTAGACCAGCCGGAAGAACCTAGAAGAGAAGAGGAAGATTTCCTCCTCCCCACAGTACCACAGGGGATAGATAACCTTGAGAAACTATTCCAGAACATGGGAACAATGAATAAAGGAACTAAAAGGACTGGGGCTTCCCTGGTGGCGCAGTGGTTAAGAATCCACCTGCCAACACAGGGGACACGGGTTCGAGCCCTGGTCCAGGAAGATTCCACATGCCACGGAGAAACTAAGCCCATGTGCCACAACTACTGAAGCCCGAGCACCTGGAGCCGTGCTCCGCAACAAGAGAAGCCACCGCAGTGAGAACTCCACACACTTCAACGAAGAGCAGCCCCTGCTCACCGCAACTAGAGAAAGCTCGCGCACAGCAAAGACCCAACGCAGCCAAAAATAAAATTAATTAATTAACTTTAAAAAAAAAAAGAAAAAAGATAAAGGCTCGCGTACAAATGAGAGAGAATCCTGGCAATCCACCCCTAGAACAGAGGATCTCAATAAATGACAGATGTTATTATAACATCACATTTTGCAAGGACGCATAAATGTATTTTAACCATACATAAGACAGCAGAGCCGATGGAGCAAAACTGGTAGTCCAAAGTACAATATAAGAAAATGTCTCAGAGCTTAAACGTCTTAAGATTGAAAATAGTGAGTGCTAATGGAAATCAAGGCAAAATTAATGCCACACCTTGTAGACTTCCTAGATACTACAAAGAATATGGCCAACCATGACAAGTGTCCTTATAAGGGTAAGATGAGAGATTTGTCACAAACACGAGAGAAGGCAATGTGACCTCGGAGGCAGAGATTGGAGTGATGTGACCACAAGCCAAGGAATGCCAGCAGCCACCTGAAGAAGCCAAAAGAGGCAAAGAATGGATTCTCCCCTAGAGCCTTCAGAAGGAGGATGGCCCTGTTGATATCTAGATTTCAGGCTTCTGGTTCCAGAACTGTGGGAAAAGAAATTTCTGTTGTTTTAAGCCACTCATCTGGTGGTAATTTTTTTTTTTTTTTTTTTTACTGCAGCCCTAGGAAACAAATACATTAGGCATTACGTAACAAATACATTCCACGTACAATAAAGCTCCAAGACGTTGCTCCTCTGGCTCAAAAGTCTCAGGCTTGCAGAGGATACAGGGCTGACCCACCTGATGATTAACACTGGAGTGGACAACCACCAAGTCAGAGTCGTGACCAGGAGGGATCTGGATCTACAGCCCAACGGAGGAACTCCCAGCCAGCTGGTTTCACGGAGATGCTTCAGCTGTTTTCTGACCTTTAAATAATGCCTCCTTGATTTTAGGCAATTAAATTTCTTTGGAACTGAAGGGGAACAAAATATGCCACCCCCAAGTATGCCTCTTTGGCATAAGGATGATCTTGAGCCGGTTATTTTTAAGAAACAGCAAGCACCAGAGAAACTCTAAAAACCTAGTAGACGTTACCCTTTGTAAGAGACATTTAAGCATAGAGGGGAAATTTCCATTTGTAAGGGTGTTTCCCTCTTGGTACCAGAAAGAGGAGGATGACTAAATCTCTAGAAACTATTATCAGTGGAGAGGCAGTAATTTAACTCTGCACAACAACCCTACCCTTGTTTACTGTGCTTTTCCTAATAACCTCCTAAAACTGGCTCTCTTCTTTTGTCTTTTGTCTTTAGCTGAAGGTATTTAAGGTGATAACTCAGTGGAATTCCCTGGAGATCCAGTGGTTAGGACTCTGTGCTTTCACTGCCAGGGCCACACAGGCAAAAAAAAAAAAAAAAAAAAAAGTGATAGCTTGGGGCATTTCGGGAAGTTAATCAGTCTCCCTGGATATCTCCTATGTATACAGGAGGTATACATGTGATTAAACTTCTGTTTTACTCCTGCTAATATGTCTTTATTACCAGAGTCGGGGAGTGGGCAGTGTCTCAGCCAAGAACCCAGAAGGGTAGAGAGAAAAGTATTTTTCCTCCCAGACAGGATCCCCTTGTATCATTACTGGGAGTTCTGTCTCACTTATGGGTTCCGGGCTGGGAATAGAGCAGTAAACAAAACAGACGTAGACCTTGCCCTGAAGGAGCTTCCAGTAAGCATGGAGTATATATTAAACAAATAATTACAGATAATTATTTACCATCTTTCTTGTTCTCACATTTGTTTAATACTCACAAGCGCCCTGTGAGTTAGGACTAATCCCTGGCTCACAGATGTGGAAACTGCCATTAAGTGTCAGCTAGAAGGAGCTGATCTGGGGTTGGACTGGGCCAAAGAACTCTGGAGCCCACTGTTTAGAGGACAGCACTACACCCGCTCCTCGCCGGGCCTCCCTGACTTACTATTGGAAGATGGAGCTACCGTTTATTCACCCTGTTTCTCAGGCCCAAAACTCTGGAGTCACCCTCGACTCCTCTTTTTCTCCCCAACAATATTACAAGCCGTAAACTACACTCATTTGCTCAACTTTTAAACCCTACATTATTCTCCTTATTCTCCCAAAAGGGAACTTTCCATTTTAACAAGTTTCTTAATCAAATGTAGCATCCAAAATCTGTTGGGTTTGGTTTTTTGTGGGGTTTTTTGGGCATACGATATTATATTTCCAGGAAGTGTGTATGTGATCTTGTACAATTCATTTACTGACCTTAATTACATAAGTATGCTCTTCACAATTATTTCACAAGCGTGCTTGGAGTCCTCACTGTGTGCGAGGCCGTTCAGCCTCTGGTCCCTGGCTCCCCTGCAGCTCGTCTTACGACCCGAGCATTTACTTATTTTCAGGCCTTTGCACATAGGTTTCCACTTTCAGGGGATCCGTTGGCTGATTCCCACTAATTACCACTCATCCTTCAGTCTCAGCTTTGACTACAGGCTCTGTGAGGACAAGGGCCATGCTTTTCTTCTCCACTGTATCCCCAACACCCATCCCATTACCTGCACAGAGAAAGTGTCCAACAAATCTCAGCTGAACCAACGTCACCCCCTCAGCACCACAGCTCAGGGTTAGGCAGCCCTCCCTTCCTGCCCCTAACACCCTAAGCCTCCCCCATACCAGCACTTATCACTTGATACTTTAATTGCTGTTTTTCTCCTCTACTAGATTAAGTTCCTGAAGGCCCAGGTTTTATCTTGGTTACTATTCAATCCCAAAGTCTGCCACAGCACCTGGCAATATTTGTTGACTAACCTTATTAAACCTTTGAGTAACTCACCTGTTTCCCTTTTTCAATACAAAAGGAAAAGATAACATCTATTTCACAATACTCCTGCGAGCCTTAAGGCCACAAAATGCTGATTATATTAAAGGACTCTAATTAGAAATTCAGGTAAGTAGTGAAACCCACTTCATAAGCTACACAACTCATTCATTTATCAGAGAATTATTTCTTCACGGTCCCAATTTACTGCCTGAGATATTAAGAAAATCTAGAATTTGTATGTCAACTATATTTCAATGAAATAAATAAAGAAAAAGAAAAATCTAGAACCACTTTCATACCCCAGGCAACCACTGACTTTAATTTCCCAAATATTGACACAGTTTGCAAAGGTACATCAGGAAGGATGGGCTATATTATGCTGTGTTCACAAAGGTTTCTTTGTCACACACTCTACACGCCCATTTCAGGTTGGCTCCACATGTCCTCACCAGGGAGGACAGAGCCCACTGTCTAGAAGGTCCCCAGGTTGTCGAGGAAGGGAAGATGGTGAATAGCCACGTCCCCAACAGAACTGGAAATAACTGGTGAACACCATTAGCAAGCTCTTGGCAGAAATGTAAACATTCTACAAGAGTAGTTAATTCACTTTCTACCTATGGCATCCCAAAAAGTAACTCTGACTCAATATACACGTACTCAATTGTTTTTTTTTTTTCTTTAATAAAACTAACAAGACAGGAACTTCCCTGGCGGTCCAGTGGTTAAGACTCTGCACTCCCAATGCAGGGGGCCCAGGTTCGATCCCTCGCTGGGGAACTAAGGTCCTGCACGCCACAGAGTGCAGCCAAAAATTAAAATGAAAATAAAACTAACAAGACAAATGCAGGTTATTCTGAATTATATGGCGATTTACCAAAAAAAAAAAAAGTAGCCACCATAATGTAATTGAACAAGAAGAGAACAAGCTATCTTGCCAGAAAACCTACACAACAGAATTTTATTAACAGACCAGTGTAGCTCTGGAAACTAAAGGCAGATTTGTTCCCCAGTTGTTCATAGGTATTGGCACAGTGAGGTCTTGGCATTATCCAACTGCTTCCACCTGGCACTGTCAAAAACCATTAGCTCATGAATGATACATGAGCAAGGAATATATACCATGTCCTTTACAACTCCTGTAATTTGCACTCATATTTCAAACAAATCTAAATTCGGACTCATGCAAAGCACACAATATAGGCAGGCATAGTGAAGGGACGATCACAGCAGAGGGGACCACGGGAAGTGTTCAGAAGAGAGGCAAGGCTAAAGATAAAGTCAAATCCCAGTGAAAGTCATATGGATAAAACGGCTAATGGAGAGGGTGAAGAGAAGGCGGGGAGAGGTTTGGAGAGCCCGGGAACAGCGCTATTGAAAGGAGATTTCTGAGAAGAAAACGGAGCAGAGTTAGAAAATTAGAAAAAGGACCAGAAGGAAGGAGTCTCCAGAAGTTAAGAGATACAAGAGTTCATAGACTAGACAGTGAGTAGCAGCAATGACTGCTCTGGTGAGGATGTGGAAGGTGAACAAATTTAAGCGACTGCTTGAACCTAAAAAGTCACTGGTGACCTTGGGCAAGCATCTTCCTGAGGAGCACTGAAGTAGAAGCAACGCATGGAGACCACCCACAGTTGCTGGTGTGCATCCTACTCTCACCCCTCTGTGCACCCACCCCTCTCTCCTCTCCAGCCCCTCCAGTGGCTGGCTGACTTCTTTACAGTTCAGCTCCTGCCACACCTCCTGTGGGAAGCCTTCTCTGATGTCCTCGCCCTGGGCTCTGTCTCCCCACGATGCTCTGTGCTGTTCAGTTGGATGGGTCTCCCACTAGACATCTTGGGGGAAGCGGTCTCTCTAATCCGTCTTTGTGTCTCTGGCGCCCAGAAGGGTTCTTGGCGTACAGCAGGCATTATATGTGTGTTTTGTGTAAGGAAAGAAATAAAGGGGTTACAAAAAGACAGCAACTTTGGGTCCAGTAACTTGAAGGGGAGATACGGACTAGAAAAGGGGATGTGCCATTTGACCCAATAGCAATGACTTAGCACACCTTTGGGCCAAGGGGGAGGCAACGAGAAGAGTCAAGATGTTGGGATTACAAATAGAGGAAATGGAAGTCAGGGCACATATGAGCGTATGTGGCAGGGAGAGAAGGCGTTAACACTTCTAGCAGAACATTTCTCCATCTCCAACAGCAGGGGACAAGAAAGATGATGTTAAAGAGGTCCCAAGGTGGCCTGAAAGAGGAGCTTGTGCTGAACAAAGATCCAGTAAGGGGGGAAGGTAAGGGCCTCTACCAACACAGAGGGAGGCACAAATGGGATTGATAGTTGGAGGGAAAAGGAAAAGGTCTGGAAAGGCACTATGCAGACTGGCAAGGAATCAATCGGAAATGAGACAGCAACTGAAAACAATTAAACCTCTTTACTCTTCCTTTAAACATCCAGTCAGTCCCACTCCTGTCCATCCTTCTTTCAACTTTTCCCTCAAATCTACCCTTCCTTTCCAGTTGAAGACTCTTCTTGGTTTATGCAATTAGTGTCAGGCCTAGACCATTATGGCTGTGTAATTCGGTATTTCCTTAACTGTGTTCCTCAAAATGTTAATAAGTGCATTTACCAAAAAAGGTGAGTAAATGGATTTCATAGTCAGATACGTTTAGGAAACAACACATGCTCTCCCTCAGTTTCAAAATTCTCCACAATGAATTACAAGCTCTGAGAAATCCTACAAAGAAATCGACCTAACTCTAACCCAGCATGGGTGCAGGTTCTTTCTCAGGTGGCACCTATAATGAAATACAATAAGTAAAACCTGATTTTCCACTGCAGGTTCCATCTAAAAATATAGGCTACAAGCTACCACCATGCATTAGTCACGATATGCTATGTAACAAACATCCCCCAAATCCTAGTAGCTTCACACAACAGATACTGATCACTATAGACCTGAACAACCCTACAGGGCAATGTCCCCGCTATAGGGACTCAGTGGACTGAGGCTCCACCAACCTGTAGCTGAACCATCTGAAACACACAGCCTTCTCCCTATTGTATGAGAGAAAGATGATATTGGAAGGTCTTCCAACTACAGTTAAATGCTTCAGCCTGGAAGTGACATTTGACTTCCGCTCACAACACACTGGGCAGCACTAGTCATATGGGCTCACCTAGCTTAAAAGGGAGCAGAAAAGTCTAAGCCTCCCATGTGTCCTGACAAGAAGAGAATCAGAGAAGGGGTAAAGTGCTCAATGTCCCTACTGCATACCTCCTCCTCATTCCCAATCAGCCCCCGCAGTCTGCTAGCTCTACATCTAGAAGCCCTCCAACAGTCCCCTCTTCTTTCATTCACCATCATACCTCACCTTCACCTCTGTTTCTCTCCTATGCCTGCCAGTTATTTTTCCAAAATATCTCATCATGTTATTCCCAACACCTGATTACTAAAAAACATCCTTTGTGGCTACCTACTATTTATGGTATAAAATTCCTTATTATGATATACAAGGGCCTTCACTCTCTTCACCTCAATCCCCCTTTTCAGCCCTGTCCCTGGCCTCTGTGCACTTTTTTTTTTTAAGGTCTGACACTTTCTGGACTAGGTCTTACTTTGATTTTAATTGTAATGAGTCAGAAATCTCAGGGCAAAAGAAAAATTGGCTTAGGGTTTCAGTGGCCCTCTAATGTCTTGTCAAACACAGGCAGTACCAGCAGTGTCTGCAGCTCTGTGCCTTAGGCAGGACCTTCAAGTTCTATTATCCTGTTTTCTAGAATGTGCTCTACTTCCCTGGTGATTCAATCAGGTAGGCCAGGCGGTGTCTGGCACAGACTGTAGCAGAGCCTCTGCAGGACATATCCAGGTGATGCTACCAGCACACGAGGGAGGATTCCCCTCATCATTACTACCTTTCCTGTAGCAAGAGTTGTGGTCCACAGTGAATTCACCTTAGACCTCCATCCATGACAAATCCCACTAGGTCTAATCTCCCATTTCCCCTCCATTCCTCAATACATAACGTGAAGGTGCACATCCCAAGAGCAGCCCAGCAGGATTTCTAAATACAGAAGCATCATTCAGATACGGTTCTTTTTACCATAATGAAGGGAAGCACAAATCTTACAGGAGATTGCAGAGGCCATGCCTGGCAAACAAAAAGAGCAATCAAAATTTTATCAGCACCCACTCTTTCCATAAGAAGAGAGGATCATTCTATGTCTAGTGCCAGGCGGTTCGGGCTCCATGTGGAGATTTTCTCTGAGGAGCTTCAACAAATGTATACCTACAAATTGTCACAAAAGGTAATTCTAATTCCCAGAAACAGCCACTTTCACACCATCATGCTTTTACTCACGCTGATGTCTCCCTCATATGCCTCCTCTATCCAATACCCATTCCTCAAGAGTTAGACCAGAGTCAGCTTTGCTAACCCCCTTCCCGTTTTCCCCAA
Source organism: Eschrichtius robustus (assembly GCF_028021215.1). Lineage (NCBI taxonomy): Eukaryota > Metazoa > Chordata > Mammalia > Artiodactyla > Eschrichtiidae > Eschrichtius > Eschrichtius robustus. The sequence continues at coordinate 52,491,970 of NC_090836.1, forward strand.
TCCCACCAGAATTAAGGGACTAAATTTATAGGCTGAGTTCCCATTTGCTGAGTTCCCACTGCATTTGTTCAATTCCTTTATCACAGTAGCTCACTGTATTATAGTTAGACACATACTGTATCTCCCCGGCTAACCTGTGACCTTCTTGAAGATAGGGAATGCATTTTTCTTCATACTTTAGAGCTTTATATTCAGTAGGAGTTTAATAAATGTTAACTGACTGAAAACTGAATTAACAATGTTTCCTGTCAACCTAGCTGACATAATCTAAGTTTTATTTGTACCCGGTATGGCTTATTAAAAGTGGGCTTTATTCAACTCAATATCAAAGAAACAAACAACCCAATCCAAAAATGGGCAGAAGACCTAAATAGACATTTTGCCAAAGAAGATATACAGATTGCCAACAAGCACATGAAAGAATGCTCAACATCATTAATCATTAGAGAAATACAAAACAAAACTACAATGAGATATCATCTCACACTGGTCAGAATGGCTGGCCATCATCAAAAAATCTACAAACAATAAATGCTGGAGAGGGTGTGGAGAAAAGGGAATCCTCTTGCACTGTTGGTGGGAATGTAAATTGATACAGCTACTATGGAGAACAGTATGGAGTTTCCTTAAAAAACTAAAAATAGAACTACCATACGACTCAGCAATCCCACTACTGGGCATATACCCTAAGAAAACCATAATTCAAAAAGAGTCATGTACCAAAATGTTCATTGCAGCTCTATTTACAATAGCCAGGACATGGAAGCAACCTAAGCGCCCATCAACAGATGAATGGATAAAGAAGATGTGGCACATATATACAATGGAATATTAGCCATAAAAAGAAATGAAACTGAGTTAATTGTAGTGAGGTGGATGGACTTAGAGTCTGTCATACAGAGTGAAGTAAGTCAGAAAGAGAAAAACAAATACCATATGCTAACACATATATATGGAATCTAAACAAAACAAACAAAATAAATGGTCATGAAGAACCTAGGGGCAAGACGGGAATAAAGAGACAGACCTACTAGAGAATGGACTTGAGGATACGGGGAGAGGGAAGGGTAAGCTGGGACGAAGTGAGAGAGTAGCATGGACATATATACACTACCAAACGTAAAACAGCTAGTGGGAAGCAGCCGCATAGCACAGGGAGATCAGCTCGGTGCTATGCGACCACCTAGAGGGGTGGGATAGGGAGAGTGGGAGGGAGGGAGACGCAAGAGGGAAGCGATATGGGGACATATGTATATGTATAACTGATTCACTTTGTTATAAAGCAGAAACTAACAAACACACCATTGTAAAGCAATTATACTCCAATAAAGATGTTAAAAAATAAAGTATATGATTTAATGGTTTTTACTGTAAAAAAAAAAAAAAAGTGGGCATTACTGATCATAGATTGTTAAAATTATATTTATTAAAGAAAATAATCAAACTGTTTATTTTACTAACATAACACAATCTAAACATTTTCTGTTTTGTTTTTGGTGTGTGTCCCATAACATATTCTAAAAAGCTTGAATGCCATATGGTATGAAATGGAGATAACTCACCCTTCAACTTATAAATACCTAACCTATTATATTTAAGGAACAAAACAACTAAATTACTTAGTTTCCTAATAATACTGCAAAACTAGCTTTACAGATGAGGTAAAACCCTGCTTTGAGATATGGTAAAAATAAATATATCCCAGGAAAGGACATGTAATTTAACTTCAAACACCAAGAGTGTTTCTTGTGAGAAAAATTAGTGGCACATACTGTTTTTTGTTTTTTTTTTAACTTTGGGTTTATTTATTTATTTATGGCTGTGTTGGGTCTTCGTTTCTGTGCGAGGGCTTTCTCTAGTTGCGGCAAGTGGGGGCCACTCTTCATCGCGGTGCGCAGGCCTCTCATTATCGCGGCCTTGTTGCGGAGTACAGGCTCCAGACGCGCAGGCTCAGTAATTGTGGCTCACGGGCCTAGTTGCTCCGCGGCATGTGGGATCTTCCCAGACCAGGGCTCGAACCCGCGTCCCCTGCATTGGCAGGCAGATTCTCAACCACTGTGTCACCAGGGAAGCCCGCACATACTGTTTTGAATCGTTCCTATTTAAATTGGAATAACCCTACTATAGAAATGGATGCTCAAGCAATTCTGGTATGAACAAAGATACCAAAAGTAAATCAATCCTCTTAGAGTATCAAAAAGCAAAATACGGAGGAAGCTGAAGTAGGTAATGACCCAACCACTCATTCCTAGCCATTTACCCCTGATGATCTTCAAAGAGCTACTGAAGCTATTGAAGCAGCTGGTCACTTGACATCTGAAATGAACCTACCACTACCTTTATCCTCCACTATAGAAAAATGTAGCATATTCAACATCAACTCACAAAGAACCAATACTGATTAACAGAACTATTCTCAACACTGTGAAAATATGTCCCACAGTGACAAACTTTAGGTAGCCAGCTTCCCAGTGCTTTTAAAATATAATTTGACCTCCACGAGTTTTCAAAACCAAATCTGAAGCAAGATACCGCGTCCTTTACTCTTAGGTCAGAGATGCTGACAGGAGTAGAGTAATAAAGTGGCTGCAGGGCCGCATACAAGCACAAGATATTGATTTAAATTACATCAAGTACAGCTGCTTTCCACAGCAGTTTAACTGCCAAAATAGAGGACATTAGCTCTGTACCAAGTGAAGGCACAATTCTGAGAGCACTACAGATATCCTCAGGTCACCCACCCTCAGGCAACTTGGGGCTAACCAGAGGAACTAAATTCAACACTGGTTGTGATCTTCATTCCTTTTTTTCTGGAAGGATCAGTAGGTTTCAACCAATTTCACATCTGTTTCAACTTTTCATATACTCTATTCAGACATCTACATACTTTACAAATTATGGTTTGGCTCTAACTGAATCATGCCTTAAAAAAGGACATCCCAGAGTGGAACCAATGGGAACCAATTATGCTGGAATCATCACCACCATAATTTTACCTGCCTCACTGATAAAAATGGGTCCTTCTACACGAATACTTCAAATCAAAACTTTTCTGGACAGATACAGTGACTGCCTCATTACTCTCAAAGAACTAGAGGGGGGGAAAAGCCTATAAATTTAGTCCCTTTTAATCCAGGATAAGCTGTTTGTTTGTTTAGAATTTTTTATTTTGCTTGTTCTAGAAACAGTGTTACAGTCTGTGCTGGGTGCTCATTCTTCATTGCTGCACAGGATGTGGGGACGGAAGGCCATCCTCCAGGCAAGAGGCTTAGTTTCCATTCTACCACCCTGAGTTTACCAGGCTGTTAGATTCAGAAGTTTGTATCATTAAATCACACGTAATTAGATTTGCAATTCACTACCACCTTTGCTAACGTGCAAATCAGCCAACAGATCCTCCAGAGATTTTATGATAAAACAAATAAGGCAAATGAAAAAGCATTAACTTTTATGAACTGTATACAAGTACCTTACAAGTCAGTAAAAAATAACTAATCAGTGCACAACCTCTGTTATGCTACTTACTCAGCACCTGCTAGCTGGAAAGGACTCAGTCAATGACTTAACTGAGAACTAATAAAGTGAACCAGCTTGCTGAAGCCATGAGCTGGTTAGAAGAGCCAGGATGACCTCAAGCTGCATCTCTGAGGTTCTCATCTTCCCCCAGCACCATGCTACTCCTATGTCACACTAGGCTTAGATTTAATCTTTGCATGAATTTATCTTCCCAACAAGAATGTAAGCCTCTTAAAATCTCTGTATATTTTGCCCCTTAGCTCATGTGACGTATACAGCAAATCTGTGATAAACGATACAAAGAAAACCAGTACAATACACTACTAAATAATCCCAGAATTGCCATAAACCTAAAGTGCTCAAAGATTTGTACTTTTAACCCTAACTCTAGCAAATTCTGACCCCTATTGTTTTTATTATCTATTAAAGATGGACAATACTAGCCCCTCTCAACTAATGGTCTTAAATAGCCCAAACATAATGACACACGGCCCTTTGGAGCAAACAAAGTACTCCACCATCTGGAATAAAAACCACAGAGAGTGTGGAAGTGTATTCCTGAATCAGTACAAACATTCATATTGGAAGTGGAAAAGCTATTGATACCTTCCACTGGAACTTTTTAAAAGTGGTCTAAGGTTTTCTATCTGTAAAATACAGTTCAAAAAATAGGACAGAGGGACTTCCTTGGTGGTCCAGTGGCTAATACTCCGCACTCCCAACGCAGGGGGCTCGGGATCGATCCCTGATCAGGGAACTAGATCCCACACGCCGCAAAGAAGATCCCGAACGGAGCAACTAAGACCCGGCGCAGCCAAATAAAATAGTAAGGCAGAAAGTTATGTTAACTGTTTATTCGCCACACTGGCAGTTCTCAAAGTATGATCTGGGAACCCCAGGGAAACTCAAAGACCCTTTCAAGGGATACATGAGGTCAAAAGTATTTTCATCATAACACTATGATGTTACTTTCCTTTTTCACACTCATTCTTTCATGAGTATGACAGTACAACCTATTAAGTGCAGAAGCAGATACGAATCCAGCTGTCTTCTATTAAGGCAGACACTAAAGGGACATGTGTATAAGGATGCCACTCTTCTTACTAAATTGAGTTTTGTTCTGGAAAACATGGGTATTTTTTATTAAATACGTTTCCATGTTTCTTTTTAACTAAATTTATAAATATTTTTTTTAATTTCTCAGTTTTAATTTCCAGTACAGTAAATATAACATACATACAGGCATACCTCATTTTATTGCACTTATTTTATTGTGCTTCATAGATACTGCATTTTTTTTTTTTTTTTTACAAATTGAAGGTTTGTAGCAACCCCGCATCAAGCAAATCTATTGGCACCATTTTTCCAACAGGATTTGCTCACTTCATGTCTCTGTATCACATTTTGGTAATTTTTGCAATATTTCAATTTTTTTCAGTTATTATGTTTGTTATGGTTATCTATGATGAGTGATCTTTGATGTTACTATTGTAACAGATTACAATAAAGATGTAAAAGATTACAACTCACGGAAGGCTAATACGATGGTTAGCATTTTTTAGCAATAAGGTATTTTTTTACCTAAGGTATGTACATTTTTCTCAGACCTAATGCTATTGTACACTCACTGGACTACAGCAGAGTGTAAACATAAATTTTATATGCACTGGGAAAACCGAAAAATTCATGTGACTCACTTTATTGGTGATATTCACTTTATTGCAGTGGTCTGGAACTGAAACTACTGTATCTCTGAGATGTATGTGTATAGCTGACAAAAACAAAAACTCAGGGTCAGCTTGGGAACCGACACCAATTTAGGAGTAGAATTTAATGAAATTAAATTTGAGTAAAGAATTTTATTCTAACTGGTGCATATCTACATGCACATGATTTTAAGTTAGAAGATATCGGGCTGGGGTTGGTCAGAGAGGGAAATGGACCAATTACCTTGTGTGACTTTGAGTTTTCATACCAAACCAAAAGTGCAAGCTTCCGTACAAACAATCTAATCCATAGGTGAACTAAATCATAGATTGTGCTTAATTCAATAATGCTTCAGCTTGTGCACTGAGAAAGGATTAATGAGCAAGCATTTTATGAATATACCAAACCTCCACCCTCACCCCCCAAAAAAACAACAGAAAGAAAATGAAGGAGAGAAAAAAACAAAAAACAAAAAAACCTGAGCAGGTGAGAGGGCAGACAAAGGATTGATGATGTTCAGAAACTTCAGTGGGTGGACTTCCCTAGTGGCACAGTGGTTAAGAATCCGCCTGCCAATGCAGGGGACACGGGTTCGAGCCCTGGTCTGGGAAGATCCCACATGCCGTGGAACAACTAAGCCCGTGCGCCACAACTACTGAGCCTCTGCTCTAGAGCCCACGAGCCACAGCTACTGAGCCCACGTGCCACAACTACTGAAGCCCACGCGCTCTAGGGCCCGTGCTCCGCAACAAAGAGAAACCACTGCAATGAGAAGCCCGCGCACTGCAACAAAGCATAGCCCCCGCTCGCCACAACTAGAGAAAGCCCGCGCGCAGCAGTGAAGACCCAACACAGCCAAAAATAAGTAAATAAATAAATTAATTTAAAAAAAAAAAAAACTTCAGTGGGTTTCTGAACTCAGTATCCATACAGACAGACTTCCATTCCCAGCCACTCATTAATATACACCAAGAAATCTACTTTTTCTGTTCTCACTGCTTACCTCCAGCTAAGAGTCAGAAAGCTAATGCATTTTTCCCCTGTTTCCCCACAGGGCAGTCCAGATGCAGAGAACACCATGCAATGCCTCCAAGAGACACTTAGTAACATTCAGACATTTGTCTGAAATTTGTAAATGTTGTGGTAACTGTTATATTCCCAGGTGTTGAGCTCATAATTTGAAATCAGCCTATAGAACAAAGGTGACCTTTGCTTCATTTGAAATTAAAAGAACTATATTCATTACGTCCCCCCACTATTTCCGGTATATATATTTGAGCATTAATGTATATAGCTCTATATTAAGTATTAGAGGAATTAAAATGTATACCACAATGCCCATACCCTCAAGATTATTCATTAAAAGTTCAAACAATTAAATAAAAACAAAAGATGTCACCAATTATCTCTCAAATGCATGACAGCCAATGAGTGCCTTTAGCTCTGAAGACATGACAGAATCATTGGGGAATTCTTCAGAATAGGGTATTAAACTAGTCCTTAAGGGTCATTTTTCTAAACCGAATTATTTAATCCTAAATATAAAAAAGAAGCCTGGCTCACCAAAAACATTACTTTGGTAAAGTACTTTAAAATAAAGTACATAACTGCCATTTCTCAAAATAATGTTCACCCTGAACGTTGATCTTTTCAAACTATTGAATAATGTCACTAGAAATACTGGAGAAGTCTAATGTGAACATTTTTCCCAGAAAAAATGTCACTTTTCAAATTATGGTTTAATGAAGATTCGGCTTCAAGGATAGTCATCCCAGGACTGGTTTTTTTTTTTTTTTTTTTTTTTTGGCCACACCACACGGCATGTGGGATCTTAGTTCCCCGACCAGGGATGGAACCCAAGCCCCCTGCAGTGGAAGGGGGAGTCTCAACCACTGGACTGCCAGGGAAGTCCATCCCAGGACTGTTTTTAATAGTAAAAAATTGGTTACCACCAAAAAAAATGTATGTTAAAATCATCAATGGAATACAATGGAGCTATTAAAAATGACAGTAAAATATGTATTTACATGGAGAGATAGTCACTCCATTTCAGGTGAAAAAACTAATCAGTATGTAGAATTATCCCATTTTGTAAACAAATACAAATGTACTTAGAGATACAAATTATCAGTTGAAGTTGATTATGAATGATAGAATTTATGGATTATTTTTATGTTCTTTATAGTACTTATAAGAATTTTAAAGTGCCCACAGTACACACATATCAATTCTGTGATGAGGAAAAAAAGTATATCATTTTAAAAACACTAATTCTATATTCCTGACTGATCAATGCCTTCCTCTACCTTGGCAGGTTAGAAGACATCTAAAGATGTTTTTAAGTTCTTCTCACCCATAGTCAGTGGATGATAGAAATTGTTACAAGACGGCTTCCCTGGTGGCACAGTGGTTGGGAGTCTGCCTTCCGGTGCAGGAGACATGGGTTCGAGCCCTGGTCCGGGAAGATCCCACATGCTGTGGAGCAACTAAGCCCGTGCGCCACAACTACTGAGCTCACGCTCTAGGGCCCACGAGCCACTACTGAGCCCGTGAAGCCCGTGTGCCACAACTACTGAAGCCCGAGCGCCCTGGAGCCCGTGCTCTGCAACAGGAAAAACCACCGCAATGAGAAGCCCGTGCACCGCGACTAGAGAAAGCCCGCGCGCAGCCACGAAGACCCAACGCAGCCAAAAATAAATAAAAATTAATTAATTTTAAAGAAATTGTTACAAGATAAACTTTTGCCCAAGGGTCAAAACTCTGCTAGAAAAAAACAAAACAAAACTCTCTCATGAGTTTAATTAAATCTACAGCTGATAAGCATCAGGCTTCTCAGGCAACTTGCAACACTTCGCGAGCCAAGAAAATAAAACTATTAAAACACCATTTTTCAACAAGGAAAAGGACGTCGGAGACTTTGAAGAAATGTGCTCTGGGAAGGTGTTACACATTCGAATCCCAAACAAAATAATCTTGACATGAGTCTGAGCTGAAAACCCAGGGATGGTACAAAAGCCGAGCCTGTCAGCAGAGTTCTAACTTGTGGTCCACGCTCCTTACGAATCAGGGAAGGCAGCAATAACAGACCTAAGCTATTTTAAATACTGAAGGGGAAAAAGCTGATGAAAAATAGGTTGTGCGCAGTAAGGACTCATACAGTAACTGAAACAAAGGTTAATCCTTTGCGTTTGGCTTAAATGTTATTACCACACCCACCTCTCCTACTGGTTAGAAAATACTGCGTCTGGTTAAAAAAATGTTAAGGGGCAGCAATACTTAATTTATACAGCTTGCTGGACAAAATCGTTCATGAGGGATCCATCCAAGAAAATAAATAAATAAATGGGTCCATAATAGTGAGAAGGTTGGGAAGCAGGACCAGAGGGAATCCACCGCACCACCCAAGACCCATGACACCCAAGACCCATGACACCCAAGACCCATGACACCTCGTGGTGCCCCGAGGATGGCAAGGCAGCAGGCAGGGCTTCAGGTGGTATACGAGGTGGGAAAGGGCCAGCGTGGCCAAGTGGCCGCTGTCAGCACCGACCTGATGACCAGGGACACAGAGAGAGGAGGAGAGGCAGGGCTTCAACGACAGGCCCCTGCAATTCCCATCTGAGCACCTGGATATTTTAAAAAATAAACACCAGCTGCTGTAGTCTGAGTTGCCAATTCTTCTTTTCTTCCCATTTGCTGCTGCACTGAATCACCAGCCCAGCTCTGGACACCTGGTTCTAACGACCAGGCAGCATGGCCCCATTATTAATAACCACAGGGCAGGGTGCCAAGAGGCCATCTAATCTGGCTCTTTGGCTCTATTCTAAACCCTACTTAACGGGGTAAAGGCTAAAAAAATCGCTTGGTTTTTCCCAAACATATATTTTAGGCTATAATATCCTCATAGGCTATTTATTTGCAACAAAATACTGTGGCTATTTCCTCTTCTGTATTAAAACAAAACCAAAACAAACAACAACAAAAAACCCACTTAATAGTTCTTTCTAGAGTAATGCCAGTTTGGTTCCCTCCGTCCCCTGACATCCTCTTACGAGCTATTCATATTCAGCGTCCCTTAAAATCTGCTTCCTACTAAGCATTTATTTTCTATCTCTTATTTTTGCCAGTTGTGTGTTCTAAACGTAACTTGTCAATGTTCACCTTTTCAAAAAGGTAAAGAATGACTATTAGTACACAGTGGCCAACCGCTTAAATATAGCAATTCAATAATTCACTGCACTTTTATTTAAAAAATCAATTTATCACTTGAGATTTTTTTCCCCTCCTATGCTTATATGAAAAAGGTTATCTGGTAGAAAGGCACTCTTCTTCAATAGCTTAAATGTCTTGTCTGTCAACTCCCTGAAAGAACAGTAGAGTGCGCGAATCACTTCAGTCCCCTCAGCTTGGCAAATAATTGATCTCTCTGCCAGCCCCACAGCCCTGCAATGATTCATTACACAGCCCAGCCAGCCAGCAAGGCTCCATTAGACCCCACTAGCCCAAGAGGCCAAGGCATGCACTCCCCAAGACAGCCCTGCAGGAGCCCATGAGGCCAAGGACCAGCGAACGAAGGCCACTCTGAGCACTGCTGGCCTTGCTGGCCCTCGAAGTTGAAACATTCCCATTCAGACTTGATTGTGCTTAAGTAAGAAGTAAGAACTTACGTAACAGAACTCCCAAAGTAATTTTTAAAAGTACTGTCTCATAAAACCTGACTCAGGACTTGGGCCCCATTATCCAGAATTCCTCAGTCTATTTCCTCATGTCTAAATAGCTGTTAATAGTAAAATACATGATCTATTTATTGACTTTAGAAAAACATCACTACATAAAATGTACAGATTGGTTTTAAGATTTACAGGGTTTCCAAAAACATTAAAATAGGGGGGAAAAAAGCAATTTGAAGTTAGGAAAAGATGCTAATTTTGAAAATATCTGGACTGCTAAACATAGGAAATGCACATATATTAAGAAACTTAATTTTTAAAAAGTCTATTATACTCAGTAGAACTATTTTTAAAAGCTTTGAAAAGCATCCTTTCATACAAAACTTGATGTGCTAATTTGCCCTTACAGAATTTAAAGACACCTAGAGATTAGGCTTTATTAGTTTCCTTTGAGTAATTAAATACATTACACACTCTCTTCTGTGGCATTTTGTTTATGAGGATATGATGCCTTTTTATTAACGAAAAATTTCACACAACAAATGGTCAGGTTCAATGATTCAGCCATGGTCACTAGGATCACGGGACGGTATGAGATTCTAAAGTAACTTAAGTTCTCTCTGGGCCTCATTTTCCTTTTATTAAACATGGATAACAGATGCTTATATGTAAGTATACATGGCAGGGACTGTACAGAGCTCTACAGATGTAACTCGGTGGTATCATTATTTTTTCTTATAAATAAGCATAGAAAGAAAATACAGGTAAGCATTTAAATTTTACAGTCATTTAAAGAAAACTAAGTCAGAAATAGTATAACAAAGAAAGCACAATGGATTCACATTCCTCACTGGAAAAAGAGCAATTAAGCAAGTACTTTAATTTCCCTAAGTTTCCGGGTGGATTACATCTGCTTCAGAAGTAAGGTAAACACAGCGCAATGGTGTCTTTATTATTCACTAAGCACATTTCAGGCAACACATTCTGAAGTCTTTTTCAAACAGACTACTCCTCAGATAATATTCACCTGACTGGCTACCGGCTGAAAAGAGGAGTGACTCAAGTTTTAAACCAATTTCCCGCTGATTTAATTAAACAAGAGCACAGCAAAGAGATGTCAACTATTTCTACTTTTCAGTTTGACCCCATGTAAAGCTCTCAGTTATGTGAGTACTAAGTTACGGAAAGTGTACGGGCTGAGTGAGCATTTGCAGGGCACCAAGTTGTAAGAGTTAAATCCGGGTCCCCTCCTGCCCCCCTCCAACATGGATGAGGACCTAATGGTTTGGTGGTTTTCTCGACTGAGAAAGTCAAAGCTACCCAAACCTAACTTTTAATTTACTGTGGAAAATAACGTAATAGCATAAATCAATGCCATTGGACCAAAGGAAATACACACTTAAAAATAACAAGAATGGATTGATGGATAGGCAAATGATTAAGCAAATATAGCAAAATGTGCATTGCATAATCTAGACGGTGGGCACATATGGGTGCTAAGTATATAATGGTTTCAACTTTTCTGGATATTTGAAAATTTTCATAAAGTACTGGGGGAATTCAAAATTGTAATCACAATAAAGGAGACAGCAGGCCCCACTGGGAATAACCTCAGCCTGGAAGGAAAGAACACTGGTTCTCAGCCTAACCCCAGTAACTCACAAAGTTTAAAACTGTAAAGGGTCTTGGGAATCCTCCAGGACAGGTAAAATACATGGTTATGAGTCTGTGAAAAATTAGAAAAATACGAGCATAGCATTTTCAAAAAACTAAAAACTGTTCTTTTTGCTGAGATTATATGCCTCTACACTTCTGATTTAAAATATCCTTTATTTCATGAACCATTGATGATAGTAAATAAGAAATTTGTTTTTATGTCCCTACTTAGCAGTCAAATCTGATCACCCTTGATATCTGATCAATTTCCTCATCTCCTACCTTTGATGTATAACACCTTGACCTACCTTCAGCAAGAATCCCCCTAACCCTTGACGTTTCCTCTTAGTAATCTTCCATCCACTGACCTCATCACTCTGTTCTTGGGTTATAAATTTCCATCTGTCTTTGCTGTAGTTGGAGTTGAGTCTGATCTCTCTCCCCTAATACAATGCCCCTACTGCAATAGTCTTGAATAAAGTCTTTCTTACCTTTTTAACAAGTGTCAGGATAATTTTTTCTTTATTCATACCTTTATACAGGTATGTATAAAGGTCTTGCGACCTTCAGGTACAGAGAACTTCGCAGCTAATCATAATGCTTGCTGAAAAGAACAATTTGCTTCCCTAGTGTGACTTAAAGGCTCCAAATACTGAGATTTGAAATTGCCCAGAAGCATTAAGACATTAAAAACAAAACAAACAACTTCCCCCACCCGCAGTGTTGGTCTCTTGTAATCTTAACAGTCCATGATTTCACTTCAATTTAATTTCAAAGAATGACACGAAAGGGGGAAAGACTATGCCATAAGATTTTCTTGAGGATGATTGTGTCTTATATTATGGACCCAGCATACGAATGAAATGATTTCATTGCTTGGATGAGAGAAGTAACGGAAGCAGATGAATGTTGTTTGTTTCCTGAGGGAGAATGGCATAAATTCAAGGGGGAAAAATATCAATCCTCTGTTCAAATTAGGCAAACCAGAGAAAATTATAAAGACACTGAATTTTTAAATTAACTTATTTTTAAAATTTTTTAATTAAGAAAACAAGTCCATTTACATGCATCAAAAAGAATAAAACAGGAATAAATTTAACCAAGGAGGTAAAGACCTGCACACTGAAAACTATAAGACACTGATAAAATTAAGTTGAAGACACAAATAAATGAAAAGATATTCTATGATCATGAGTTGAAAGAATATTGTTAAAATGTCCATACTGCTCAAAGCAATCTACAGTTTCAATGCAATTCCTATCAAAATTACAATGGCATCTTTCACAGAAATAGAACAAACAATCCTAAAATTTGTATGGAACCACATTAGACCTCAAATAGCCAAAGCAATCTTTAACAAGAACAAAACTGGAGGCATCACACTTCCTGATTTAAAACTATATTATAAAGTGATAGTAAATCCAAACAGTATGGTATTGGCATGAAAACAGACACATAGATCAATGGAGCAGAACAGAGAGTCCAGAAATAAACTCATGCCTATATGGTAAATTAATTTACAACAAAGCAGCCAAGAACATACAATGGGGAAAGGTCAGTCTCTTCAATAAGTGGTGTTGGGGAAAATGGACAGCACATGCAAAAGAAAAACTAAATTACTACCTTACATCATACATGAAATTAACTCAAAATGGATTAAAGACTTGAATGTAAGACCTGAACCCATAAAACTCCTAGAAAACATAGACAGTAGGCTCCTTGACATCGATCTTGGTGATGAGTTTTTGTATTTGACACCAAAAGCAAAGGCAACAAGAGTAAAAATAAACAAGTGGAACTACATCACACTCAAAAGCTTCTGCACAGCAAAGGAAACCATCAACAAAATGAAAAGGCAATCTACCGAATGGGAGAAAATATTTGCAAATCACGTATCTGATAAGCAGTTTATAGCCAAAATATATAAAGAACTCATATAAGTAAACAGCAAAAAAAAAAAAAAAATCTGATTTTTAAAATGAGTGGAGGATACAAATAGACATTTTGCCAAAGACGTATAGATGGCCAATAGGTACATGAAAAGGTGTTCAATATCACTAATCATGAGGGAAGTGCAAATCAAAACCACAATAAAATACCACCTCACACTTCTTAGAATGGCTATTATCAAAAAGATGAGAAATAACAAGTGTCAATAAAGATATGGAAAAAAAGGAACCTTTGTGCATTATTGATGGGAAGGTAAATTAGTGTAGCCAATATGGAAAACAGTACAGAGATCTCTCAAAAAATTAAAAATAGAACTATCATATGATCTAGCAATTCCACTTCTAGGTATTTATCTGAAAGAAACAAAAATACTAACTCAAAAAGATATCTGCATTACCAAGTTCATTGCAACATTATTTACAGCAGCCAAGACATGGAAACAACCTAACTGTCCATCAATGGATTAATTAAAAAAATATGAGAGAGAGAGAGAGATATATATATTCCATATATATATTGGAATATTATTCAGCCATAAAAAAGAAGGAAATCCTGCCATTTACAACAACATGAATGGACCTTAAGGGCATTATGCTAAGTGAAATAACTCAGAGAAAGACAAATATCATATGATCTCACTTATATTTGGAATCTTAAAGAAGAAAAAAACTGGCCACTCTCGCCTTCTGAGATGGCCCACACTCTGTCTGTGGAGTGTGTTTCTCTCTAAATAAATCCACTTCTTACCTTAAAAAAAGAAAAGAAAAGAAGAAAACAACCGAACTCACAGACACAGAATAACTTCCAGTAATCAAATAAATAAGTCCTGGGGATGTAATGTACAGCATGGTGACTATAGTTAATAATACTGTATTGTATATTTGAAAGTTGCTAAAAGTTCTCATCACAAGAAAAAAAAAACTGTATCTGTGTGTGGTGAGGGGTGTTAACTAGACTTATTGTGGTGATTATTTCACAATACATGCATATATTGAATCATTATGTTGTACACTTGAAACTAGTATGTTATATGTCAATTATATCTCAAATTTCTAAATTATCTTCAATAATATTATACATTTTTAGAAAACAATTCTATTATGCAGTCAGTTTTAAGTTATCAGTCGGTATGGATGTAACTATTGATATAATAAGGAAGCACCGTGTGGTGGGGCAAAATCAGAGATGATGTCTATGTAACTGGGGCTGCAACATAGGATAAACATAACCCCTCACGATAATTAAATCCTCTGCCTGAAGCATCACTAGTCTTTGAAGAAAGCTGATCCATGTTCCTAAGAAAAGGGACAGCCCAGGAGCTCCACCCCAGAGGAGATGACTTCATTATAATCTGAAAAATGGAGGAGAGCTTAGCCACCTGCTTTAAAATAGGAAATTAATACCTTCTGCAGGTTAGTAGAAAGGTAGATGAAATATTTTAGGCTACTCTGCACGGATCTGCAGAAAAGTGCTATGGAGAGCTCTGTTAAGTGAAAGCCCCCCAACACCACACCCCATTCATTTCTTTTCCTCCTTATCCAACAAGAAGCGGAGAACCTCAAGGTTCTTCAGTTGCAAAAGTCAAAGAGGGAGTTCCCAGGGAGGAGCTCTGCTACCAGGTGTAAGAGGCGTGGGTGTGCTAGAGGAGGCCAGAAGGGAAAAACAAAGGGCAGGGGATTTCTGAGCTTTGCGGCCAGGTAGAAATAGGGTTTCTCTGCTATCAACAATACACAGCCAACTAATGAGATTTATTCGTAATTGCTAATTAGTGCCAATGACTGGGGAGATGGAAGAGCCTACAGATTCCAAAATAAATCCAAATACTTGCGGGCCGTTTGCTGGATTTAAATAAGGTTAAATTTCAACAAAATTTTCACAATCTTGAACTTCGTGAGACAGAAAGAACTTACATAATGCACATTTAACAGAAACTCTCAAAGTAGCTTTCTTTAAATACCCATGTCTGGGGCACTTTTATAAGAAAGGTAATAGGAAAAAAAATGCATAGTTACAGCTATAATCTAAATAAGATAATACTATAATTATGATTTATTCTTTCTGTACAAGCAAAGAAATTATCACTGATAAAACTTGAATATGGTGCTTTCATATACAGAGCACTGCACATTCTCTGGCATTATCTACTGTCGTAGTTTCAGGCACAAACTCCACATCCACTACATCCAACTGACCATCAGCAGGAAAGAGGTTGGGTAAAAGGTCAAGAAGAAGAAAAGTCAAAATGCACTTCTAACCCATTAAAAACTGAACTGACTTCCGGGTCCCTGAAGCACTTGGGTGGCTATTTAAACTTGTGGAAAAGAAAGGAAGCAGCTACCATGTGAGGTCTCTGGGTCAGACTATTGTTTCCCATGGGCTCTCTCTGAGCAGGTCTAACAGGCTAAGTCAGTGATTCAACACCAAACTAAAAAATAAAACTTGCTAATCAATGTTTCTGGAAAGATTTTACTTCCATGGATGTTATCTGTAACTACAATGCTTTACAACCTAGCATACAGCCCTGAATCAAATGGCTAAACTTCTCAGCCACAATAGGAGGCTTTCTGAGGAGCCAGGAAATTCCACCTCGCACAATGCCAGTAAATACTGAATAAATGAGGGACTTCTGTTTCTGGATCCCCAAATCTTACAGGGATCACTTAAGCTAATTCTCTAGTTCTATAACCTACAGAGTATCTCCTTCTGAAAGGGATTAACAATAAGTTGCAAAAAATAGACCATTTCACCTTTTTTTTTTCCCTACCATCCAAAAGTTCAACAACACTAGAGTTCAACTCTCCTCTAACTCTTCAGTCACCAAGTGATGCCAATTCTTCCCCCCCAGGAAGGCTTAGAAAGTAGCTCACTTTCTGGAAAGGTAAACAAACCGCTTCTGATTCAGGCTGTGACTCTGAGCACCCCTCTGATCCCCACTCTGAGCAATCTTCCTACCAATTCTATCCATCTAAGGTACTTTCCAGAACAAAGAGAATTCCTCCTCCCAGTAGATCCTGGGCAGTATTACTGGTAGTGGCCTCTGACCATAACCACAGTTCCTACTTGTCTGTCTCTCGCCTTCCCTATTTCAGCCATTTTGATCATTCAGGATGTATTTTTGCAGGAAGATAAACTATAGTTCAAAGTTTGAGGAAGTGGTACAGTACAACCTCTGACGGAGGGAAGTGACAAGACAACATTTGTATACAGGTCTTTGCTTGAATTAACAAGTATGTATACTTTTATAACTAGCTTTAATAATTAAACATCTTACAGTGGCCTTTCTAACCTACAACTGAACCTCCCTCATGTCCTAGTCTAGGGTAAGATAAGCTTCTTAGAGATAAGGAAACTGACTACCCCTCCCACACGGCTCATTTCAGATTCCCTTATATTCTTTACAGCCCTTGGCACATTGTGTGCTTGTCATAGGATCCAAACATTTTGAAACGGGTTGTTTTTTTCCCCTTTCCTTTCCTTCCTGCTAACTGAGGTACTCCTTTTACGTGTCCAAGTAGCTTCCACATTCTGTGTTTTAACATCTTTCTTCTTACCTCTCTGCCCTTCAGATAGGTGCCCCTGCCCTGGGGAACCCACTGGAGTGACAATGGGCCCTACACATTTAGGTTTTTGACAGGCACGAGGTCCCCCACCTACAGAATTGTAGGACAACGTATGCCTCCAAGTTGCCTTTGGCCTTGCAAAGGTCCAAATGGTCGTTTAAACTTTTTTTTTTTTTTTCAATAGATAAACAGTACTTGGTGTTTTGGCAGGGACTGTTCCCTCACACCGGTGTTTTTGCTTTAGCTTTCTCCTTAAACGTATAATATTTTCTACCTCCCCAACCTCACCGTTCTCTACCATGCTTTGCCCTTTATTATGTGTTAAATTTTATTGTTTTAGCACCCATCACTCTCACTTCTGTTTCCTCACTGTTTTTTCACACTCCAGTCATCTATCCCCATTTATATATATTTTCTATTTCAGCCGGTGGAGAAATGGTTGTATAATGAAAGGCAAAAGAAAAGAGAATTCGAGATTCTAGGAAGAGCGTCTCCCAAACCAACCCTTGCCCGGGAACCCGGAGCGTCGGGAACCAGGCCTGCTCGGGGGTATCCGGGCCACCAGAACAGGGTCAGCATCGAAGCGCCCAGGCGTCGGGAGAGCTGATTGGTTCCCCGATGAACCAATCAGCGGGCGAGGCTGTGACCGGTAAGGGAGGGCCAAGATTACAGAGCGGATGGAGTTAAAGGAAAAGGGGCAGGTGTGCCAGGCGCCAAGGGTTTGCGTGCACTTTTGCACACCCACCTGGTCATTATTAATCCCGGAACTCTGGTCGGCTAAATTCCACCTTCCGAGTTTCCCAGTTTCATAACGCTGAATAGGGGAAAAAACATTACCCTATCGTTCATAAGACGGTCATTAATGGTCAATGGAAGAGTAGCCGTAGGGTTGGGGGAAGGTCATTAAAATCCTTCCTCTCTCCTTTCCCAGTTCCACTCCAGGTCGTCAACCTAACTCAGTCGGTTCTTGAAATAGTAGATCACTCAAACTCTCGCTTAATCGCCAAAACTGATTACCAAAATGCTATCATTAGACACCTGGAAGAAGTTTCCCCCTCCCCAAGGACTGGGGGAAATAGTACTGGCGTTTACTAAAGGCGCAGGGTTTTCCTACCTGCTAAAGGAGAAGCGAATGAGCTCTTAGGCTGAAATCAGAGAAGCTGAGACCTTCTGAACTGTGCAACCAAGCACGGGACCGCGGCCGCTCCCAGGGCTCCCACAACCGCCCCACCCCGCAAACCCTGGCGCAGGGACAGTTCCTCCAAGCTCTACCCCACAAACTTCACGCGGAGGCACAAAGATTTGCGGGGAATGGGAGCACAGATACCAGATTTCCCTGCTGTGTTTCAAACTTCAGCAGAGCTGTTCCACGCTCTTTCTTCCAAGTGTCACAGCCACCAGATTCACAGCCGCGTTCAGCCTTAGCTTTCCCACGGTCCAGCGCTGCCACCCACCCATCTACCATCCAAACCCGGCCTGGAGACGCCGCGCCCTCGCGGTTGGGGGAAAAGGGAGTAGGAGAAAAGAGAAATAGGCAGTGTCAGTAAAGAAGTGCCCGCCGAGGCCTGGACGCCAGCAGCCAGCGGAGGGCCCTGGGGCCGAGGAACAAGGAGAGAGGAGGGCTGGAAGCGTGCAGGGAAGGGCCGCGAGGAGAGCAGGGGCGCCGCCAGTGTCGCTGCACTCACTCTGCGTAGCCAGTGGCCCAGGGCAGCCGCCGGGTCTCCTTGAGAATGAGGATGGGGCGGGCGATGTGGTCGGCGCTGCACTCCACCTCGTCCTGAGACAGCCCCAGGAACTCGGGTCGCCCGTAGGGGAAGCGCAGGGGCAGGTCCGAGCCTCCGCAGCCGCCGCCGCCGTGCTCGGAGCCTGAGCTGCCAGCCATGATGCCGCCCATGAAATTG
The DNA here is from genome assembly GCF_028021215.1 of Eschrichtius robustus. Lineage (NCBI taxonomy): Eukaryota > Metazoa > Chordata > Mammalia > Artiodactyla > Eschrichtiidae > Eschrichtius > Eschrichtius robustus. Next base: position 52,510,930 of record NC_090836.1, read on the forward strand.
GCCACGGCAGATTTCACTCGAGTGAGCATATTACTCCGGCGCCCGGCAGCAGCGGTGCGAGCAGTGGGCGGCGGCTGGGGCCAGGCGAGGCGCAGCGCGGGGCATGCAGGCTGCGGCGGGCGCACGGGCAGCCGGGCCGGTGGGCGCGCCGCGCTGCTCCCAGAGCCTAGTGCTGCAGGGGGCCGAGCTCCGGCCTCCCGCGCTCCGTGCCGCCGCCGCCGTCGCCCCCTCCCCCCGCTACACTTCCGCAATGGAGCGGCATGGAGCGGGCCGGCCGGGCCAGGGGAGATGCCGCGCGCTCCGGGAGCGGCTGGGCGGCCGCAGCTTCAGCAGGTCCCTTCCCCGCCCGCTGCGCTCGACTCCTGCGTGAGCGGAACTGAGCCCGGCGAGCCCGCGGAGCCGGAACGGCTGCTGCCAAGGCTACCGCCGCCGTCGCGTCATGTGATAATCCGGCCGCAAGGGCTCCAGCGGCTGCGGGGCCGGAGCTCAGCCCCTCCCCTGCCGGCCCGAGCCAGGCTCGCACCCGGACCGTGACCTCCTGGGGAGGAGGAGCCAGGCCGGGTCTGTACCTGACGGAGAGGATGGGGGCGCTGTGAGCTGGTGGCGGTACAGGTGTTAGGGGAGGTCACGTGGAGCCGGGCCTCCAGGAAAAGCCAGTTGAGGAATCCACTCGCGGAGAAATGCTGCCTACGCCTTCGAGAAAGGAAACTTCGGGAGATGAAAGGGGAGACAGGTGGAATCCCGGTGGGACGGCTCCAAGTCCTGTAGTGGAAAGAGGAACACCTGGTGTGAGAGATTTCGGAGCTTTCAAGAAACAAAAAGCAACAACCCACAGTGGTTGCACAAAAATCATTAAAAGTTTTTCCCTAGGCATTTCTAAAATTCCTTTTCTTTTTCTTTCATTACCACCACACGCATCATTATCTGCGGAGCAGACCCTGTTTCGAACCCAGAATAAGCTTAATGGCGAAGAAAACGAAAGAGCTCTAAGAAATCAGAAGCAAGCACCATTTTACCTAGTGCTTAACTGCTTAATAGATTTATACAAGCATTTTCCTTCAACATAGCAGCAAAACCAAAGCATCTTTTCAAAGCTGACCCTTGATACACTTAATGCAGCCTTTTCTTTTCTTAATTCGAAACATTGTTATAAAATTAGGGGCACTTTAAAACTGAAGGAATTTAAATAGAACAAAGCAACTCAAATGCTAAAGTAAAAGTGAATAAATGTCTGCAAACGATAAAAGTTTGCGTTGACCTTGTATTAAAACAAAACAAATGTTTGTGAAAAACCGATAAATGTGCTTCATTAAGGGGGGTAACATTTGTTAAATACTGGCTTAAAAATTGTTTTTCGCAAGAGAGCTGTATCCTGTTCATGTTTACTTATTCTGTATCCTGTTCCTATGTTTACCTACCACGTAATTTGCCAGGATTCTGTGTTACTTGTGGAGTTAAGCGCTGAATGGCTCACTTGGAATTCAGGAGGGAATACAGGCCCCCTTATGGAGGGGGTGGGGGCGAGCGGGGAGCAGCCCAGGTTTTGGATGGGAAGATAATTCTTTGAAAAGGAATTAGAATCCTGGCTTTTAGGGGAGGCCTGGGTAAACTTCATTGATCCCCCCTTATTCAGTATCTATAATATTTTTTAAGGCATTTTCCCCTTTGGCTTTTTCATGAATAGGTACTCTGGTTTACTATGCACCAAATGGTTATGTAAAAAAAACAACATTCAACCTTTCAGTGAAATACCATTCCTGTCAATGAGTTCTTTTATTACTTTTCACAAAACAGAAATGTAATTTTATCTTGGCCCCCTTTCCCTAATTTTAAAATTGGGGGGCAGGATTCTAAAAGATGCAAAATCTAAACAAGTCTTCTCAACCTTTGCTTTGTTAATTATAAACTGCTTCTGAATGGGAAATCTCAATATAGTGGTTAAACAACCAACCAACCACAAGCCCTGGCATCCACTGAGTCTCATAGAAATTTAGAATCCCCTTCTCAAGCTTTTGTTGTAGAACGATTACCTTTTAACAACGTCCTATGGATACTTCAGTAATAAACCTCTACTGAGATGAATTTACTATGTTCTTCCCTTCATTTCACCTTAGGGCAAGGCTTTAGTATTTACTAGAAAAAGGATTTATTTTTCAACTTAAAAGTAGTACCCAATCATGGTCAATAAAATTCAATAGTACAGAACTGTAAATGAAGAAAGTAAAAGACTCCAAAACATTTCCCCAGAGGATCACCACTGTTAATATTTTCTGTAGGCTTCCAAATTTTTTCTCAAATAGGATATTTAGCATAATAAAATTTGGTAATATTAGCCATATTTGTGAACCAACGTTTTGTAAGCAGTTATTTTACTGTTTCTCTGTAACCTCGTTATTATCTGTCATGGGAAAGTGTTGGCATATCTTTAACTTTGCACAGCAAACTTTGTTCTGCTAACAGGCAAAACAGGAATTCCATGCCTGTTCTCCTTTGAATATTTCTTTAGTATGTGTTCACGGCTAACTGATAAATCTACTGTCTTAGCTATACACCCACCTCTAAGGTCAGTGTCCCATCCCAGGATTTTACACAGAAATATTTTGCATGTAATTTACTCCTCAATTATGTCATTCATGAAGATCAGTGCTTCAGCTAGGAGGTAAATTCTCATTAAAATGGGGTAGTCATCACTTTTAGGGGAGCCCCTAAAAAAGTACCTTTCTTACCTATTACAGGTGCAAATTTGGTAGTTATCTCTGCTCCCAGCTTTAGAGTTAGTCATTTATTCCCTAAATTCAAATGGTGTAGTAATCAATGTGTTTGTTATACCATGTGTGTATGCTCCGGTCATCAAAAGATACCCTTCATTTGTCTCTCTTGAGTTCTCTTTTCCCCTGGAAAATGTGAGTTTGAAGACTTTAATAGAACATTCATTTACAGGATAGATACATAGACCTTATACTTGGATATTCTTTGTATAAACATATCTCATTTCTAGGCCTATGATACTATGGTTTTGGCTATTCAATGACTCTGTGCCATCAATAAGACTATTTTCAAGGGGAAAAAAAAAGGTCTGGATAATTTCTTCAGTCAAAATATCAAGGAATCCCCCCAGATATTAATTAATTACAAAAGGAAAAAAAGTAACTTACAGTGAAAAAAACCTGGCAGTCATCACCTAAAACAAGTGATCGAGGTTAACATCACCAGCAGTGATATATTAACATCCTATACCTGCTGACATTACATGATGAAAAGAACACTTTACTTCATGGTATTCTTCCCCAAATCCTTAACCTCAGTATAATCATGAGAAAACATAAGTCAGACCCAAACCAAAGATATTCTACAAAATACCTGACCAGGTATCTTCAGAAGTGTCAAGATGGAAGGTACAAACTATTGGGTATAAGATAGGCTACAAGGATGTATTTTAAAACATGGGGAATAAAGTCAATATTTTTTAATATATGTAAATGGAGTGTAACCTTTAAAAATTGTATAAAATTTTTTTTTAAGTGTCCAGATTCTGAAAGTCAAGGCAAGCCTGAGGAATTCTCAGATTGGGGACAAAAAGGCACAACCTACTACAACAGTGTATGAATGTTAATTTCTTAGTTTTGATGTCAACATTAGGGGAAAACTGGGTGAAGGGTACATAGGAACAAAAAAATTAAAAATAATCAAGGAGATTTGGGTTTCAAGTAGAAAGTAAATGTTCGTTTGGAAGCCAGGCTAGGAGAAGGATGAATAATGCCGTTCCAGGACTCAACCCTCTCACAGCTGTAAGTTCATGCCTCCTTGTATTTATTGTATCTAGCAGTTTATCTATGCCTTCCCATTAGATAGTGAAATCCTATAGGGCAAGAACATTCTTACTCATCTTTGTATTTCCAGCACTTAGCCTAATGCCTAACAAGTAATAGGGCTCAGGGCTCAGTTGATAAATTAATTCCTTTTTTTTTTTTTTTGGCTGGGCCTTGGGGCATGCAGATCTTAGTTCCTTGACCAGGGATCATACCCATGCCCCCTGCAGTCGAAGTGTGGAGTCCTAACCACTGGACAGCCAGGGAATTCCCGGTAAATTAATTCTTAAAAAAAAAAAAAAAAAATCCATTCAGAGAAAAATGTAACTTGTTTGAATGACCAAATCTGTTATATTTATACCCTCAGTTTTCTTAACGATCTTATGTTATCCCTGAAGATTTGTCATACCTGTAAGCAGAACTTCCTTAACCTCTGATATCTGATAAGATAAGGCTTAGCTAACTTCAATCAATATCCAGATTGGTAATAATATGGATGGGACTTCCCTGGCAGTCCAGTGATTAGGACTCCACACTTCCCCGCGTCAGGGCCATAATAATATCATCATGTGGGTCTCTGCTTCACACAAAACTGGTAACCTGATGATATCAACCAGGATATAATATTAAAATAGTTAACATTAACTTGCTTTTGCTTCAGAAACAGTTTAGATTCCAGTTTCATATGTAGTAATGTACTGGCTGAAAATCTTTGACTTCGTAAGAGGGATTTATTTATTTCTTCATAGTAAACAAAACCTTTCATTTATAAATAACAATTTCCTTATGAACCAAGAGATTTATAACTAATTTTTGAGTACAGAGTTATAGAGTCTCAGCAAATTTTACTACCACCAAGTACACACATTTTCTAGATCACAGACACCTAATTTCAGAATATCTGGTACATTCAACCAATGGATTATGTCTGACTTTTTCTCTTACTTTCTCAATGGCCACTTTCTATAGACTATTCTATCCTATGCCCACATTGTCCTACTGAAACCACTGCTTTGTAACTGATGCGGGAATTGTATAAACCTGAATCCCTCTCACTTAATTCCTGGTCCCATAATACCTATTGTAGATTAGACCCTGAAATGTGCCGATTATCAGAATACTCATGTATGAAATGGAAAAAAATAATCATTCCAGTCTCATAGGGTAGCTGCAAGGATCAGTGAGAAAATAGTTATAAATATGATATAACTAATGTTGGCCCAGAGTTATCAACCTTTTCTACTTAAATCTATTTTTTCCTTAGGGACTAGTTTTTAATATTAAAATTTTAAACCATTTCCTTTTTTTGATTTCTACTTACAAAAAGGGAAATAGAAACACCTACCACATAGGATTATTTTGATGATTAAATAGAAAACACGGAAATTCCTAGTCTTCTTCCTGATAGAGGGTGCATGGTTAATAAATGAATAACCTACATTACAATACTGACAGCACCCTGCCCTGTGAGGGAAGGAAAGTTTACAAGCGTTGTTTCCAGTGCTCTTCAACACTTTATAAGTTAAACATTGTTAATCAACACTACCTGTTTACTATTGAGGAAACTGAAATTGGGGAAGGTAAATGACTTGTCTGAGACCACACAGCTAGGAATGAAATAGGACCCAGTCCCACTGTGTACTTTCACATTCCATCAAATAGAAACTTTTCATTATGAAAGATTTTTTTCTTCCTTTTCCAGGTAAAGACCTGGTATTTTGGTTATCTTAAGGGTTTTGTAAATTTTCTATGGATTCAGAAATTTTAAAATTTCTTAGAAACCTCAGAATGTTATAAATACGATAATGTCATTTGGAAATTGTTCCAAATTCCAAACAAACTACTTTCCAGTTTTTTAGATAGAACTTGTTTCTAATTTGGGAGCTGCCTAAGTCATACTAAAGTTGTATGAAAATTCTAAATTCTATTATACTGAAATATCTTTTAAAAAATTATAATATTACCAACCTGTTTTCAAGACTTCCCATGTTCACATCTCTTTTTAAGTGTGATCTAGCCTGCCATTCTCCTGCCATTTAAAAATACCTGCTATCAGGATATTCTTCCAAGGCAATAGTGGTCTGAGTCAAGCAGCCAATGAAGATTGTTTACTCAATGGGAAAATTAGTTTTTGCTCAGAGAAGGGCATGTGGTTCACAAAAATTCAGAAATCAAGCAACTAAAGACAGCTTCTTAACTAAGAACTATAAACGCTCTCAAATTACTTTTTATTCCCTCAAAGGATCAGTTTTGTTCTATGCCAGTATATGTGACAGCTATTTAGAATATCTTGAAATGCAGAGTTAGTTGCTTTGTCCTTTTTGTCATCAATTGCATTTTCAATCAAAGTAAAGAGAATTTTTATGCTTGCCTGTGAATATTTTTAGGGTCAGCTTTCCAAAACCAAAACAAAGTAGACTGTCATGGCAATAATCTCAGATTTTATTCAAAAGCAAGACCACCCACCCCAATTACTCTGGTTATGCCTTCATAATGAACATATCCTACTTTTACAAAATTTTTCCCTGTGTCTACTTCAGTGAATTTAAAAATTAATATATTGTCTCAATTCTCTTCTAATTGTTTGGCTGTGGAAAATTGGCATATTAGATTGCACTGCCTGGACCAGCAACCAGAAGATCCCCTATAAACTTGTTAGAAAAGTAAATTATCTGGTTCCATCCCACATCTATTGATTCAGAACCCGTAGGGGTGGTACCCAACAATCTAGTTTAACAAGTCATCCAGGAGATTCTGATAGAAACCATTTGAGAAACACTGGCATATGAGAAACATGTGCTATTTACTTAATGGACAGGCAGACATGGAAGTGAGGGAATATATCAAATAAAATAAGCAGTGGCCCAAGTGCCTTGACTCTAAATGGGTACAGAACAAGAATAGCCATGAATGAGACTCATACACTGGTTCTATTCAGTTACATATGAACTGCCCCTCTCTTCTGCTTGATTTCCATGGGCTTACGTTAGTGTAAAACCCCAAGTACATTCGTCTTGGGCAGATCTGTAAATTCTTCAGCATATGGGACACTGTAGAGAAAGAAGTAGGATTGACCATTTCCTCCTAATCATCTCCCAGGCTGCATTACCCAATACGCAGTCTGTCTACGCACATGTTTCTGTCATCTGCCAAGCAGGGGCAGAAAAAAAAAAAGTAATATATAAATATATTTATATAAATCAGTACATTTATATAAATATAGATTTTTATATAAATAAATATGTATAACATATATTTTTAAAATCTTCATTTTGGGTAATGTTTTTTAAAAGTACCAAAATGGTCATTATTAGAAAAAGCAAAACATTTTTGGCCTTCCTTATATCTTTTTATGACTTTGTATTGTTTTTAGTTTGATTGCTGGGACTAAGGCACTAGATATAATTTTTCAATGCCTGAGGCCTTATAGGGTTTTAATCTGGCTCAGAATTCTCCACTTGTGTATCTCCTAGGTACCTCAAAATAAACATATCACAAAGAGAATTCATGACCATGACTCTACTTCTCCTTCTCCTGAGACTATAGTCTCAGTTAATGACATCAGTATCCACCTACCCAATCTAGAAATCTGGGAGGGATCCTCTATTTCTTCCCTTTTGTCATCTTCCCATATCAGTCTGTCAACTAGTTTTGACCTGCCTTTCAAATACTTCCCAGTCTGTCTCCCCTATATATACTCAGACTTCTCAGCAGTTTCTTGCTGAGAAAGTGAGAGCGCCACTCTTCAGGTGGAGCTATCTTCCACACAACAGGAAAAAGGAGCTTTCTAAACAGAGCACCTGGTGATGTAATTTCCTTCCATAAACTCTTCAATTGTCTACTTGGTTAAAAACCTCACCATGAGCCTTTATGATTTGGTTCTGATTACCTTTCCAGACATAGGTTAATCTGTCCTCCATTCCAACAATTCTGTGCTGCAGCCTTACTCATTACTTGTCATTTTTAGAATGTGGTGTTCTTTACCCCACCCTCTTGTCAGAACAGGCTGTTTCCTTTTGCCTGAAATGCTGCAAGCCTTTCCTCTGTCCCTCCCCCAAACACCCCATGGCTAACTCCTAAATTTTTTTATATCCCTCACATCCTTTCAGCAGCTAGAGCTTCCTTCTCTATATTCCCAAAGCATCTTTACATAAGTCTTTCCCTAATTGTAGCACATCACATTGTGTTAAAATTATCTGATTCCCGCAATGTAAGATAATTGGAAAAAAAGGGGCTGTTTCTTTTTTCTCTTTGAATCTATAAGATTTACTGTTACATTATATGTATTAAATACAGGTTAAATAAATAAATAAGTAAATGAACAACTATGGCAAAGAGGGAATGCCAACAATAAGTCTCTCACTTTAAAGATCAAATTAGAGGGTTTTAGTAGTACTTTCTAGAGTAAAAGAAGATGGAGGTAAAATGTTCATAAACCCAGGCCAGTATCTATAGCATCCTAATTTTGGTGTCCGGGGGTTACCAGATTTAACATAAATATCGTCAGTATACAAGTCAGATGATTCCATATGTTGAAAAGCATTTAATACATCTGGAAAACAAAACGGTGCCCTAAATTTGAATATAAATGTATTTTGAATGCCCCTATACTTAACACCTTTGGTATTTCCATTAAATTGTTTTAAAAAGTGTGTTAAAATTAATAAAAGTCTCCATTAAAATAGAGTTGGGAGGCCAGACGGGGAAAGTCTCACACCCTATGATGATAGCTGAGCCCACGGGAAGAAGGACTTCCTGTTCTTGCCTGGCAAGAGCTCAGCCAATGAAAGACTGTCACAACTCAGCCAATGAAAAGCCACTATACTTCAGAACTCTCAACTCCTCCAATAGACTCTTTGTTTACTATAGCCTTCCCAACTTCCATTCCCTGGCTTTAAAAGAGTTCTCTTTCACTGGGGAAGGAGGAGGGGGAGGGGGCAGCGACAACATTTCCATGTGACTTGCCATGGTTGCAGACCTGGAATTGCAATTCTTTGCTGATCTTGAATAAAACCATTTTTTTGCTGAAGAAATAACTGGCAGTCTGTTTATTTTAGGTGAACATGAGAAACGTCTGTTACTGAATTTTCAATCTGAAATTCAGAATCAATTTTTTTAATAAATTTATTTATTTTTATTTATTTATTTTTGGCTGCATTGGGTCTGTTGCTGCATGCGGGCTTTGTCTAGTTGCGGCGAGCGGGAACTACTCTTTTTTTTTTTTTTAACATCTTTATTGGAGTATAATTGCTTTACAATGTTGTGTTAATTTCTGCTGTATAACAAAGTGACTCAGCTATATGTATACATACAAATGTGTATACACTTTGCTGTATAACAAAGTGACTCAGCTATATGTATACATACATCCCCATATCTCCTCCCTCTTATGTCTCCCTCCCACCCTCCCTATCCCACCCCTCACAAAGCACCGAGCTGATCTCCCTGTGCTCTGCAGCTGCTTCCCACTAGCTATCTATTCTACATGTGGTAGTGTATATATGTCCATGCCACTCTCTCACTTCGTCACAGCTTACCCTTCTCCCTCCCTGTGTCCTCAAGTCCATTCTCTACACCTGCATCTTTATTCCTGTCCTGCCCCTAGGTTCTTCAGAACCTTTTTTTTTAGATTCCATATATAAGTGTTAGCATACAATATTTATTTTTCTCTTTCTGACTTACTTCACTCTGTATGACAGACTCTAGGTCTATCCACCTCACTACAAATAACTCAATTTCATTTCTTTTTATGGCTGAGTAATATTCCATTGTATATATGTTCCACATCTTCTTTATCCATTCATCTGTCATGGACACTTAGGTTGCTTCCATGTCCTTGCTATTGGAAATAGAGCTGCAATGAACACTGTGGTACATGACTCTTTTTGAATTATGGTTTTCTCGGGGTATAAGCCCAGTAGTGGGATTGCTGGGTCATATGGTAGTTCTATTTTTAGTTTTTTAAGGAAACTCCATACTGTTCTCCATAGTGGCTGTATCAATTGACATTCCCACCAACAGTGCAAGAGGGTTCCGTTTTCTCCACACCCTCTCCAGCATTTATTGTTGTAGATTTTTTCGTGATGACCATTCTGACTGGTGTGAGGTGATATCTCATTGTAGTTTTGATTTGCATTTCTCTAATGATTAGTGATGTTGAGCATTCTTTCCTGTGTTTGTTGGCAATCTGTATGTCTTCTCTGGATAAATGTCTGTTTAGGTCTTCTGCCCATTTTTGGATTGTGTTGTTTGTTTTTTTGATACTGAGCTGCATGAGCTGCTTATATATTTTGGGGATTAATCCTCTGTCAGTTGCTTCGTTTGCAAATATTTTCTCCCATTCTGAGGGTTGTCTTTTCATCTTGTCTATGGTTTCCTTTGCTGTGCAAAGCTTTTAAGTTTCATTAGGTCCCATTTGTTTATTTTTGTTTTTATTTCCATTTCTCCAGGAGATGGGTCAAAAAGGGTCTTGCTGTGATTTATGTCATAGAGTGTTCTGCCTATGTTTTCCTCTAAGAGTTTGATAGTGTCTGGCCTTACATTTAGGTCTTTAATCCATTTGGAGTTTATTTTTGTGTATGGTGTTAGGGAGTGTTCTAATTTCATTCTTTTACATGTAGCTGTCCAGTTTTCCCAGCACCACTTATTGAAGAGGCTGTCTTTTCTCCATTGTTTATTCTTGCCTTCTTTATCAAAGATAAGGTGACCATATGTGTGTGGGTTTATCTCTGGGCTTTCTATCCTATTCCATTGATCTATATTTTTGTTTTTGTGGGGAGATACTCTTCCTTGTGGTGCACAGGCTTCCCGTCGCAGTGGCTTCTATTGTTGCGTAGCATGGGCTATAGGAGCATGGGCTTCGGTAGTTGTGGCTTGCGGGCTCTAGAGTGCAGGCCCAGTAGTTGTGGCACATGGGCTTAGTTGCATTGTGGCATGTGGGTTCTTCCTGGATCAGGGCTCAAACCCGTGTCCCCTGCATCGGCAGGTAGATTCTTAACCACTGCGCCACCAGTGAAGTCCCCAGAACCAATTTTAATTAATCTTGGTTTTTCATGAATACTGTCCATCAGTGGTTTCTAACTGTCTTTTCCACCAACGTTTTCTTTCCTAGTACATACTTCTTTTTCATTGTTTTGCTATTGTTCATGAAAACAATAGAAAAATATTTTCAGAAATTACCAAAGTTTGTAAAACACGACAGTTAAAAAACTTAGTTTTTAAAAAAACTAACTTGGGTTTTTCTTAAATGTAGCAGGATGACAAGTCTGAAGAAGCTTATTAGCAATTAGTGCTTGTATGTGTCAGAGCACATGTAATACTGTGCTTTTTTCAGCAATGAGGCTCATCAGCATTAGCTGCTGAAACTTTGTAGAATAATTTGGAAATTTGTGTCATTGAGATATTCTAGAATAGCATACTTAAAATGCCTACAGTGTGCCTGGCACCTAGTAGACATTTAATAAATGGTAACTATTATTTTCACTAAGAGGTCCCTGTGTGAAGGGCAATTAAGAGCTTGTTTGTAGCCTCTAAACATACCAAGAAACCGCCCCTTCCCCCTTAAAAGGAGAATAAGACTTGAACCTCCATTATGCAATCAAAGATGGATACTGGTTTCTCATTCTTTCTGCCAAAAAGAGTTCAGAGTGAGATTTTCACAAGGATACAAAAATATCACTGTTTTTTTTTCCAGAAAGTAAAAGATAGAAAACTTTTAAATCCTCTGCTGATGTTCTCACTACCTTTCTTACTTTTTGTTTGTTTGCTTGTTTTGCTTTTCATTCTGAACACATTCAGCATCATAGCAAGCTGGACACTAAAAATCTGAAAGTGAAGAGGTTCATTATACTATGTCCCAGTTCCACATTTCAATTCAGCACCTGACATTATCTTTTCTTTTTATCCCTGTCTCAACTACCTTGAGAAGCCTTTTAAACAAAGCAGTTAATTACCTCCATCTTTCTTCTTCATCTCACTTCATGAAAGGTGTTTTCTAGAAAGGAACTTAGAGAGACAAGGCAGACTTTCAGGTCTGAGTTAAGTCTATGAAGCAATGGGAGAAGTGGACTGCAATTCCCTTTTGAGGCTTCAGTGTTACTCCACTTGTTTTTTTTGAAAGATTATAATTTCCTACTTGAACTAGATTCAAGTAGAAGTATAAATTTATTCATTCCAAAGACATATGAAAGTAATTTGGGGTTATATGTAACTATATATCTCTGATTTTTATCTCTTAGTATATGTTATTGGGAATCAAAACATTCATTTTCAACCTTTCTAAAAAAAAAAAATGTTCTCATTAGTGCAAGATCAGTACTTGGCAAAGTCAGTATTCCTCATTATACACAGTGTGGAAAGATGAAGGGATTTTGAAAAAAAAAATTTTTTTTTGCCCACATTTACTGATTTTTCAAATAAACAAACACTAAGTACTGGATCTTTTAAGGACCCTTTTATCTGTAATTTTAAGGAATTCTTTTGAAAAGTCTACATGTAGTGCTGAGCCCATTGCTCCTCCTTTTTCAAATTCTTCTATATTTTCCATTTATCAAGCAAGACTGTTTTTTTCCCCATGATTTTAGAGAAAAAAGGATGAAGTTCTATGCTTCAAAAATTATGTTCTGATCATCCTCTGCATTAGAAAAGATCACCATTGTAATATTGTTTTTCTCACTCCACTCCTTCCTGGAGCTATTTTGTCCATTCTTTCTTCTCCTGTGGGATAGTGTAGGGTTTTTCCTTCCTTTCAGTGTTCTACTATTCCTGTTGCTGTCCCACCACTTTCATAGTAGAAGCATTTTTCTTTGGAATCACATATCTGCTTCTTTGTTTGTTTTAGCTTGGGAATCTGTAAGAAAGACTCCATTGCTTCGTCAGCTGCCCAATTCCAGGGTTAGATTACAGGAGGACAGCAGACTATAATAGGCAGCAGTTAACTCTTCATGACCATGTTCAAAGAAAGCATGAACCACAACAGCCTGGCAAAAACTCTGCGTGGCAGATCAGTTTTTCTACAGAAGCAAAACAAAGACACTTCTGGCTAGGATATGTCATTTTGCTTGTTAGAAGAAAAAAAAAAATACTATGTTTGACCAACGGAGATTGTATCACCCTCTTAAACAACCACTATGTTCCTTTGAATTGGCTACCACAAACATTTGTAATGTCAGAACACTCTGTAGAGGAATTACTGGTGTGTGTAGTCTATTGGTAACAAGGAACAAAACATAATTTTGAATTGTAGAACATTTGGCTATCTTAAATTACAAAAAGCAATGCCTACAGAACACTGGGTTGTCTTATTGAAGTTTCCTGTCAATAACTAGATTAAACTAAATATGCATCAAGGTTTTGGTCAAGTAGACAGTTGTGCCTATTTTTCTTTTTAAGGAAGAAATGTTAGGTTACTTGGAAAAATGTAGAACCTTAATGGAGGCTACAGTTGAAAACAAACAGACCCTATTATTGCTTTGGAGAAGGCCAGAAACAAAAGTTGTGCAAGATGCCAGGTTTACTTTCCATGCCTTCTTCCTAATTGTACCACTTCTATCCCCAGAGACCATCCGAAATACTGTTTTTGAACATCAGCCTTTCCCAGGCGTTTGCCCTCTCGTGGTTCTGTGATTATTCAGACGTTTGTCTCAAGTCTTCCTTCCTCTTTCCTCAAGTCCAGCCCTCTGAGTCTTGTGCCCTGATGATGAATTGGATTGCCAAATCTCTGCTCTTCTGGTCAGGAGAGAAAGTCATGAGCCACATTTTCGGGCCTGAAAATATATATCCAGTATATATTTGAACAATAGTTTATAGTTGATCAACCACATCTCATAGATCATGATCAAAATGCAAACTTATTGCCATCTTGCACAGCTCTTTAAAATTGATTAAGGAGGGGCTTCCCTGGTGGCTCAGTGGTTGAGAATCTGCCTGCCAGTGCAGGGGACACGGGTTCGAGCCCTGGTCTGGGAAGATCCCACATGCCGCGGAGCAACTGGGCCCGTGAGCCACAACTACTGAGCCTGCGCATCTGGAGCCTGTGCTCCGCAACAAGAGAGGCCGCGACAGTGAGAGGCCTGCGCACCACGATGAAGAGTGGCCCCCACTCGCCACGACTAGAGAAAGCCCTCACACAGAAACTAAGACCCAACACAGCCAAAAATAAATAAATAAACTTTTTAAAAAAGCAAAAAAAAATTGATTAAGGATAGAGAAGAGCTAATTTCCCCTGATCTTTATTAAGAAAAATTATTAAAAACTTGGTACAAAGGCAAGAGGATGGCTATATGTTCTTTCTGTGTCATACTGGAGTATCATCTCACAGGTCCACCCAAGGATTACTTAATTTTTTAGGGGAATATGTCATGGTTTGTTACTGTTGATTAGGGCCTACATTTTGTTAACTTTTAGATTTTTGTGCAGTAGAGATCCAAATGATTTCTGATAGAAAAAAATTACCCAACGGTTATGGTTGTATAGCCCTCTAGGAGTTTAGCCATTTTAGTTTCTAATCTCACAGTCTTCCAATATTCTCTCCTTATTCAGTTCCCACAAATATTCAGTTTCTCAAATGCTCATTGAACCAGCATTAACATCCTTCTGGCTCTCACCAATGACTTAAGTAAATGTTGACGTGCTTATTCTATGCTTACATGAGAGTCACGCTTTTATCTTTTGAAAATGATACTTGACCATCCTAAATGAAGTCTTAGGCAGGCGTATCTTTTCTGGTCACTCTCAGAAAATAAAAAGTCCTATAGGGACTTCCCTGGTGGCACAGTAGTTTAGAATCTGCCTGCCAATGCAGGGGACATGGGTTCGATCTCTGGTCCGGGAAGATCCCACACACCACAGAGCAACTAAGCCTGTGCGCCACAACTGCTGAGCCCACTGCAACTGCTGAAGCCCGCACGCCTAGAGCCCTTGCTCCGCAGCAAGAGAAGCCACCGCAGTGAGAAGCCCGTGCACCACAATGAAGAGTAGCCCCCGCTCTCTGCAGCTAGAGAAAGCCCGTGGGCAGCAACGAAGACCCATCGTGGCCAAAATAAATAAATAAATAAATAAATAAATAAATAAATAAATAAATAAATAAATAAATAAATAAATAAAACATTATATTAAAAAAAGCCCTATAGTCACTTTTGGTAAAAACAGTTTCAATTCAGTAACTAGAATGTCCCATCTTGTTTAATTATCGAAACTCTGGACTCCTTCTCCTCCAGCCTGGTCCAGGTTAGTCT
The DNA here is from genome assembly GCF_028021215.1 of Eschrichtius robustus. Classification (NCBI taxonomy): domain Eukaryota; kingdom Metazoa; phylum Chordata; class Mammalia; order Artiodactyla; family Eschrichtiidae; genus Eschrichtius; species Eschrichtius robustus. The sequence continues at coordinate 52,525,973 of NC_090836.1, forward strand.
CAGGACAGAAGTCTGCAGGGGGAAAGGGGATTATGATTCTTTTGCTCCACTGTCTTTCTACTCACCAGGTGAGTTGCTGTTTTGGACCCCACAAGGCCCAAAGGTGAGTGGGGTACATGGAGAGAGGAAAGGCAATCTGCCAGGGCCTGTCTTTGTACTCTTTACCCGAGGCTGACAGTTCATGCTGACAACATCTCTGCTAAGCCCTTCTCTCAAGCAGGTCCCTTGAAAGGGCAGAAGAAACTTTGTTGGATTCCTTCATCAGCCCTGGACAGCCAGGGGTTTTGTAACCGAGCCGGACCTTGTGGGACCTTCCTGGGACAGACCACCCCCGGCCCCCATATCCTCTGCTTTATCTCCTCTCTGAAGTATCTAGAATCTAGATAACAGTATCTGATGCATATTTCCTGAGTTGTTTTACAGATGCTAAAAACCTCCCCCAAATGGAAGAAATTAACTACTTGATGACCATGAGCATATAGCCCCCAGACCTACTGGAGCCTGAGGATTGATATTGGTAATCCTTGTGACACCATCCTGTTACCTCACCATCAACCAACCAGAGAATAGTGCATGAGCTGATCACATACCCTATGACTCCCCTCCCTCACCTTGCATTTAAAAATGCTCTGCTCAATATTATGTAACAACCTAAATGGGAAAAGAATTTGAAAAAGAATAGATACATGTATATGTATAACTGAATCACTTTGCTGTACACCTGAAACTATCACAACATTGTTAATCAGCTATAGTCCAATATAAAATAAAAAATTTAAAAAAATGTTTTGCTGAAACCCATCAGAGAGTTGGGGTGTTTTGAGCACTAGCTGCCCTGGGCTCCTTGCTTGGCGCCTGCAGTAAACACTGCACTTTCCTTCACCACAACCCAGTGCCAGAAGATTGGCTTTACTGCACACAGGTGACCCAAGTTTGGTTTGGTAACAGATCTGCCTCAGCTTCTTTCTGGAAAAGATCTCAGTCTACTCCAGATGGCTCTATTGGGCAAGACCCAGTACAACCCAAGCCACTGGTCCCTGAGAATGAACATCTTTGCCCACAAAACTCTGGGAATGTGGTTGATGCTGCAACAGCGGTCCTCTCCTGTCTCCCTCACTAAGTAGTCAGCGCCTTCTCTCACTGTCTACACTTCCCAGGTGGGACTCAGGCCCCTGTCCAGAACCACGTTAAGTTTCCTCATGTGTGAATCAGGCACTGGTATTCTGTGTCTCCAAATTTAGAGAACATAGCTTTCTGAGTGGTTGTCTCTAAGCTTGGGGTTTAGAGGTTTATACTTGCCATTCAAGGTGGAAGGCTGGGTCAGGTCTCTCCGAAGTAAGCTCTTTACCAGTTCCAATCCTGCCCACTCCTAACTTCTTTATATGGTGTCCAATTGACTGAGGGGATCAAGGGTTGAGGAGTGATTTCTCAGGTTCATTTCTTTTGTAAATCTGCATATGGTGTCCATGGGGGAGTGTCTCAGTCTTTCTTTGGTACTCTGGTTATTGCCTCACTCAAACTGAATTAGAAAGAATCTCATTCTAATTTCCTGTTTCATTTACATTTAAATTTACTGGCAATAAGCAAATATAGGAGGGAAGTCTCTACCCTGTCAGGAGAGGTGCTGGGATTGAAACACACTCAACAAGCAATTACCTATTCAATCTAGAAGTAAAGATGAGTTTGAAATAAAGGCAAAACCTTCAAGAATATGGCCATTATTCAACAAAAGGCATACATTTCCTCTTAATACACATGTAGTGAGTACATGTACATTAAAAAACCATATTTGTCACGGGCTTGGGATTGTAACTGCAACTCCACCTCCACCTCCTCAACTTTCATTAGATATTTATTTATTGATTCAACAAGTCAGGCATTAAGCTAAGTGCTGGGGTATACCATGGTGAACTAAACAATCGTGCCCCCAACTTTCTAGAAGCTATAGGAAACTGAGTATGTTTTGGATTTTATCACATTCTCATCTTCTCCTCCTCTTCACTCACCTTTCACTTAGAGAACTCTTAAGGGACTGAATGGGTTTTCACAAGGTTCTGACTTTTTTCCCCAACACACCCTTGCTTCTCCTCATATTGTGTTTTCTTTGGAACTATGATTCTCACACACTGGACTAACCCTGAAAATGATTATATTTTTATATTCTTTCCTTCACATCCTTGGGATTGTACTGGAAAAACACTCACTTTGGAATTAGATCTGGATTTGGAGACCAACTCTGCCATTTATTACTAGCTTTATGACTTGGAAACTTGCTTAATCTCTCTGAAGCTTGGTTTCTTCATGCACATGCAGGACTAATACTGTTCAGCTTAAGTTGTCATATTAACTGAGATAATGTCTTCAAAATGCTGACATGAAGTAGGTGTTCCCTAGGTGAATTCTTCTAGGATCTTCCTTTCTCTTCATCCTGTTTTTGAGGTACCTCTCCCAATTTGGGTATGGGGCTGAGGTTTATAATTTTGTCCATGTTCGTAAAACTAAAAGTCATTCTTTGTATTTACCATTTGGAGCATGAGGTTATCCATTTTTGTTTTACACAGTAGGATAATGGCTGTTTTTACTCACATTCTAAATAACGACTTAAATAACTGTGTCACCTCACAGACACAAACCAGGCTACTGTGCTTTTTCTTATCCATTTTCCTACTGTACCCCTTCTCCTGATTATTTATTTAGCATGCTTGTGAAGGCTCATAGATCTTTAGAGATCATTAACTTGTTTCTTAGAATGGAGCAAATAATATACTTAGCTGTTAGTCACAAAGTTAGTCCAGGATTTGTTCAACAAGCACCTGATGTGTGATAATTTGTGACCAATCATTGACTAAGTGGTATTTCTGAAGGGGAGGATAGAAAGTACTATGAGAATCATGGGGCATCATTTTAAGGGCATGAAACTTGATTGCATCAGTACTTCATAGTTTCAACTCCAAAGCACCATCAGACTCAAAGATTAACTTTCACCACACCCCTAGATTAACATCAAATTGATTGAATTTTTCAGCCTATCTCTCATTTCTTATTCTCCACCCAACTCACCAAGACTCATTTAGCACTTCACATGGGAAGAACCAGATTCATGTGCTCACCACAGGACTGACAAGAGATCAATGCCCTTGGACGCTACTCAGAACCACCAGTCATTGAAACTATAACTCTTTTCACTGACCCTTGGCGGAAGCCAGAGCCGTCATAGAAAGGCAAATGGACAACTGTCAAAAGCATTAGAGATTATCTAGGATCAGCCTGATGTTTGATTTTTCTAACTGATTTTTTTTAAAAAAATCATTGAAACAGAAAAAAATGAATGTGTAAGGATCATCTCAAATAAAACCAATAAAAGATGGCTAGTCTGGTTAAAGCAAGGGTGTGGGATCTGCCACTCTGCCACTCAGTCCCTCCTTATCTGAGTTATTTCTGAAGATTCCGTATGTTGTGCAAGTCATAGTCTGAATAACACTAATCTAGGTCAACCTCTTCATTATGCAGAAGAGGTAACCGAGGCCCAGAGATGTGAAAAAACTTACTCAAGATCAAATAGTGATTAGTGACAGATTTTATTCAAACCCTATTCAGGGTTTTCTGGGTTTTGTTTTGTTGTGATTTACACCATTCTGCCACTTTGTATGATGGCTAAGTAATGCTACTGGGCCAGGACTAGGGTGAGGCAAGTAAGATGTCTAGGGTGCAAAATTTAAGGAGACACTGCCTTTTGGGTCTGTGCAAGTGCTGAGTCTGCACTTGCAGGGCTTGAGAGGGAATGCTTCCTTAAATTTTGTGCCCTAGTTGTCTTTTTTTATTTTATTTTATTTTATTTTTTTGGAGGTGAGGAACACACTTCGTTGAGTGTTTTGTCCATAGAGGTTTCCATTTAGGTCAATACAGTCTCTGCCAAATGCATTTTTTTACTAGTATAATTGTAAAGATTTCTTTCTTTTTGTTTTTCTTCTATAGGACAGCAGCCCTTCCTTGACTGGTTAAGTAAAATGTTGCTACCTACTACAACTGCAGTTATTTTAAAAATTTGCTCTGCTAATGTTTTCAGTTAGTTATGCAAGTTTTTAAAATTACCTTATGTTTTCCACTCCCAATTCATTTTATTTTTTCAGTCAGTATGTGTGCCCTAGTTGTATTGTTGGCCTACCTAATCCCATCCTGCCTCTATTTATACTTTATGCCACGTGCAACTGCTACCTCTTGTTTCTTGCCCTCTTTTCTTTGCCTTCCCCATTAGACTGTGAATCTTGGAGATCAAAGACGATATCTTTCATCCTTAGTTCCTGGGGTTTGGTTTAGTACATGGGAATAAATGGGTGCTCAGCAGTGTCTATTGAATGGACAGATGGGTGGGTGGATCTAAATTCTGTCTTTTATGAATATTTTCCCGACACCTCAAATCCACCTTGATTTCTACATCCTCTGAACTCATAACACATCATCTAAATAACTCAATTCACATTTAATCATGTATGCCAACATAACTTTTATGTTTACGTAACTCTTGTGCAGGAATTTAATTTTCTAATGTTCTGCCTTTATGCCCAATTAGATTTTGTTAGTTAAGAGCAAAGGCCAATTTGTATTCTTCTTCGATTTCTCTCAGCAGCTAGCATAAAATTCTGTACATTGGAGTCATGCAGCAAATGCTTCTTCAATAGATGAATGAAGAATGAATGAATGAATGAATGAATAAATGGTATTTTCTCCGTTGAGAACAGAGTTTATAAAATTTGGTAGCTGTTTTTAAGCCCTAACTTGCCTACTAACCTAGCTGAGTGACCTTGCATAAATCATTTCACCCCTTTGGCCTCAGTTCCTTCATATATAGAATGAGGAGGTGGCTTGAGTGATTCTAAAGATAACAACAGCTCTAGCATCCTGAGAATATATGAATTTTGAAATCCGCAATGCAAGAGTTGTAGAGAAGGTCAAGTATAAATTTTGCTACTATGAATCCTCTTGTCATTTTAACAGGAATTGCCTGATTGTAGTTGATGGCCCAAAGTTTAAGTGTACAGAGAGTCCTGAAATTATGAACAGGTTGTGTGTCAAAAATTAATTTGCAATATACTAAGTATACTATGGCTGAACTAGCTTCTGTGGTCTAGCCTGGAAATTAAACACCTTGCCTGTAGAACTAATAATATTCCAAGTATACATATTCGTTTATAGCATTATTTCTAAGGGAAAATGCATTCATAATTCTAATGAGAATCTTCAAGACAAAGCTCCCCAGGTTAGTGCGTGGAGAAGGAGAATAAAAAGGGATATTATGTTCCCATGACTTTAACCGCAGCACTTGAAAAAAAAAAAATCAGGGCTTCCTTGGTGGCGCAGTGGTTGAGAATCTGCCTGCTAATGCAGGGGACACGGGTTCGAGCCCTGGTCTGGGAAGATCCCACATGCCGCGGAGCAACTGGGCCCGTGAGCCACAACTACTGAGCCTGCGCGTCTGGAGCCGGTGCTCCGCAACAAGAGAGGCCGCGATAGTGAGAGGCCCGCGCACCGCGATGAAGAGTGGCCCCCGCTTGCCGCAACTAGAGAAAGCCCTAGCACAGAAACGAAGACCCAACATAGCAATCAATCAATCAATCAATAAAATAAATCTTTAAAAAAAAAAATCAAACATTGCACCTTCAAATTTCTATCTTGATCCAGAAAGTCATTAGCACATTACAAGGTCAAATTGAGTATTTTATTATTTCAAGAAGGTAAAACAGATCTTTTAAAATAACCAATTATATCATTATGTTCTCACTTAGCTATTTTCAATATTTACTTTTTCTTCTGTAAAACAAATGCAAGACAGAAAACGGCTCATGAAAAATTCTCTAAAGAAATACGAGTATTCTTCCAAGAGACTCCCGGAAATGATTTAACTCTTCCCTTACCTGCTTTTCCCACAACGTATTTAATTTAAGTGTCATTGTTAAAAAGCCATGGAAATTCCCTAGGTGAATATAATCTGTGTCTTGTGACTAAATTAACCACATGATGAAACTGTTATTGTCTTAAGGAAAAGTATGGTTTCATGAGGAATTATTTGGTGGTCCACGATAGGCCCCATGCCATCCTGGAATTCATCTTTCAGAATCATGATCTAGGCAATTCAATTCATGACAATGAACCAACCTTGAACATACGTTGTAAATTCTCCCCTAACTCCCCTTTTATTTAGGCTGTCATTCACTTAATGAATTATCACTGACTGTGAACAAAAGTGCAAAGTCTCTGTGTTACATCTGGCAACTTTATTATTTCACATGGCTGTCATTTACTGGTCTTAGATGCTATTTTTTCCATCTATTCCTGTTGATCATGGTTGGCAGGTTAATCTTTCTTGAAGGCTATTTCTTCTACATTAGTCTTCAGTTTTATCCATTGTCTTGAGATTAAATCTGAACATTTCAGCCCATATATCAATGTCCTCTCTGCCGCCATCATCAGGCTTCTCCATGTCTGTTCAACATCATTTATCCCATCTTGCAGCCCCTTAACCCCAATCTGTAGTAGCTAGTTAGTCCAGGGGAAACTTTTCAAACCTTTTCCATCTTTATTTATGCTGGAACTTTGTGAGCGACAGTGAGGTGATGGACCATGTCCTGTGGTGCCTGACCCCCTTCTCCCTTCCCCCCCGCCCCCCTGGCACCTTATTGTCAAAGCACTTATGGGTCATTGTGCAATAACAACAGACATAACAATATCTTCCATTATGGAGTACTTACTATGTCAGGCACTAAATTCTTTGATATGCATCAGCTCTGCTAAACAGATCTCTGCTCAAACAATGATACAATTAGGTAGATATGGGTATTTTTTATCCACTTTAACAACAAGAAAATTGAGGCTCAAAGAATTAAGAGATTTGCACAAAGTCATACAGCTAGTGAATGCCAGAGCCAGGTATTGGAGGAGGTCATTGGGAGGATGTGACCACTGGTTGACCCACAAGATGGACGGGGACAATTGGAGGCCCCTCCCCCCCTCCCCTATCCTTGGAATGTAGGTTCCACTTGCCTTCCCTAGACTGGAAGCTGACTCAAGGACACAGCCTTGAGATAGTAACGTGCTGTTGAGCCCAGGGTATGTGACTGAACCCAGTTAAGGCCTCTATAGGAACTTTAAGATTCTGGTGGGTGAGTGTGGAGATCTAGTCTTGCTCCGTGCAAGACAAGCCGGGTAATTAAGTTCCCTTGCTTGTTAAACCGGCTGCTTACTAACCTGGAGTGCCTCTTACTTAAGTCTCTCCTTGCCCTCCAAGTACGAGGTCGGTTTCAGATTTCACCCAGGAAGCTCCCAAGGTTTCTAACCAACACCAGAGTCCAACCAGTCGATAGGACTCCAAAGCTTTTGATTTAACCATTGTATCTTGCTGGTTCCCACAAATAACAGAGCACTGTGAGGAATGCAAGGATGTAAAAGACCCAGCACCTGTGCCACAAAGCTGACTGGTTTGGTGGATCGCAAATCACTATCTTATAAGGCAGTGTGTGAAAAGTACTGAAAAAAATCAGCTTAAGGCTCCCTGACTTCAGACTATACTACAAATCTACAGTGATCAAGACAGTATGGTACTGGCACAAAAACAGAAATATAGATCAATGGAACAGGATAGAAAGCCCAGAGATAGACCCACACACATAAGGTCACCTTATCTTTGATAAAGGAGACAAGAATATACAGTGGAGAAAAGACAGCCTCTTCAATAAGTGGTGCTGGGAAAACTGGACAGCTACATGTAAAAGAATGAAATTAGAACACTCCCTAACACCATACACAAAAATAAACTCAAAATGGATTAAAGACCTAAATGTAAAGCCAGACACTATCAAACTCTTAGAGGAAAACATAGGCAGAACACTCTATGACATAAATCACAGCAAGATCCTTTTTGACCCACCTCCTAGGGAAATGGAAATAAAAACAAAAATAAACAAATGTGACCTAATGAAACTTAAAAGCTTTTGCACAGCAAAGGCAACCATAAACAAGACGAAAAGACAACCCTCAGAATGGCAGAAAATATTTGCAAATGAAGCAACTGACAAAGAATTAATCTCCAAAATTTACAAGCATCTCATGCAGCTCAATATCAAAAAAAACAAACAATCCAATCCAAAAATGGGCAGAAGACCTAAATAGACATTTCTCCAAAGAAGATATACAGATTACCAACAAACACATGAAAGAATGCTCAACATCATTAATCATTAGAGAAATGCAAATCAAAACTACAATGAGATATCATCTCAAACCAGTCAGAATGGCCATCATCAAAAAATCTACAAACAATGAATGCTGGAGAGGGTGTGGAGAAAAGGGAACCCTCTTGCACTGTTGGTGGGAATGTAAATTGATACAGCCACTATGGAGAACAGTATGGAGGCTCCTTAAAAAACTAAAAATAGAACTACCATACGACCCAGCAATCCCACTACTGGACATATACCCTGAGAAAACCATAATTCAAAAAGAGTCATGTACCACAATGTTCATTGCAGCTCTATTTACAATAGGAAGGACATGGAAGCAACCTAAATGTCCATCATCGGATGAATGGATAAAGAAGATGTGGCACATATATACAATGGAATATTACTCAGCCATAAAAAGAAACGAAATGGAGTTATTTGTAGTGAGGTGGATGGACCTAGAGTCTGTCATACAGAGTGAAGTAAGTCAGAAAGAGAAAAACAAATACCGTATGCTAACACATATATATGGAATCCAAAAAAAAAAAAAATGGTCATGAAGAACCTAGGCGCAAGACGGGAATAAAGATGCAGACCTACTAGAGAATGGACTTGAGGATACGGGGAGGGGGAAAGGTAAGCTGGGACAAAGTGAGAGAGTGACATGGACATATATACACTACCAAATGTAAAATAGATAGCTAGTGGGAAGCAGCCTCATAGCACAGGGGGATCAGCTTGGTGCTCTGTGACCACGTAGAGGGGAGGGATAGGGAGGGTGGGAGGGAGGGAGACGCAAGAGGGAAGAGATATGGGGACATATGTATATGTATAACTGATTCACTTTGTTATAAAGCAGAAACTAACACACCATTGTAAAGCAATTATAGTCCAATAAAGATGTTAAAAAAAAAATAGACACCCCCCAAAAAAAGGAGTTATACAGCAGAAACTAACACAACATTGTAAAGCAATTATACTCCAATAAAGATATTAAAAAAAAAATCATCCTAAGGTTTCAGATTTGGGAGAGAGCTTCCCAGAAGCTATGATACCTTAGTCTTTGAAAGATAGGTACCATTTTAATGGGTATTTGAACCATTCAAATTTATGTGTAATTTTGTTCTGGCGTTTATTATTTATTTTATTTTATTTTTATTGGTCTGCACTTCAGTTAGAGAAGTTCTTTTAAAACAAGGTTCATGTCTTATGCATCTCCATTTCCCAATATCACTTAGCACAGTGTTGAGGGCACAATAAATGATCAGCAATTTGTGATTATCACGTAAAGATAAAATCTATTCATGAAAACAATGAAATCAGATTTTTTTCAAAGTGCATTTACTAAATACCATTCTCTCTTAAATGTTCTTATGGCAGTCTATATTTTACCTTCCTTCACATTCATCAACTTTCAGATAAGAGTTTCTTGTGTGTCTTCTCTACTGGACTGTTAATCCCCTGAGGACAAGGGCTGTGTGTGTCCCATGTGCCTCTGAATCCTGGGTGCTCACAATGTGTGCACATAGTAGGTGTTGCATTAATATTTGTTGAATGAATGAAACAGGCCTCTCAAGAAACTCTTACTTTTTTTTTTTTATAAATAAAATATATTTATTCTCTCCATGTTTGAAAAGAATTTCAAAATAACAAAATAATTTTATACACCATACAATTCTGGGTTGGGTTGGACACAGGGGACCACTTCATTGTTCACAACGTGGACAGAAATGTCTCCAAACATTTTTTGAACTAGTTTGACTTTCAGCTCTGAGTCCTGGTCCCAGTCTTGAAACCACAGAAGGTGGTTTCAAGGGCCTGGCGTGAGGGGAGAGTGAGGGCCTCTCCCAATCCAGCATTTCCCTGTGCTCACTGTGGGTTTCCGCTCAATAGACCAGGGGCTGCCTTAGAGCAGCAGAAGCTGTAAATCTGATGGAAGAACATTCTTCTAGTAGCTTCCAGAATCTGAAAACAGGGCCCCAGCAGACCCCAGGATGCCAGGAGCTATAAGTCCTTGATTAATGAGATGGCCCAGCTAATGTTCCCAGCTCCTGGAAAGCACGGTCAGGTTGTTTTACAAGGACAGTTCTTCACTAGAACAGAGGTAACCGTGGGATCACACTGGCATTGGGCAGATAGATTCCATATTGTTCAGGCCAGAACCCCAAGTCCCAAACCCAATGTTCAACAGACACAAAGCGGACACCAATCTTGAAGTTGAAGAACATATGGTTGACCTCAAAGGGGACACTGTTTCTACCTTGCTGGATGGAAATAGGTATAGGAGAGAAATTATGCAGCATGGTCTGGGTGGCATCTAGAAGTTGGGCAGTTAGCTCATATACACAGGCTGTGCCTTGTTGGTCTGTCCACCAGGCAGAGACACAAATCTCAATCTTTCCACTGTCCAGGAAGAAACTCTTTCAAAAAGGGCCTCCTTTACCTAATGAATTTAGGAAAAGTTGCATATTATGCCATCCTCTTGGATATTCACAGTTGTATGTCAATAAATGAAATCTCCAGGAATCTTGCAGTAATCTGCTTAAAGTTGATTATGTAGTTTCTTAAATTAAATTGACTGTGAAGAATCACCCTTCCCCCCTTTTCCCTGAGAACATCTGTTAATATTCTGTGAAATCACTATGGAGCAGACACTCTTAGGAAAGCCACCTTGGGGGATTCTGGATGCAGCATTTGTTATACAATGTTCTTACCACTGAAGATTCCAAGAAGTGTGTTCTCCTCTTGATCGTTTTCCAGCTGAAGGGACTGTGAATTTGAAAAGATGGAAACCAGGATGATACCTTGCTGAGGTAGCCTTGTCATCTACACAAAGGGGGCTGCTCTGTGCTCTTATTCCTCAGTGTGTGACAATCAAAGGCTTCAAAATAGCCTTCCTGATGGGGGATTATTTTGTCTGTCTCCAATATTCAGCTATGAGCTTCACATTTATTCAAAAGAACTACGGGAGAGCTAATTTCATAGGGCTCACAGAGTAATAATAAGGATGAAAGATTGGAAGCTATGTCTTTGAAGAAAGGTTAAATGAGTTGAAGTAATTTTATTTAAAGAAAGAAAGAAAATATAAAAATACTAAGGAAGGACAGATCTAATGAAATACAATGCAGCATGCTACGTGAAGTAGGTCTGTGTGTAGGCTGTGTGGTTTTTCATCACCATGTGCCTATAAGCCCAGAGGCTGGTCCTGTCTAATGCTTCCCTTCAAGTCCAGCATTATCTCTGATTCCAGAACTTATGCCAGCGGTCATTCCCTGACTCTATAAAAATATCAAAGCTAAACTCACACCTTTTTAAGACTATCATTAAATAAACGCTTACTGTGTATCAGGCAATGTGCTGAGTGCATTTCATGTATCATTATTCATTCATTCAGTAAATATTTTTCAAGTGCCTCCTGTGTGCCAAGCAGGCCTGCCCTTGGTGTTTGGAATACATCAGTAAATAACACAGACAGAAAATCTTGCCTTGTAGATCTTAAACACTAGTGGGCAGAGACAGATAATAAGCATAATCAATAAGTAAGTCATAGAGTATGTAGGAAGGTGGTAAATGTTATGAAAAATATAGAGCAGGGAAACGGAAAAGAGTATCTGTGTATAAGGGGAGGTGGGCTGTAATCTTAAACGGGTTGGTCAGGATGGACTTTACTGAGAAGGTGATATGTGAGGAAAGATTTGAAGCCCATGAGCGAGTTAACCATGTGGATACCTGGACAAAGAACATGTTGACCGGAAGGAACACTCAGCTCAGAGGCTCTAAGTCAAGAATGTGTTTGTTAGGTTTAAGAAACAGTAAAGAGGTCAGAGTGGCTGGACTTGGAGGGTTGATCCTATAGGGCCTTTGGACTATGATAAGGACTTTGACTTGAAATGAAATAGGGAGCAACTGGAGGATTTGAACCGAGAATTTGAGCCTTTTATGTTTAAATGGATCACTCTGGAAAGGGGAACAAGAGTGGAATCAGGGTAATGAGTTAGAAGGTAGTTGTTCCTATATAATAATGCAGGCAAGCAAAGACTGGGGCTCAGACCAAATAGTAATGATGGAGTCGGTGAGAAATGATCAGATACTAGATATTTGTTCTGAACACAGAGCAACAGGATTATCTGGAAGGGCTGTGTTGGAAAGAGGGAAGTCAAGGATGACTCTAAGACTTATTCACCTCAATTAATCTTTACAGGCAGGTAGGTTATATTATCATCTCTGTCTTACAGATGTGGAAGTTGAAGCTGAGAGAGATATTAACTTTAGATTATTAGTTAGTAAGTAGCAGAGCTGGGATTTGAACTCAGTGTTTTCTGAGTCCAAAGGCTGGGCTTCTTAACCATAATACTGTACTAGAGGCGTTGAGCTATTACTGTGAACTCTGATCTTAGATCTCCAAGAAACTGATCCCAGGTGTGTTTTCTGGTTACTCAGTACCTACCTTGAACACCAGTTTCCATGCCTTAAACCCTAGTTCATCAGTGACTGTATTCCTGTCCCCCAACATCTTCTTTTCTTAGAGTCTCCCACTTCTGAAGCCTGTTACTTGACTTTCTTAATCTCCCTGACCACCAGAGCATCCATAATTGGCTTGATTTGCTCCATGATTTTGGACTTAATTTGGACTTCTGCCAGAAGGTTTCCCCATTGGCAGACCTTCACATTCTAGAGCTATTTTCTAATCTATTTGTCCTCTTAGACCCCACTTTAGACTAATTGTCTACTGACCACTTAAAAAAGTGGAAACCATATGATTTTCCATGAAGAGGAGGGGAGTGTATGATAGGGGGAGCTGTGCTGACGGTGACATTCTTTTTTTTTTAAATTTGTTTTTATAGAGTGAGCTCGTGGATTATTACACAAGCGTATGGGAGTCCACGGATTTTTTTTTTTAATCTTATTTATTTATTTATTTATTTATTTATGGCTGTGTTGGGTCTTCGTTTCTGTGAGAGGGCTTTCTCTCGTTGCGGCAAGCGGGGGCCACTCTTCATCGCGGTGCGCGGGCCTCTCACTATCGCGGCCTCTCTTGTTGCGGAGCACAGGCTCCAGACGCACAGGCTCAGTAGTTGTGGCGCACGGGCCCAGTTGCTCCGCGGCATGTGGGATCCTCCCAGACCAGGGCTCGAACCCGTGTCCCCTGCATTGGCAGGCAGATTCTCAACCACTGCGCCACCAGGGAAGCCCGACAGTGACATTCTTGAGATCACTGCACCTTCCCAGTTCGTGGTGGGAGAGAAAGGTGTGGCAATAGCAACCAGCTTGGAGGCCTCCAGGCAGGACGAATTCTGATCTGTTGGCTACTGATACCTGGCTTCCAGGAAATCTTCCCCATGTTTTACCCATCAAATTAGAAGAAGGCTATTCAGGCCACAGTCTGACCCTCTCCACCCTTCACCAGCACAGTCTACAATCACCTCCAAAATCTGCTTGTCCCCAGAAGGCTTGATGTGAATGAGGTTTTTTATGCATCTAAAAAGGAAGCTCAGTTTTAGGTTAAGGGTCTTTATGATGTAGGGCAGAGGCATTGTGTAGAGACAGAAACAAGAGGCACAGAGGGCAGGAGAGAGATCTGTGTACCACTGGTCTTGAAATAAAGGGGTTCAAGGCAATTTCACCTAGGTCTCAGAGGCAGGAAGTTTTCTATTATTTCTGTCATACCAGAAATGAATTTAATCTTCTTCCATTTATATTATTCCAATTATATTAATTTCATTTTCTCTGCCTGAAAATACTCCAGTTCCAACATTTCTACATATCAAAATCTTGCTCAACTCAAATCCCATCCTTCTGGAAACCTTGATTATTCTAGCATCAGGTGAACTTTCTCTCATCTGTTGCCTATATGCCGCATTTTTATTTTTTATTATTATTTTTTAAATAAATTTATTTATTTTTGGCTGTGTTGGGTCTTTGTTGCTGTGCACAGGCTTTCTCTAGTTGCAGCGAGTGGGGGCTACTCTTCGTTGTGGTGCACAGGCTTCTCATTGCGGTGGCTTCTCTTGTTGTGGAGCACGGGCACTAGGCGTGCGGGCTTCAGTAGTTGTGGTGCACAGGCTTAGTAGTTGTGGCTCGTGGGCTCTAGGGGGCAGGCTCAGTAGTTGTGGTGCACGGGCTTAGTTGCTCCGCGGCATGTGGGATCTTCCTGGACCAGGGCTTGAACCCATGTCCCCTGCATTGGCAGGTGGATTCTTAACCACTGCGCCACCAGAGAAGTCCCCCCATTTTTAAAAGTTAGATTTTAAGCTTCCAGAAAACAGAGATTTCTTGAATTTTTAAAATAACAAACTTATTCTAGTCTTCCATAGGAAGTCGTCTTCTTCCCTTGGCTTGCTATACTCTAAAGTAAGTTTGACTCACTCTCCTTAATGGTCACTCATAATTAGTCTATGTGTTTTCATATATTCATGTTTATGACAAGTTCGTATCAAATTTAAGCCCCTTGTAATAAAAAGTAAAATCGAAATGAGATATCACTATATTTCTATCAAAATTAAGACAACTGACCGTATCGAGTATTGATGAAGATATGGAGGAACTGGAATTCTTCTATACTGCTCCTGGGAATGCAAAATGTTACAACCACTTTGAAAAACAGATGGCAGTTTCTTTGAAGGTTAAGCATACATTTACTGTTACAGCCATTCCACCCTTAGTACTTTCTCAAGATAAATGAGGATATATGACCATGTAAAGACTTGTACACAGATCTTCATAGCAACCTTATGCACAATAGTCCATAAGTGAATTCAACCCAAATGTCACCAATGGTGAATAAACAAATTATGGTATATACAGATAATGGACTTACTACTCAGCAATAAAAAATGAACTATTGATACATGTGACCACAAGAATGGATCTCAAAATAATTATGCTGATGAAATAAGCCAGGCATAAAAGAATACATTTTGTATAATTCCTTTTGTATAAAATTTCAGGAAATGCAAACTCACCTATAGTGACAGAAAACAGAGCAATGGTTGCCACAGAACCAGGGGGAGTATAGAGGAATTACAAAGGGGCAGGAAGAAGAACTCTTGGTGGAAAAGCATTTGTTCATTGTCTTGATTTTGGGGATGGTTTCAGAGGTATACATCTGTGTGAAAATTTATCAGATTGTACATTTTAAACACGTGTAATTTACTGTATGACTATTATACCTCAGAAAGTTGACTGAAAGAATTTTAAGCCCCTTGAAGGCTGAAATCGTGACCTTTCTTTAACAGTTCTCTGAAATGCCTGGTAAAAGGCCACATACCATCTGAGGACTGCGTAAATGTTTACTGCTTTCCCTAGGACCGTGAAATTTAGATATTTTCCTGACATTGAGAAGAGTTCAATGGATTAACTAAAATTTATTAAACTTCTCTGTTGAATCAACAAAATATGAGAGGTGCTTTTGATGAGTTTATGATTAGGATGATTTTAACATATCCAGGGACACAGTTTCTTCTTATTTAAAAACAAAACAAAATTCAGTCAATTCTACAAAAAATAAAGCAATTTAGTAAAAAAATGTAGTCAGACTAGTTTTGCATCATACAAGCTAAACATTTGGCTGACTTTTGTTTTCCCACTAATTGTAACATTTTGTGATATTCAGGAAGAATTTTCACCTCTGTTTCTTGTTGATAACAACCAAAGCATTTACCATTTATTAAGCACAGATAATACCTCATACACCGGGTACTTTATAGCAGGGGTCCCCAACCCCCGGGGTGTTAGGGACCGGGCCGCACAGCAGGAGGTGAGCGGTGGGTGAGCGAGCGAAGCTTCATTTGCAGCTCCCCATCGCTCGCATTTACTGCGTAAACGACCATCCCTCCACCGCCCCTCCCACCCCCCGCCCGCCGCGGTCCGTGGTAAAATTGTCTTCCACGAAACCGGTTCCTGGTGCCATAAAGGTTGGGGACCGCTCTTTTATAAAGTTACCTTATTTAATTCTATGGCAACAATGTAACAATGTGGGAAATAATTAGCTTAGTAGGCATTCCTCTTAAATAAGTGAGAAGCTAAGACTCAGAGACATTACTGATTCAACCAGGTTCATACAACCAGTAAGTAGCGGAAGCAAGATTTAAATACAATTTTGACTTCAAAGCACAGTTTTGACTTCAAAGCACAGTTTTCTATCTTTGTAGCCCACGGTCTCTAGGATTGTCCTTGCAGGAGTGCCATGGACTTAATAATATTGCTAACTATTGTTAAACTAAAATGCAAATTCTCTACGTTTTGGAATAGACATGGAACAAAGAAGATTAAAAATAGTACTCTGTTTATTCATAATTAAGCTAGAAGCTACTAAAATTCACACACACACACACAAACCTACAATTAGAACCCTTTAGCATTTAAATGACACCTGTCTTTCAAAGTATTTTAATTCTTCTTATCTCTCTTTAATATACATTTTACATCCAGGTTACTAAATAAAGTATGTCATATTGCTGATGCTTTTCCTGGTCCTTACCTAAGGTTCCAGTAGTTTCAGACACTCTCAGTGTGACCTGGAAATTTCTCTAGAGGCAAATATATAGCGTCTGGCCTAATTACATGGAATGTTCTTCTTTTGTGGGGTTTCTCAGATATTTGCATTCGTTGACTTCTACACAGTCTTTTTCTTTTACGTTGTGTTCCCCACTGTAACTTTCAGTTTTCATAACCATATGAAAAACAAAACAAAAAAAACCACAGTTACTTAAGGCAGTAGCAGTACCAATAGATGCCCAGAGCTCCTAATTATAGTTTCCCTTGTCATTGCAGCAGATCTTAAAGAATGAAAGAAAGGGAAGAACAAAATGAGGTGGGAGCTAGCAGTCCTAGCCCTAAAATGTAAATGTTTTGACATATTTGTTTCAGATCTTTTAAATAAAAAACTCATTTATTATACAGTTGTAACTACACTTGTACCCATATTGATACAATCCGCCACTTCCCTTTCCAGAGGTAACAGCTGTCTTAGGCTGATGATTCCTCTTTCCACCCATGTTTTTACCCATTCCCTTCACCCACATGTTTTCATCAATACGTGGTATTGACTTGGATGTTTTCAGTGTTTACCATAGCAGAAGGCTTTTTTTCCCCACTCAATATTGTTTTAAAGATTTCTCTACACATATTTATGTGGCTGTATTTCATTAATTTTACCTACTAAATAGCTTCCTGTTGCACGATGCCTTAGATTTTCAATCCATCTTCTGTTTATAGGCAGTAAGGTGAATTTCAATATTTTGCTATTATAAAGAAAGCTCAGTTAACTCCCCTGTACACATTCCTTATGCAGCTGTGTTAGATTTCCTCCAGTTTACAGAAAAGAATCTACCTACAGATGGAAATTATGGGCTGTAGAATGTGTGTATTTGTTTATATGTTTAAAATTTTTTCTAGTTTCATTGAGATATAACTGACACAGAACATTGTATAAGTTTAAGTCATGCACTTGTATATGACAAGATGATTACCACTGTGCTGTACGAGGTAATCAAGAGGACGTGACTGCCGTTTGACCCATGAGCTGGATCCAGGCATCGAAGGCTTGTCACCCCCTCCCCTGTCCTTGGAGGGCATGTTCTGCCCACCGTGCCCACAGTAGGAGCCATTTTCAAGGACACAGCCTTGAGAAGGTAAGGTGTTGTTGAGATCACCTGAACTGAATATGTAAATAAACCCCACTAAGGCCTCTATATAAACTTTTCAGGTTCTGGTGGGTGCAGAGAATCTGCTTCTCTTGCAGCCGCCCAAGACAAGCCTCATGTATCAGTTCCCTTGCTTGTTAAACCTGCCGTCTACCAATCTAGAGTGGTCTGCCTCTTCCTCCCCGTCTCTCCTTGCCCTCCGTGTATGGGGGTCAGTTTCAGATTTGACCCATGGAACCCCTGAGGTTTGGAACCAACATACCATACTGTTAGCTAACACCTCCATCACATCAGATAATTACCCTTTTTTTGGGGGGGTGCGGCTAAGAACATTTCAGATCTACTTTCTTTCTTTTCTTTTTTTTTGGTCCGCTGTGCAACACATGTGATTTTAGTTCACTGACCAGGGATCAAACCCAGGCCCCCCTGCGGTGGAAGCACCGAGTCGTAACCACTGGACCTCCAGGGAAGCCCCCAAGATCTAGTTTCTTAACAAGTTTCAGATGACTGGATAAAGAAGCAGTATACATATATGATGGAATATTATTCAGCCATGAGAAGGAAGGAAATTCTGCCATTGTGACATGTCTGGGCCTTGAGGGCATCCTGTTACGTGAAATTAGACAAAGATAGACAAATGCTGCACTGTCACTGAGCAAAGTGCTCGCCACCTGACGCGCTTAGAAGCTAATACTATGGCACGGGCTTTTGAGAAAAGAAAAGCTTTATTGTGAGGTCCGCTGGCAAGGAGACAGGAGGCAGGGCTCAAATCTGTCTCCCCAACAGCGAGGCGAGGTGGATAGATTAAGGGTTAGGGTTTTGGGGTGGTGAAGACAAGGGAAAAAACCGGCTGGCTGTGGAGTTTGAGGGAGTGATGGGTTCTTATGCGCAGATGCAAACAGGGCTTTATACTTCTTCTTGGGTCGCAGGTGCAAGTTTGGGGGAGTTAACATGAAACATGCGATGGAAATTCGGGCTGTGACGTCAGAAGGTCATCCATCGGACAAGCAAGTCAACTCTGCGCAGACTCCAATCAGCTATATCGGCTCCAACCGGTTTCAGCCAGTTCTGAGGTGTTATAAGCGGAGGTGATTCTACCAACCTGCTTCCTTTTCTGCTGTCCTGTAAGGTAAGCTCAAGAATTTGTTAGCAATGGGTTCTTTACCGCTACGGGGCACGGTTTCGGTATGCTATTACTTATATGTGGAATCTGTAAAAGCCGAATTCGTGGAAACAGAGGGTAGAATGGTGGTTATGGGGGGAGGGGCTTGGGAGGGGAGGAAATGGGGAGATGTTGGTCAAAAAGTACAAACTTCCAGATAGAAGATGAATAAGTTCTCGGGATCCAACACACAACATTGTGATTAGAGTTAACAACAATTGTGTACTTGAAAGTTAAGTGAGTAGATCTTAAATGCCCCTCCTTTCTTCTCCTGCTGGAGGGGCACCCCTTCTCCAGAGGACTCCCCTGTGTTGCTCTGGATACCTTGATAGCCTTCTGGAAACGCCTACTGTAACCAGTGACAGAGGGTTTGCCAACTTTAAGTGGAAAAAGCTTGCCTTCTGGGCTGAGGGCTTCCAGATGCTCCTTGTTACCACTTGTCGTATTAAGTATTTATTCATTTTAAAACCTTTGTTTCTTATTACTTAGAAGCCCTTTCCTTATAGTTATTTTTAGCCCTCCCTGCCTGGTGTCCCATGGCACCTGAGGTTTTAAACTGTCCACTTGGGACAAGATAATACCTTTCGAGGATTAAAAAAAATGTCAACTGCTTCATGTCTCTCAGGTGAATTAGAACTTGAAACATCCAGAACTGCGTCCTGTTCAGTCATTCGCAGGTAATTGTCTTGTTTGGCTTTCCCAGCCCCCGGGGTTCCCAGGGCATGCCAGTGTAATGCCAGGGAGAGGACACAGAATGGAAGAAACCTGGCAGAGGTGGGGATGTCTGTTTGGGGGTAATCAATGTTGCAGTCAGTTCAGGTTTCTGATGTGGTTTCTGCTCTGAAAGTGTAATTTGGAAAATGTCTGACACGAGAGTACTTGACTTCTAAAATTATACCTAACGTAGACGAAACACCATCAAACCTGTCAGAGGGGGATTTGACTTCCTAATGTAGGCACAACCTTAGATAAACAAACTCATTGCAATACATTTAGTACTGTACTCAACTCACTTTAGAGTCCCCCAGTTCCATTATATTTAATTATTTATTGAAACCTATCTGTGTACTTGACCCTGAACAGCCATAAATGAAGACCTAGGCCTTCCCCAGGGGCCTCCCAAGCTAAATTCTGTTGGTTAATATCCTGGTATTATTGGACAATGGATTGGCCTATAGCTCTAAAAAATTCTCTGAAGTTTACATTAATTATGAAAACCTTAAAAAGTGATTCTTTTATGTTAGCTCTAAGCCAAAGTTAGGACCATTTGTTTCTTAAGTACCTACATGGTTGATGTTAAAGCTCTTAGGTTATATTTCAGAGTGTTATTATATGGACAAATTTTTGCCGTATTGATTAATGATCAGATTAATGGTGAAATGAAAGTTGCTTGCTTTCACAAAGGACAAGCCCCATTAGTGGCTCTGTCTCTACTTTCAATGTTTGCAGTAAACTGGGCCACAAAGGAAGTTTCGAACCGTGTCTCACTACTATAAAGTAGATCATTCAAGACTCAAATTTTCCTCACTTTGGCTTAGCGTCTCATCACCTGCAAGCCACAGCATAGTCCTTTGGGGCTTTGCAACTTCAGCATCACCTGAGAACTTGTGCAAGCCAGCCCAGACCTGCTGAATCAGAATCTGTATTTCTAAGAAGATCCCTAGGTGGTTTGAATGTACTTTCAAGTCTGAGAGACGTTGCGTCTAGTCCTTCAGCAACCTGGTAGAGCTGTAAGAGGTTAGAGGCCCAGAGGAATCAAGAAGTCTACCCCGTTACTAACAGGCAAGTAGCCAGTAGATATATAGTCCATGCATTGCTGACATCTGTTTTAGTTGTCGGCCCAGCAGGTCATTCCCCTCTGTTTCTGTACGAGTCTCAGCGCTGCCTCGTTCGAGGAGGTACCATCTGTCCCACCAGTCAAAGGAGACTTCCTCACACCTCTCCACCCTGCCCCCATTCACAGGGGATGTGACTTAAGGTGGGTCAGTCAGCTTCTGTTGCTAGAGCTTGCAATCTTTAGTTGAGACAAAAAGGGATGCAAGCTGCTTGAGACTG